>NW_020664465.1:916552-939032 GCF_002925995.2 Terrapene triunguis | reverse complement strand
AGACAGCAGCTTGATAACACAGTGATGAGGCATTATTGACAGGTGCAAAGACAGACAATGACTGAAGAATCCTGGCAGTGGACTGTCCAATGCTTCAGAGGCTGGGAAACATTCCACAAAGATCAACACTGTAAGTCTGCTATTTCAGTTAAATATGTGTGGGTGCTAATATAGTGGAGCAATGTAATACTAGAACTATGAGTTACAAATTGGAACTCTTAGAAACTTTTACTATCATTTAATCAAATATCTAGAGCTGCTCATTTTTTTTTCCAGCATAAAAATTTCTATTGTCATTGAAATTGTAGAAACCAAACCATTTTTTTGGTTTTGTAAATCGAGAACCAAACAATTGCTGGTAAAAAATGCTGAAAACTGAAAAATTTTCACTGAGTTTTTTTTAAAAAGAAAAAGATGTTTCCAATACATACGTTGATTTTAAGGATAGCACAGACCTATCATAAAATGTTTTCAATTTAAAGCCCACTTTCCTTTGAAATAATTTGAACAGAAAATATCTGAATTCCCCAGATTGGAAACTAATATTTAAGCCAGTGGGCCAGCATTAATATTGTCCAATAACACCCTCTATTCCAATCACGTTTATTGCTCTTTCAACAAGATTCTTGCAGGATGGTAAAACTGAGTAAGCGGCAATGTTAGTATCCTCAGACTATGTTTTATACATGCAGTCACCTTTAAACTGAGGCACAGAGAGTTGAAGCCCCCAGCCAAAGCCTGTCTTTGCTTAATTACATAGAAGAGAGCAATGTGGCTAGCCCCCAGATCTCCTGTTCTAGCACCGTATCCTCTGTTTCACACTGATGCCTGATAAACAGAAATACTCCTAACAGGTGGACAGCACACAAACATAGTAAGTCACAGCCTGAAGTAGACAGGACAGAGAAAGGGAGGTAGAGGAAATAGAGGTACAAGAAGGCCCAGGGTCACACAGCAAGTCTGTGGCAGAACCAAGAATAGAAACCAAGTCTCCTGATGGCCACTGAACGGCAAAGGCCAGATATACAGTCGCAGATGGAAATTACACAACACAGATGTAGCTGAGCAATGCTATTAGCCCCTCATCAAACAGTGATGCAGCTCCATTGACTTTAAGGAAGCCATTGTTAGCCAGAATCAAAATAGTTAAATCAAAAAGGGAAAAGATAAAAGTCTTATGAGATAATTATTGTGGCTTTGAAGAAGGGCTATGCCTTTCTTGAATGTTTTATTATGTTTTTGCTTGTTTTCCTATCCTTATGTTAATTAATTTAGTGGAAGTGTTAGAAGATGGATGTAAAGGGAGGATGATAATTAAAGGGGAAAGTAGAAAGTAGATGTGAAGGTAGAAGAAATACAGAATAAGAGTGTTTGTGTGAATATATGCATGGGAAAATAGAAGATGAAAGAGTTACAGTGCCAGCCTAAGCATTGCAGCTTCTCGCATCGTTGGGCCAAAGAATGTGCAAGGCGAAGGTGACCGGATGACCCCGAAGGGCAAGCCGGAACCCCTGCTGTTATCACCAGACAAGAGGACCGAATGGCTGAAGAACGAAGATATACAAGATACCCTCCCAGGTGCAGGGCCAGCTCCAGGTACCAGGCACCCAAGCACATGCTTGGGGCGGCACCTGGTAAGGGGCGGCGGGGGGATCGTGGCGCGGCATTCCGCGGGGAGGGGCGCTCCGGCGGCGCAGCGCTGGGGGGGCGGGCTCCGGTTGCGCGGGGCTTGGCGAGGGGATGGCGCGGCGCTGGAAGGGGGTTCCGGCAGCGCTCGGTGGGGGTGAGGTGCGGGCGCGGCACTGGAGGGGGCTTCCGGCGGCGCTTGGCAGGGGGCAGGGGCGGGCTCCGGCGGCGCGGCGCTCGGCGGGGGGCATTGCGGGGCTCAGTGCTCGGGAGGGGTTCCGGCGGCGCTCGGCGTGGGGGCGGGGGGTGGGCGGGCGCGCGCGGGGGCCGGGCGGGGGGCGGCGGGGGGGCGGGGGTGGGGGGGGGGGGGGGGGGGGGGGGGGGGGGGGGGGGGGCGGCGCTTTTTTTTGCTGCTTGGGGCAGCAAAAAAGCTAGAGCTGGCCCTGCCCAGTTATCATGGAGGTGCTACATGTTGATTGATTATTTCATCAAAGATTATAGCTGTGGGGAAAAGCTCCTCCTTAGGAGAGAATCTCTATAAGAACTGAGTAAAAATGATAAGATGTTGAGTCTGGTTCTGCTACCACCCTCCAGGAGCATCCGATGCGCATCGGACAAAGGCTCGGCTCCACTCCCGTGTCCAAGCTACCTGACCAGTAACTTGGTATGAGCAACTCTTAGGTGGGTAACTATAACAACCTCACACAACTCTTAGGAATGAGTGTGTGTGTGTGTCTAATGATGGGTTATATCTGGAAATAAGTAATTTGATATTGTGTTGCTTTTCTTGCCTGTATTTGCAATAAATGTGGTTCTTTGCCATGTCCCTCTTATAAGATTCTGCTAGTTTTAATTTAAGTTGGTACAACACCATGTTAATTTGCACGTGTGTGATAACTCACCACTCCTAGTTAATAGCACTGACAAGTGCTGTGCGTTGTTGACACTCACATCATGAGATATTACTGTGGGGATTCAGGGTCACTCCCTCTCTTACTGTAATCCCCACCACTGTCTTTGTCCTTCTCTCCACAGCCATCACACAATGAACTGAGAAAGAAAATGTCCAACCGAACCTCCCTGACCGAGTTCCTTCTCCTGGGATTCTCTGGTGTTCGGGAGCTGCAGATTTTGCACTTTGTCATGTTTCTAGTGATTTACCTGGCAGGCCTGATGGGGAATCTTCTCATTATCTCGGCCATAGCCATCAACCACCATCTTCACACTCCCATGTACTTCTTCCTGATGAATCTGTCCATTCTAGACCTCGGTTGCATCTCTGTCACCATCCCCAAATCCATGGTCAATTCTCTCATTAACACCAGGTCGATTTCTTATCCTGGATGTGTCACCCAAGTCTTTCTCTTTTTAGTCTTCATTGCAGCTGATCTTGCCTTACTCACCATCATGGCATACGACTGATATGTCGCCATCTGCCAACCACTGCACTATGAGAGAGTGATGAACAGGAGAGCTTGTGTCCAAATGGCAGCCAGTTCCTGGATTACTGGTATTGTCTACTCTGCACTACACACTGGGAACACCTTCAGGTTGCCCTTCTGCCAGTCCAATGTCATCAAATAGTTCTTCTGTGAAATCCCCCAGCTACTCAAGCTCGCCTGCTCTGACTCCTATGTCAGTGAAGTTTGGGCTATTGCCTTTAGTGTGTTTTTAGGTTTAAGCTGCTTTGTTTTTATAATTGTGTCTTATGTTCAGATCTTCAAAGCAGTGCTCAGAATCCCCTCTGAGCAGGGCCGGCGTAAAGCCTTCTCCACCTGCTTCCCTCACCTCACAGTGGTCTCTTTGTTTCTTTGAACTGGCTTCTTTGAGTACATGAAACCCACCTCCAGCTCAGCATCAAATATGGATCTCATGATGGAGGTGGGTTTCATGTACTCAATGAATGTGTTCTCTATTCCCTGGTGCCTCCAATAATGAATCTGATCATCTACAGCATGAGGAACAAGGAGATCAAAGCTGCATTAAAGAAACTGATTGTGTGGAGGTTATTCACCAAGAATTAAAATGTCCATCATTGGTTCTTGATTGAGATTTTATTCTGAGCTTCTTTATGGATATAATCAACTGATGACAAAATTGTCTCCTTGAGTGCAATCTGTTTATGAAATCATAAAATCTGGACTAACTCCACTGAAGTAAAATGTAATTTAGAATTACACTAGTGTAAATAAGATCAGAATCTAAATATCTATCCATAAATGTACATACACACCTATCTATCTGTCTTATACTGCTAACATCTCTCTTTGAGATTTATACTGCTCACATTGCCATGCTATCTGAGCATGTTGCACAGAATAGCAATAGCCATAGCTAAGTCACTAGTGGTCTTCATGAACTTTCTGGCATTTCTCCTTTTTTGGGGATAAAAAATGTGATCGGGGTATGAGAGGTTTGGCTTGTTTGTTTGCTTGATTGTTTCTTTTTCATGTTGTTTCATTTTATTGATTCATTGGTTGACTTGCTTCTTTGTTCCAGGTGACTTTTGGGGAATTTGCAGGGTGGTATATGTTTGATTAAATGTGGATATCCATTTATTTTGTCATCTATTCAAGGTGTCAATGTCATAATGTCTTTGAAAGGGTTTTCTGGGTGACTTGGAATTTTCCTTTCCCCAAAGATGAAGCATTAAAAAAAGTTTCTGAAGGTGTGTGCATAGCTGAGTTTCTGTTTAAATTATTGTTTTAATGCTGATGGAATTTTATTGTCTTATTTATGATGTGTTAGGGCACCTACTCCTTATAAAATTAAGTATATCATCTTTTTTATTTAAATAAATAAGTAAATACAGTATTCTTCTTGCTATGGTGGAAAATCATTTTGGAATAGAAAGCTATTGTAATGTTTCCTAAAGACAAACTGAGTCTCGGTAATAAACATAAATGTTTATCCTACCAAACTACTGCAGTGATCGATCTGGAATTGCTCATATTTTTTCTTATGTTACACTTTGTTCCTACGGCGGTAAATAAATTGTACTTTGTATGGTGAAGGCCGGGCTAGTCACTCAACTTACTACTGGTCACAGCTCCTGTGGGAAGAACTGCAGGTACCAAGCACAGTGGGAGAAATCACGGTGGGTGCACAAATTGCTATAGCCTGGGACCCAGTTTGAGAGAGAGAATCACGTCATTCAACTCTAAGAGAGGGACAGGCACAAGACAGAGACATGAGGGTGTTCACTCAAAGACCAGAGCAGAAAGCAGAGGTTATTCCAACCTTATAACCATAACAAATAGGATTTAGCCATTTGCTTCAAAGGCAAGATTGGGATCTAGCCAATGGTCTCTCATCCACACAAAGATACAATTGTGTCTATATCACAGAAGTTGGCTGCATTATTATTGTTATTATTTATTAAACCATGTTTGTGCACGGTTGTGTATACTACATATGTATTTAAAACTCCGCTCCTTTGAATATTCTGAACTAAGGTACTAATCTCACAGAACTCATAAGCCAGTGCTTAAATTTAAATATGAATCATAGCATCACAGAATATTAGGGTTGGAAGAGACCTCAGGAGGTCATCTAGTCCAATCCCCTGCTCACAGCAGGACCAACACCAGCTAAACCATCCCATCCAGGGCTTTGTCAAGCCAGCCTTAAAAACCTCTAAGGATGGAGATACCAACACCTCCCTAGGTAACCCATTCCAGTGCTTCACCACCCTCCTAGTGAAATAGTGTTTCCTTATATCCAACCTATACCTACTTCACTGCAATTTGAGACCATTGCTCCTTGTTCTGTCATCTGCTACCACTGAGAACAGTCTAGCTCATCCTCTTTGGAACCCCCCTTCAGGTAGTTGAAGGCTGCTATCATATCCCCCCTTACTCTTCTCTTCTCCAGATTAAATAATCCCAGTTCCCTCAGCCTCTCCTCGTAAATCATGTGCCCCGCCCCCTAATCATTTTTGATCCCCTCCACTGGACTCTCAATTTGTTCACATCCCTTCTGTAGTGGGGGGACCAAAACTGGACACAATACTCCAGGTGTGGCCTCATCAGTGCCGAATAGATGGGGGGAAATCATTTCCCTCAATCTGCTGGCAATGCTCCTACTAATGCAGCCCGATATGCCATTGGCCTTCTTGGCAACAAGGGCACACTCCTGACTCATATCCAGCTTCTGGTCCACTGTAATCCCCAGGTCTTTTTCTGCAGAACTGCTGCTTAGCCAGTCGGTTTCCAGCCTGTAGCGGTGCATGGGATTCTTTCTTCCTAAGTGCAGGACTCTGCACTTGTCCTAGTTGAACCTCATCAGATTTCTTTTGGCCCAATCCTCTAATTTGTCTAGGTCACTCTGGACCCTATCCCTACCCTCCAGCGTATCTACCTCTTCCCCCACCTTAGTCTCATCTGCGAACTTGCTGAGGGTGCAATTCATCCCATCATCCAGATCATTAATAAAGATGTTGAACAAAACCGGCCCCAGAACCAACCCCTGGGGCACTCCGTGTAATACTGGCTGCCAACTAGACATCAAGCCGTTCATGACTACACCTTGAGCCTGACAAACTAGCTAGTTTTCTATCCACTTTATAGTCCATTCATTCAATCCATACTTCTTCAACTGGCTGGCAAGAATACTGTGAGAGACCATATCAAAGGCTTTCCTAAAGTCAAGATATATCACATCCACCGCTTTCCCCTCATCGACAGAGCCAGTTATCTCACCATAGAAGGCAATCAGGTTGGTAAGGCATGACTTGCCCTTGGGGAATCCATGTTGACTGTTCCTGATCACGTTCCTCTCCTCGAAGTGCTTCAAAATGGATTCCTTGAGGACCCGCTCCATGATTTTGCCGGGGACTGAAGTGAGGCTGACAGGTCTGTAGTTCCCTGGGTTCTTTCTTCCCTTTTTTAAAGATGGGTACTATATTTGCCTTTTTCCTGTCATCCAGGACCTCCCCCAATCACCACAAATTTTCAAACCTAATGGCCAATGGTTCTGCAATCACATCAGCCAACTCCTTCAGCACCCTTGGATGCATTAGATCTGTACCAATGGACTTGTGCACGTCCAGCTTTTCTAAATAGTCCTTAACCTGTTCTTTCACCACTGAGGGCTGCTCACCTCCTCCCCATACTGTGTTGCCCAGTGCAGCAGTCTGGGAGCTGACCTGGTCTGTGAAGACCGAGGCAAAAAAAAGCATTAAGTATTTCAGCTTTTTCCACATCATCTGTCACTATGTTGCCTCCCCCATTCAGTAAGGGTCCCACACTTTCCCTGACCTTCTTCTTGTTGCTAACATACCTGTAGAAATCCTTCTTGTTACCCTTCACATCCCCTGCTAGCTACAACTCCAATTGTGCCTTGGCCTTCCTGATTACACCCCTGCATGCTCTAGCAATATTTTTATACTCCTCCCTAGTCATCTGTCTAAATTTCCACTTCTTGTAAGATTCCTTTTTGAGTTTAAGCTCACCGAAGATTTCGCTGTTAAACCAAGCTGTTTGCCTGCCATATTTGCTATTCTTTGTGCACATCGGGATGATTTGTTCTGTGCCCTCAATAAGGCTTTTTTAAAATACAGCCAGCTCTCCTGGACTCCTTTCCCCCTCATATTAGACTCCCAGGTGATCCTGCCCATCAGTTCCCTAAGGGAGTCAAAGTGTGCTTTTCTGAAGTCCAAGGTCCATATTTTGCTACTCTCCTTTCTTCCTTTTGTCAGGATCCTGAACTCAACCATCTCATGGTTACTGCTGCCTAAGTTGCCACCCACTTCTACTTCCCTTGCCAATTCTTCCCTGTTTGTAAGCAGCAGATCAAGAGGAGCACGGCCCCTAGTTGGTTCCTCCAGCATTTGTACCAGGAAGTTGTCCCCATCACTCTCCAAAAAAATCCTGGATTGTCTGTGCATTCCTGTATTGCTCTCCCAGCAGAAGTCAGGGTGCTTTTGTAGTTGGGTAGCCACTCTAACTCAGGAACCAATACATGCAACAAACCTCTATGATAACTCTGCCCACATATCTACACCTGTGACACCATCACAGGACCTAACCAAATCAACCACAACATCACCGGTTCATTCACCTGCATGTCCACCAATGTAATATACGCCATCATGTGCCAACAATGCCTCTCTGCTATGTACATTGGCCAAACTGGACAGTCCATACGTAAAAGGATAAATGGACACAAATCAGATATTAGGAATGGCAATATACAAAAACCTGTAGGAGAACACTTCAATCTTCCTGGACACACAATAGGAGATTTAAAGGTAGCCATCCTGCAGCAAAAAAACTTCAGGATCAGACTTCAAAGAGAAACTACTGAGCTTCAGTTCATTTGCAAATTTGACACCATCAGCTCAGGATTAAACAAAGACTGTGAATGGCTAGCCAACTACAAAAACAGTTTCTCCTCCCTTGGTGTTCACACTTCAACTGCTAGAAGTGGGCCTCATCCTCCCTTATTGAACTAACCTCATTATCTCTAGCCTGATTCTTGCCTGCATATTTATACCTGCCTCTGGAAATTTCCACTACATTCATCTCATAGAATCATAGAATATGAGTTGGGGTTGGAAGGGACCTCAGGAGGTCATCTAGTCCAACCCCCTGCTCAAAGCAGGACCAATTCCCAACTAAATCATCTCAGCCAGGGCTTTGTCAAGCCTGACCTTAAAAACCTCTAAGGAAGGATATTCCACCACCTCCCTAGGAAACCCATTCCAGTGCTTCACCACCCTCCTAGTGAAAATTTTTTTCCTAATATCCAACCTAAAGCTCCCCAACTGCAACTTGAGACCATTACTCCTTGTTCTGTCATCAGGTACCACTGAGAACAGTCTAGATCCATCCTCTTTGGAACCCCCTTTGATGTAGTTGAAAGCAGCTATCAAATCCCCCCTCATTCTTCTCTTCTGCGGACTAAACAATCCCATTTCCCTCAGCCTCTCCTCATAAGTCATGTGCTCCAGTCCCCTAATCATTTTTGTTGCCCTCCGCTGGACTCTTTCCAATTTTTCCACATCCTTCTTGTAGTGTGGGGCCCAAAACTGGACACAGTACTCCAGATGAGGCCTCACCAATGTCGAATAGAGGGGAACGATCACATCCCTCGATCTGCTGGCAATGCCCCTACTTATACAGCCCAAAATGCCATTATCCTTCTTGGCAACAAGGGTACACTGTTGACTCATATCCATCTTCTCGTCCACTGTAACCCCTAGGTCCTTTTCTGCAGAACTGCTTCCTAGCCTTTCGATCCTTAGTCTGTAACAGTGCATGGGATTCTTCTGTCCTAAGTGTGGTACTCTGCACTTGTCCTTGTTGAACCTCATCAGGTTTCTTTTGGCCCAATCCTTTAATTTATCTAGGTCCCTCTGTATCCAGTCCCTACCCTCCCGCATATCTACCATTCCTCCAAGTTTAGTGTCATCTGCAAACTTGCTGAGAGTGCAGTCCACGCCATCCTCCAGATCATTAATGAAGATATTGAACAAAACCGGCCCCAGGACCGACCCCTGGGGCACTCCACTTGAAACCGACTGCCAACTAGACATGGAGCCATTGATCACTACCCATTGAGCCTGATGATCTTGCCAGCTTTCTATCCACCTTATAGTCCATTCATCCAGACCATAATTCTTTAACTTGCTTGCAAGAATACTGTGGGAGACGGTATCAAAAGCTTTGCTAAAGTCAAGGAATAACACATCCACTGCTTTCCCCTCATCCACGGACCCAGTTATCTCATCATAGAAGGCAATTAGGTTAGTCAGGCATGACTTGCCCTTGGTGAATCCATGCTGACTGTTCCTGATCACTTTCCACTCCTCTAAGTGCTTCAGAATTGATTCCTTGAGGACCTGCTCCATTATTTTTCCAGGGACTGAGGTGAGGCTGACTGGCCTGTAGTTCCCCAGATCCTCCTTCTTCCCTTTTTTAAAGATGGACACTACATTAGCCTTTTTCCAGTCATCCGGGACCTCCCCCGATCGCCATGAGTTTTCAAAGATAATGGCCAATGGCTCTGCAATCACATCAGCCAAGTCCTTTAGCACCTTTAGCATCTGACAAAGTGGGTATTCACCCACAAAAGCTTATGGTCCAAAACGTCTGTTAGTCTATAAGGTTCCACAGGACTCTTTGTCGCTTTTTACAGATCCAGACTAACACAGCTACCCCTCTGATACTTAACACTAATCTTGTTATTTGTATTTCTAGTTCTTCCTTTTTATTCCCCATATCTCTTGCATGAGAAGACATACATCTAAGATGACTGTTAGATTTCCCCTCTATGTTCCCTCTTGTGTCTCCTTTGTTCATGCTGCGATGTCCCATGTTTCCCCCAGATTCCAACCCTTCACCCAGGTCTCCATGTTCTGGACTACCTGTGGGATTTTGTTTCCTTCCCCCTTCAAACGAAATTTAAAGCCAGCCTCACTAGGTTAGCCAGTCTGTAGCCAAAGATACTTTTCCCTTTCTTCAATAGATGGACCCCAACTCTGCTCAGCAGCCCTTCTTCCCATAACAGCTTTCCATGGCTGAGGAATCTGAAGCCCTCCTGGCAACAACATCTGCGCAGCCAGGCATTCACCTCATGGATGTGTCGGTCTCTGCCTGGGCCCCTACCCTCATCCAGGAGTATCGATGAGAACACCACCTGCACCCCCAAATCCTTTACCCTCACTTCCAGAGCCCAGTTATCACAGCTTTTCTGCTCAGGGTCATACATCGCAGATACCATTACTTCCCAGATGGATGTAGTAGTAGTAGTCAGAGGGACAGATGATCCTCAAGAATCCTTCCATAATGTTTCAGATACAGGCCTCTGGCAGGCAGTACACCTCCTGAGAAGCCAGGTCAGGCAGGCAGATGGCCAGAGTCAATAAAGTAACCCTTCCAGTCAGGGCAGCATGACCTAATGTCCAGAGTCAATGAATTTGCCACACTCTGTGGAATTGTGTGGCCTATTGGCCTGTTGGGGAAGGGAGGCACCACTCAGGGGTGTATAGTGCCCAGGGTAAGGGGACTCAGGCCCTTTCTTCTTCTCCGAGTCCCAGCCCTGGGCCCTGGCAGTGGTCAGGGTACTCACCACCAAGTCAGTGGGCATCCTCCTGAAACACAGTGACTGGTTCCCCAGTTCACTCACCGGAGAAAAGTCTAAGTCCCCTGGGCTACTTCCTACCCTTTCTCCCTCAGCGATGCTCTACAGCTCCCCCGAGTTTGTAGGATCCTCAAGTGGTAGCTCCTGCCAGTGCGGAACCTTCTCTGGGCTCCTCAGGCAGTCTGGGGTCAGTCTGGAGCTCTGTGTGCTCTGGATCTGTATCTGGGGCCTGTAGCAGCTCCCTGGAGAGAACCTGCAGTCTGCATCCTCCCCCTTCAGCAGCCTGCCCACACTGAGTTGGGCTGCTTCCTTTTATAGTCTGCCTCCAGACTTAGCATGCCCAGCATAGTCAGAGATCCAGGGCTTCCTCAGCCTGCAAAGCACAGTTAAACCTTTAGGGGCTGGTTCAGGGTAGGTATACCCCATCACACCTGGTCAGAAGTCTCACCGGTGAAAGTTTATTACCCAATCAGCCACTTCTACAAAGGAAAGTTGACGTGCACCAGCTTCTGTACACTGAACAGTTCTCCAACCACTTCAAGCAAAACACAGTTTAAGGTAAAACATAAAACAGATTTATTAACTACAGAAAGATAGATTTTAAGTGATTATAAGTAATAAACGTACAGATCAAAGTTGGTTACCCAAGAAATAAAAGCAAAATTACAATCTGAGTTCTATAAACTAGACAGGATTTGACTCAAACAATGTCTCACCATGATGGTATAGTTCCTTCCGACACAGACTGGGATTCCTCTTTTCAGCCTGGGACCACCTCCCCCGTTCAAAGTCTTTGTCAACAAGATGTCTTTCCAGGCATTGAGTTGTGGGGGGAGTGAGACCAAGTAATGATGTCACTTCCCCCCTTTACAAATTCCTCCAGCATTCTGGAAAGATCCTTTGCTATGATGTGAGTAAAGCAGCCTCCATTCTCTATGTCCTCCCTCTGGAAAGCCTTCATTGTATACAGATCCTGTGATAGTCCTTGGTAGTGTGGATTCCCCTTAACAGGCCATCAATGCTGGCTGTCTTCTCCATTGTTGTACCTGAAAGGCTGGTTGTAGGTGTTCCCAGTCTTACAATATATTTCAGTAACACACACATAGAAAATTTCATAACTTCCCATACACTGATAGCACATACAATGCAACAGGATATTAATGTTTTTTTGATATTAAGATTTTTGAAATGATACCTCACAAGGCATATTTTGTACAAAACCTATCATAGTCATATCACCATGGAAAATATGGGGGTGCCAGGGTACTGTTTTGGAGCACACAGTGTCACAGGGACATGATAGCAGTTTCCAAGTACATAAAATATATTTACAAGGAGGAGGGAGAAAATTTATTCTACTTAACCTCTGGGGATAGGACAAGAATCAATGGGTTTAAATTGCAGAAAGAGCGGTTTAGCTTGGACAGTAGGGAAAACCTTTTAACTGTCACATTGGTTAAGCACTTGAATAAATTGCCTAGGAAGGTTATGGAATCTCCATCACTGGAGATTTTTAAGAGCAGGTTAGACAAACACCGATCTGGGATGGTCTAGATAATACTTAGCCCTGCCATATGTGCAGGGGACTGGACTAGTCCTATGATTCTATGATTCTATGATAAATATAGAAAATAGGGCCCCTGTTGCACTTATATGATGGTCACTATCTTGGCTGGTACCTTGTGGTTGCACCAGGGACCTTCAGACGTAAGGGTGGGAGTCCCTGCAGCTTGATCTAAACAAGCAGGCTCCCTGGTAGGGGTGTGACAGAATCATGGGCTCTGGGGATGGGGTGCAGAGGGGATTTGAAAAACACAAAGACCAGTGGGTGGCATATGTACACGTGACTCTGTGCGGCTGCTTTATCTGAACTTAATTCACCTGACATCCTGGATGCCAGACGTTCCCACTAATCCCATGTCATTGTTATTGCAGTTTATTCTCAGGTACACACGGTCACTCAGATCCTCAAACTCCGGAAAATGCACATAACCCAGACTAACACAGTGTGGCTCCTTGTCCCCCTCTAGTGGTCAGAGCTTGTACAGCAGCTTATGAGTCTGCTGTTTTCTCTGTACTAGTTCACTTAGTGCTTGTAGCATAGGCAGTACGAGATCCTGCTTGAAAATCAACACCTACATAGCTTCTATCAAGGATAGATGTAAATGGATGTATGTCCATTGAAATTAGGAATCCAGATCCCCATAGACTGTAAATTGGTTAAGCGCTATCAAAGTGAATAGAACTACACTGGTTTGCTAAAGATCTAGCCCTAAATGTTAAGGTCTCATTATTTTCTCACATATGCCAGTTTTATGCCAGTCTGACTTCTTTAAATGCCATGTGGAACAGCCTTCCAAGGCGAGCAGTGGGGGCAAAAAAATCTAACTGGCTTCAAGACTGAGCTTGATAAGCTTATGGAGGGGATGGCATGATGAAACCGCCTACAATGGTATTTGGCCCATCGGCAATTGCCAGTAGCAAAAATCCCCAACTTCTGGAGATGGAACACTAGATGGGGAAGAGTGTGAGTTACTATAGATAATTCTTTCCCAGGTATCTGCCTGGTGGGTCTTGCCCACATGCTCAACATCTAACTGATCTCCATATTTGGAGTCAGATTGGAAGAGACCCTGGGGGATTTTCACCTTCCTCTGCGGCACGGTGCATGGGTCACATGCAGGTTTAAACTAGTGTAAATGGTGAAGTCTCTGTAATTAGAAGTGTTTACACCATGATTGGAGGATGTCAGTAATTCAGCCACAGGCTAAGCGTCTATTACAGGAGTGGGTGGGTCAGGTTCTGCGACCTGCAATGTGCAGGAGGTCAGATTAGATGATCATGATGGTCCCTTCTGACCTTCATTTATACACACAAGGGAAAGAAGCTCCCATCCTTGCTTTCTAGTGTCCATGGAACAGGTGTAAGTGGCAACGCAGTCTAATAGGCATTGCTTGGGCACAGAATAAAAGGCTGATTCTTCCCTCCCATGAAATGCACACCAGCTTAACTCCAGGATTGGATCAGATCTTCTGCTGATGTAAACCAGCCCAAGTACATTGACATCAGTGGAATTAATCTGGATTTGCACTGGGGGCAACTGAGAGCAGAATCTGGCCCACTTCTGCATAAACTGTGTTGTCATGGAAATAAATGGCACGGACTGGGAGACACAACTGAAAGAGTATTTATTCGAGAAAGACAGAAAAATAATTCTTGGTGAATAACCTCCCCCAACTCAGTCTCCTCAGTGAAGATTTGATCTCCTTGTTCCTCATGCTGTAGATGACTGGATTCATCATTGGAGGCACTACAGAATAGAGAACAGCCACCACGAGGTCCAGACCTGATGCTGAGCTGGAGGTGGGTTTCAGGTAGGCAAAGATGCCAGTGCAAACAAACAAGGAGACCACAATGAGGTGAGGAAGGCAGGTGGAGAAGGCTTTATGCCGTCCCTGCTCAGAGGGGATTCTCAGCACTGTGTTGAAGATCTGAACATACGACACAATTATAAAAACAAAACAACTTAAGACTATGCATGCACTAAAAATGAGAGCCCCAATTTCACTGAGGTATAGGTCAGAGCAGGCAAGTTTGAGGAGCTGGGGGATTTCACAGAAGAACTGATCCACCATGTTACCTCCACAGAAAGTTACTGCAAATGTCTTCCCGGTGTGCAGTGCAGAGTAAAGAATTCCACTGATCCAGGCACTGACTGCCATTTGGACACAAGCTCTCCAGTTCATCACACTCTCGTAGTGCAGTGGTTGGCAGATGGCGACGTATCGGTCATACGCCATGATGGTGAGAAGGGAAAAATCTGCTCCCATCAAGAAGATGAGGAAAAAGACTTGGGTGACACATCCAGCGTAGGATATTGAGCTGGAGTTGATTAGGGAATTGACCATGGATTTGGGGATGGTGACAGAGATCGAGCCGAGGTCTATAATGGACAGGTTCACCAGAAAGAAGTACATGGGGGTGTGCAGATGGTGGTCGAGAGCTACGGCTGTGATGATGAGAAGGTTCCCCATCAGGGCTGCCAGGTAAATCACCAGGAACACCACAAAATGCAAAATCTGCAGCTCCCAAATGTCAGAGAATCCAAGGAGAAGGAACTGGGTCAAGGTGGTTCGGTTGGACATTTTCTTCCTCAGAAAATCATGTGCTGCCTCTGGAGGGAAGGAGAAGGGCAATGGTCAGGATTACATCAGTAAAATAACTCTCCTTTTGTGAAAACCACCTTAATTCACACGAGTCGGACCCTTGGCTTGTGCAGATTGGTGTAATATGGGAAGGGGAGTGCAGGAACCATTGACTCCAGTGGAGTTAGTCCGGATTTACACTGGGCAGAATGAGAGGATAGTCAGGCCCATTGACGGAATGAGATCACCGCTGATTTACACCAAGCTGAAGGACAACAGAGTAAGCACCAACTGCTTTGTAGGGGTCTGTAAACCTTTTCACTCAAAGAAGTATAAAGTTATGTGAATCTTATCTTCATTTCATAGAGGGAAAAATGCAGACCAGAGAGCTAGAATCTGCTGTCAGATACACCAGTGTAAATCTCGGGTAATGTCACTGAAAGCAGTGGAATTACTTTGTGTTTACACTGCTGCAAATGGGAGTAGCATCCACCACCGAGGCGAAAGCGCTCACTCATGGCTATACAATGACTGAGCTGTAGAATCAGGAACAGAACGCAGGACAAATCCTGAATCCCAGTCAGCTGTTCTAGCCATTACCCAACACTATCTACCCAAAACAGAAGAAAAAGGTCCGAGGCTGCTTTCTCACTTCTTTAACATATAGCACCCCATGACCCCACTGCTCTCCCAGAGGAGGATTTGAACCCAGGAGTCCTGATACTGCCCAGCCCCTCCCATAATCATTGGATTACATGCTGAGCCCAGAGCTGGGAATAGAACCAAGAAGTCCTGATTCCAAGCCACCCACCCTAATCACTACACCATATGATTCTATTGCTAAAAATTGTAGAAATACTGCACAGTGCTCTTAAAACAGTAAGATCAGTCGTACATAAGAACAGCCATACTGGGTCAGACCAAAGGTCCATCTAACCCAGTATCCTATCTTCCTACAGTGACCAATGCCAGGTGCCCCAGAGGGAATGAACAGAAAAGGTAATCACCACGTCTGCTATAGACCACCAGACCAGAGGGATGAGGTGGATGAGGCATTCTTCCAGCAACAAACAGAAGTTCCTAGATCACAGGCCCTGGTTCTCATGGGGGACTTCAATCACCCCGATATCTGCTGGGAGAGCAATAAAGCAGTACACAGACAATCCAGGAAGTTTTTGGAAAGTATAGGAGACAATTTCCTGATGCAAGTGCTGGAGGAACCAAATAGGGGCAGAGCTCTTCTTGACCTGCTGCTCACAAACAGGGAAGAATTAGTAGGGGAAGCAAAATTGGATGGGAACATAGGAGGCAGTGACCATGAGATGGTCGAGTTCAGGATCCTGACAAAAGGAAGAAAGGAGAGCAGCATAATATGGACCGTGGACTTCAGAAAAGCAGACTTTGACTCCCTCAGGGAACTGATGGGCAGGATCCCCAGGGAGAACAACATGAGGGGGGAAAGAGTCCAGGACAGCTGGCTGTATTTTAAAGAATCCTTATTGAGGTTCCAGGAACAACCATCCCGATGTGTAGAAAGAATAGTAAATATGGTAGGCGAACAGCTTGGCTTAACAGTTAAATCCTTACTCATCTTAAACACAAAAAAAGATGCTTAAAAGAAGTGGAAGTTTGGACAAATGACCAGGGAAGAGTATAAAAATATTGCTCAGGCATGCAGGAGTGAAATCAGGAAGGCCAAATCACAAATGGAGTTACAACTAGCTAGGCATATTAAGAGTAACAAGAACGGTTTCTACAGGTATGTTAGCAATAAGAAGAAGGTTAGGGAAAGTGTGGGCCACTTACTGAATGGGGGAGGCAACCTAGTCACAGAGGATGTGGAAAAAGCTAATGTACTCAACGCTTTTTTCCCTCTGTCTTCACAAACAAGGTCAGCTCACAGACTACTGCAATGGGCAGCACCGTATGGGGAGGAGGTGATCAGCCCTCTGTGGAGAAAGAAGTGGTTCAGGATTATTTTGAAAAGCAGGACATGCACAAGTCCATGGGGCCAGATGGACTGCATCCGAGGGTGCTAAAGGAGTTGGCGGAGGTGATTGAAGAGCCATTGGCCATTATCTTTGAAAACTCATGGCTATCGGGGGAGGTCCCGGATGACTGGAAAAAGGATAATTTAGTGCCCATCTTTTAAAAAAGGGAAGAAGGAGGATCCGGGGAACTGCAGGCCAGTCAGCCTCACATCAGTTCCTGGAAAAATCATGGAGCAGGTCCTCAAGGAATCCATTTTGAAGCACTTAGAGAAGAAGAAAGTGATCAGGAACAGTCAGCATGGATTCACCAAGGGAAGTCATGCCTGACTAACCTAATTCCCTTCTATGATGAGATAACTGGGTCTGTGGATGAGAGGAAAGCAGTGGACATGTTATTCCTTGACTTTAGCAAAGCTTTTGATACGGTCTCCCACAATATTCTTGCCAGCAAATTAAAGAAGTTTGGTTTGGATGAATGGACGATAAGGTGAATAGAAAGCTGGCTAGATCATCGGGCTCAACTGGTAGTGATCAATGGCTCCATGTCTAGTTGGCAGCAGGTATCAAGCGGAGTGCCCCAAGGGTTGGTCCTGGGGATGGTTTTGTTCAATATCTTCATTAATGATCTGGAGGATGGCGTGGATTGCACCCTCAGCAAGTCTGCAGATGACACTAAACTGGGAGGAGTGGTAGATACGCTGGAGGATAGGGATAGGATACAGAGGGAGTGAGACAAATTAAAGGATTGGGCCAAAAGAAATCTGATGAGGTTCAACAAGGACAAGTGCAGAGTTCTGCACTTAGGATGGAAGAATCCCATGCACTGCTACAGACTATGGACCGAGTGGCTAGTCAGCAGTTCTGCAGAAAAGGACCTAGCGGTTACAGTGGACAAGACGCTGAATATGAGTCAACAGTGTGCCCTTGTTGCCAAGAAGGCTAACAGCATTTTGGGCTGTAGAAGTAGGAGAATTGCCAGCAGATCCAGGGACATGATCATTCCCCTCTATTTGGCATTGGTGAGGCCTCATCTGGAGTACTGTGTCCAGTTTTGTTCCCCACACTACAAGAATGATGTGGAAAAATTGGAAAGAGTCCAGCGGATGACAACAAAAATGATTAGGGGGTTGGAGCGCATGATTTATGAGGAGAGACTGAGGGAGCTGGGATTATTTAGTCTGTAGAAGAGAAGAACAAGGGGGGGGGATTTGATAGCTGCTTTCTACTACCTGAAAGGGGATTCCAAAGAGGATGGATCTAGGCTCTTCTCAGTGGTAGCAGATGACAGAACAAGGAGTAATGGTCTCAAGTTGCAGTGGGGGAGGTTTAGGTTGGATATTTGGAAAAACTTTTTCACTAGGAGGGCACTGAAGCACTGGAAGGGGTTACCTAAGGAGGTTGTGGAATCTCCTTCCTTAGAGGTTTTTAAGATCAGGCATGACAAAGCCCTGGCTGGGATATTTTAGTTGGGGATTGGTCCTGCTTTGAGCAGGGGGTTGGACTAGATGACCTCCTGAGGTCCCTTCCAACCCTGATATTCTATGATTCTATGATTCTAAGTGATAAAACCCCTGTCACCCATTCCCCAGCTTCTGGCAAACACAGGCGAGGGACACCATCCCTGCCCATCCTGGCTAATAGCCATTGATGGACCTATCCTCCAGCAACATATCTAGTTCCTTTTTGAATCCTCTTATAGTCTTCGCCTTCACAACATCCTCCAACAAAAAGTTCCACAGGTTGACTGTGCGTTGTGTGAAAAAATACTTCCTTTTTTCTGTTTTAAACCTGCTGCCTATGAATTTCATTGGGTGATCCCTAGTTCTTGTGATATGAGACAAGGAGTAAATAACACTTCCTCCTTTACTTTCTCCACACTAGTCATGATTTTATAGACCTCTATCATATCCCCCCTTAGTCATCTCTTCCAAGCTTAAAAATCCCTGTTTTATTAATCTCTCCTCATACTGAAGCTGTTCCATACCCCTAATCATTTATTTTGCCCTTTTCTGAAACTTTTCCAGTTCCAATATATCTTTTTTGAGATGGGGAGACCACATTTGCATGCAGTATTCAAGCTGTGGGTGTGCCATGGATTTATGTAGAGACAATATGATATTTTCTGTCTTATTATCTATCTTTTCCCTAATGATTCCCAACATTCTGTTTGCTTTTTTGACTGCCACTGCACATTGAGTGGATATTTTCAGAGAACTATCCACAATGACTCCAAGATCTCTTTTGATTGGTAACAGCTAATTTAAACCCAATCATTTTATATGTATAGTGGGGATTATGTTTTCCAATGTACATTACTTTGCGTTTATCAGCATTGAAATTCATCTGCCATTTTGTTGCCCAGTCATCCAGTTTTCCAAAGTTTCTTTGTAACTCTTCACAGTCTGCTTTGGACTTAACTATCTTGAGTAGTTTTGTATCATCTGCAAATTTTTCCACCTCACTGTTCATCTTTTTTTCCAGATCATTTATGAATATGTTGAATCCGACTGGTCCCAATACAGACCCCTGGAGGGCACCACTATTTACCTCTCTCCATTCTGAAAATTGACCATTTATTTCTACCCCTTGTTTCCTATCTTTTAACCCCTTACTGATCCATGAGAGGACTTTCCCTCTTATCCCATGACAGCTTACTTTGCTTAATAGCCTTTGGTGAGGGACCTTGTCAAAGGCTTTCTGAAAATCTAAGTATTTTATATCCACTGGATCCCCTTTGTCCACATACTTGTTGACCACCCTCAAAGAATTCTTGTAGATTGGTGAGGTATGATCTCCCTTTACAAAAATCATGTTCACTCTTCCCCAACCAATCATGTGGATCTATGTGTCTGATCATTCTGTTCTTTTCTATAGTTTCAACCAATTTGCCCAGTACTGAAGTTAGGCTTACCAGCCTGTAATTGTCAAGATCGCGTCTGAAGCCTTTAAAAAAAAATGGTAGCACATTAGCTATCCTCCAGTCATTTGGTACAGAAGCTGATTTAGATGATGGGTTACAGACTACAGTTAGTAGTTCTGCAATTTCACATTTGAGTTCCTTCAGCACTCTTGGGTGAATCCCATCTGGTCCTGGTGACTTATTGATGTTTAGTTTATCATTTTTTTTTTAAACCTCCTCTGATGACATCTCAATCTGAGAGAGTTCCTCAGATTTGTCACCAAAAATAGTAGTAGAATGCCGCAGGATCAAGATCCAGTCAAGATCAGGGCACCACCGAGCTGGGCTCTCTTGAATTGTCCTGCATTTTACTTCCTTTGATATCAATGATGGTCTGTCTTGTGTATGAACTGCAAGATTTAACACCATCCTTTCCTTTCTCCCTCTCCATCCCACCCAATCAATTACAAGTTGCATCGACAAGGAAGATAAATGAGATTTCAGAAGGACTAATGATTACCCTTTCTGGAACACTCGTATGCAGGGTCACCCAATCCATCCCCCCGTTAAAGTCATTGGGGTACACAAAATATTATTTGGCATTTGGGTATTGATTGACATTATTCTAGGTGGGGCTGGTAATGCTGCCTCTTATTAATGTTGCCTGACACTTCTCTTTATAAAGTCCTGTTTTCTGTTGCTTCTAACTTTACCAGACCTTAACCACTGAAATTGCTATTTTCTATGCCAGGTGTCTAGCTCAAAACACTTGAGACATTTCCAAGAATGAAGCCAAGGGAAAATATGCTGTTCTGCTCATTTTAAGCTCTAGTGTGACCAGGCTTTGGAGACAGGACTTGACATTTGGCATGAGGAGTCATTTTATAAAATAAAAAATAAAAATAATTTAGATAAAAATAATTTGCTGAAATATAATGTTTGAATTGATACCCAAATTAAAAAAAATCATTTCAAGGGAAATTTTGAAATTTGATTAAAATTTGGTATGAAAACAAATTTTCAAATCACAGCCTATCCCATGAAATGGACTTGCTGGTTCCTGGCCAACTCTCTAACAAAGCAATCAGATGCTGTATTGATGAGCAACATAGAAAATGCCAAGATAAAAATCAATTATTTTGTCTTTGGAGCAAAGTTAGAGCAGTGTGCTGTGAACAAGGCCTGGAGCCACACACTGAAGAATGAGGAGAAAACAAAATACTGAAAACCAGCTTACTCAGTGAGCCCTGTCCATCCCGTACACTGAACAAGGCAGTGGTCCTGTGGAAAATGTAATACATGGTCATGTAATTAAAGACTGCATTATAACTTCATTGAAGAGGAACCAAAATGTGTTTGTTGGAAACTATACTTAACTGGTGGACAATATAATAAGCCAATGGGATAGTCTGATCATAATCCCGTTTTGTGGTCCTTAAAAAGATGGGGGGCTCAATTGGGGAACAGACTCTTGGGAGATTCCTAGGGGACCGACTGACAGGCCTTTCCTTCAACTCCAGATACTCTGTCCTTTGCTCATGAGCCCTTGTACAACCAGACCACAGGTCACCAGTGGATACGCCTGGCCATCAGCGCTGGACCAGTGACGAACACAGACTGATAGATGTGAGCTCCTGCTCTTGTTTCCCCTCCATTTCCCTCCCCCACTATCATCCTCTCTGTTGGATTTTCACCTGATCCTGAGACCAACTGCACCATACAGCATGAGCACAGTGAGCTGAGATGGCCCATCCAGCTCAGCCCAGGCTGACAGGATCAGCAAAAATAGAGACCTGACCATACCCACCATGTGACATCCCAGACCAGGGGAGTGAGCCAGAATCCAGAGCAACAGTTGTCCTGGCTGACCTGCCATTAACCCAAAGCATCCATCTGTGATGGGGCAGCCACCAGCTATGCTGAGATGTATTTTTCTCACCTTTATGATCCTATATCTTCTCCTTGCTAGGTGTGAAGGTTGTGGACCTTTCAAGGTATCTAGAGAGACTTATGTGCACGGATGAAGAGGAGTCGGTGCTCATGGTAAATGTA
This sequence comes from Terrapene triunguis, assembly GCF_002925995.2. Taxonomy (NCBI): domain Eukaryota; kingdom Metazoa; phylum Chordata; order Testudines; family Emydidae; genus Terrapene; species Terrapene triunguis. The sequence continues at coordinate 917,235 of NW_020664465.1, read as the reverse complement.
GGTACCAATGACATAGGCAAAGGAAGGAGACAGGTCCTGGCTGCCAAATGTAGGCTGTGGGTAAGAGATTAAAATCCAGGAGTGCCATTGTAGCATTCTCAGAAATGTTTCCAGTTCCACGCCCAGGCCAGGGAGAGAGGCAGAACTACAGGATCTCAATATGTGGATGAGATGATACTGTTCAGAGAAGGAATTTAGGTTCATTAGCAACCAGACAATGTTTAGAGAAAGGAAGAGCCTATACAGGAATGATGGGTACCACCTAAACCAAAACAGAACCAGACTGTTGAATGTAAAATTAAATAGGTTGTTCAGAATTTTTTAAACTAAGGGTTGGGGGATAGCCAACAGGACCAGAGGAGCACAGGGTCTGGAGACACACATCCCATAGGGGAGGATTTATTAATGGGGATTCTCTCTATTCTCATAAAGAGGAGAGGAGAGAAGTGGATAAAGTTGATAGAAGCTGGGGGGACAGGTACATATGCTGGAGGATAGGGATAGGGTCCAGAGTGACCTAGACAAATTGGAGGATTGGGCCAAAAGAATTCTGATGAGGTTCAACAAGGACAAGTGCAGAGTCCTGCACTTAGGACAGAAGAATCCCATGCACCGCAACAGGTTGGTGATCGACTGGCTAAGCAGCAGTTCTGCAGAAAAGGACCTGGGGATTACAGTGGATG
>NW_020664465.1:903844-916152 GCF_002925995.2 Terrapene triunguis | reverse complement strand
AAAAGGGGAACTACCTAAAAATGAGGAATCTAGTTACACTTGAAAATTGCCCTGTCCTGTTCATTCCCTCTGAAGCATCTGCCACCGGCCTCTGTCAGAAGACAGGGTACTGGGTTAGAAGGACTATTGGTCTGACCCAGTGTAGCCGATCTTATATTTCCCCATTTTGGCCTGGTCTACATTATGACTTTAATTCGGATTTAGCAGCGTTAAATCAAATTAACCCTGCACCCGTCCACACAATGAAGCCATTTATTTCGAAATAAAGGGCTCTTAAAATCGATTTCTGTACTCCACCCTGACGAGCGGAGTAGCGCCAAAATCGATATTGTCATTTCGAATTAGGGTTAGTGTGGCCGCAATTTGATGGTATTGGCCTCCGGGAGCTATCCCACAGTGCACCATTGTGACCGCTCTGGACAGCAATCTGAACTCGGATGCACTGGCCAGGTAGACAGGAAAAGTCCCGCGAACATTTGAATTTTATTTCCTGTTTGCCCAGCGTGGAGAGCACAGGTGACCACAGATAGCTCATCAGCACAGGTAACCATGCAGGCCGATAATCGAAAAAGAGCACCAGCATGGACCGTACGGGAGGTACTGGATCTGATCGCTATATGCGGAGAGGATTCAGTGCTAGCAGAACTTCGTTCAAAAAGACGAAATGCCAAAACTTTTGAAAAAATCTCCAAGGGCATGATGGAGAGAGGCCACAATAGGGACTCAGATCAGTGCCACGTGAAAGTCAAGGAGCTCAGACAAGCCTATCAAAAAACAAAGGAGGCAAACGGTCGCTCCGGGTCAGAGCCGCGGACGTGCCGCTTCTACGCTGAGCTGCATGCAGTTCTGGGGGGGGCCGCCACCACTACCCCACCCCTGACCATGGATTCCGAGGCGGGGGTAATCTCATCAGCTACACCTGAGGATTCTGCGGACGGGGAAGAGGAGGAGGAGGACGAGCTTGCGGAGAGCACACAGCACTCCGTTCTCCCCAACAGCCAGGATCTTTTTCTCAGCCTGATTGAAGTACCCTCCCAAGCCTCTCTAGCCAATATCCAAGACCATGACCCAATGGAAGGGACCTCAGGTGAGTTTACCTTTTAAAATATAAAACTTGTTTTAAAAGCAAGCATTTTTTAATGATTACTTGGGATGCATTTGCGGCGAGTACAGCTACTGGAAAAGTCTGTTAACATGTCTGGGGATGGAGCGGAAATCCTTCAGGGACATCTCCATGAAGCTCTTCTGGAGGTACTCCAAAAGCCTTGCCACCAGGTTTCTGGGCAGTGCAGCCTTATTCTGTCCTCCATGGTAGGACACTTGACCACGCCATGCTTGCAGCAAGTAATCTGGTATCATTGCATGACAAAGCCTGGCAGCATATGGTCCCGGTGTTTGCTGGCATTCAAGCAACATCCGTTCTTTATCTCGCTGTGTAATCCTCAGGAGAGTGATATTGCTCATGGTAACCTGGTTGAAATACGGGACTTTAATTAAGGGGACAGAGGTGGCCGTTCCTACTGGGCTGTTTGCCTGTGGCTGAAAAGAAATCCTTCCCTGCAGTTAGCCAAGCGCGGGGGGGGGGGGAGGGAATTGGCCCTGAGCTTTTCGCATTTGGCTAGCAGGGATCTTCCCTGATACCAGCCACGCGGTGGGGGGCGAGGTACAGCGATCATCCCAGATAATTCATGGTGGGTGGGAGGGGCGGGGGGGTTAGTTTGGTTTCTGCAGGGATCTTCCCTGATACCAGCCACACGGTGGGGGGAGGGATAAAGCGATCATCCCAGAGAATTGGATAGGGGGGTGGTTAGTTTGTTTTCTGCTGCTGAAGGTTAACAGGAAAACCGCAGCAGTCAACGGGCTTTGCTTGGTATGTGGGAAAGGAGGGTGCAGAAGCCGAAAGAAAATGGCTTACCATGGCCGCATGCAAGCTGAATTCTGTTGCCCGGACCTGTGTCTGTGATCTCTAACACCAAAGACACAGGCACTCAATATTAAGATGGAAAATGCGACCTTGTACTGAAATCACATGTGCTATGTAATGTGAATAGTGTTGTTCACCATGAAAGAGTATAAGCATTGTTCTGTAAAATGTATCATTTAAAAAACTTCTCTCCTTTTTTCCATCCATTCCTCCCTCCAGCAGCTGCACATTTTTCAAGCCTCCCTCCACCATCCCGAAGGCTATCTCAGATAAGGCGGCGGAGAAAGAGGACGTGAGACAAGATGTTCTCGGAAATAATGGAATGCACCCGCAATGAAAGAGCTCATTTGAATGAGTGGAAGGACATGGTATCTAAATACAGGAAAGATGCCAGTGAACGTGAGGTCATGAGGGACACTCGAGATGAGAGATGGCAGGCTGCAATGCTGGGGCTGCTGCGTGATCAAACGGACATGCTCCGGTGTCTGGTGGAGCTTCAGGAATGGCAGCAGGATGACAGACTGCCGCTGCAGCGTCTGTATAACCTCCCTCCCCCCTCACCATGTTCCATATCCTCCTCACCCAGACGTGTAAGAAGGCGGGCGGGGAGGCTTCGTGCACCCTCCCACTCCACCCCAATGGACAGCCCAACCAAAAGCCTGTCATTATATTGAATTTTTTCAGTGGCCTTTTACTTCCCTCCTATCCTCCTCCCAAACCTCAACCGGGTTACCTTGTCGGTTCTCTCCCTATGTTTATAATCAATTAATAAAGAATACATGATTTTTAAATGAAAGTGACTTTATTTCCTTTAAAAGCAAGCTGTGATTTAAGGGGGGAGGGTGGTTTGCTTACAGAGAATGAGTCAATAAAGGGGGCGGGTTTTCATGAAGGAGAAACAAACAGAAATTTCACACTGTAGCCTGGCCAGTCATGAAACTGGTTTTCAAAGCTTCTCTGATGCGCAGCGCTTCCTGGTGTGCTCTTCTAATCGCCCTGGTGTCTGGCTGCGCGTATTCAGCAGCCAGGCGATTTGCCTCAGCCTCCCACCCCGCCATAAAGGTCTCCCCCTTACTCTCACAGAGATTGTGGAGCACACAGCAAGCAGCAATAACAATGGGGATATTGGTTTGGCTGAGGTCTGAGTGAGTCAGTAATGATCACCAGCGACCTTTTAAATGGCCAAATGCACATTCTACCACCATTCTGCACTTGCTCTACCTGTAGTTGAACAGCTCCTGACTCCTGTCCAGGCTGCCTGTGAATGGCTTCATGAGCCATGGCATTAAGGGGTAGGCTGGGTCCCCAACAATAACTATTGGCATTTCAACATCTCCAACGGTTATTTTCTGGTCCGGGAAGTAAGTCCCTTGCTGCAGCCATTTAAACAGATTAGTGTTCCTGAAGACACGAGCGTCATGAACCCTTCCCGGCCACCCCATGTGGATGCTGGTGAAACGTCCCTTGTGATCCACAAGTGCTTGCAGAACCATTGAAAAGTACCCCTTGCGGTTTATGTACTGGGTACCCTGGTGCTCCGGTGCCAAGATAGGGATATGGGTTCCATCTATTGCCCCACCACAGTTAGGGAATCCATTGCAGCAAAGCCATCCACTATGACCTGCACATTTCCCAGAGTCACTACCTTTTGTAGCAGCAGCTCAGTGATTGCTTTGGCTACTTGCATCACAGTAGCCCCCACAGTAGATTTGCCCACTCCAAATTGATTCCCGACTGTCTGTCTGGCGTTGCAAGCTTCCACAGGGCTATCGCCACTCGCTTCTCAACTGTGAGGGCTGCTCTCATCTTGGTATTCTGGCTCTTCAGGGCAGGGGAAAGCAAGTCACAAAGTTCCAAGAAAGTGCCCTTACGCATGTGAAACTTTCGCAGCCACTGGGAATTGTCCCACACCTGCAACACTATGTGGTCCCACCAGTCTGTGCTTGTTTCCCGGGCCCAGAATCGGCGTTCCATGGCTATAACCTGCACCATTAACAGCATGATCTCCAAAGCACCGGGGCCCACGGTTTAATAGAATTCCATGTCCATGTCCTCATCACTCTTGCCGCCGCGCTGCCGTAGCCTACTCCTTGCCGCCTGGTTTTGCAGGTTCTCGTTCAGCATAAACTGCACGATAACGCGTGACGTGTTTACAATGTTCATGACTGCTGTCTTGAGCTGAGCAGGCTCCATGCTTGCTGTGGTATGGTGTCTGCACCGTTCACCCAGGAAAAAGGCGTGAAATGGTTGTCTGCCATTGCTTCCCTGGAGAGTGGGGAGGATGTACCCAGAACCACCCGCGACAATGTTTTTGGCCCCATAAGGCATTGGGATCTCAACTCAGAATATCAATTGGCGGAGGAGACTGCGGGAACTATGGGATAGCTATGGGATAGCTACCCACAGTGCAAAGCTCCAGAAATCGACGCTAGCCCTGGTACATGGACGCACACCGCCGAATTAATGTGCTTAGTGTGGCCGCATACATTCGACTTTATGCAATCTGTTTCCAAAATTCGAATTATATAAATTCGGATTAATCCCTTAGTGTAGACATATCCTTTGTGTCTGTCAGTCTTTTCAAAAGCAGAAAAAGTAACCACCACTCACAGGGGTTCACTTGACATTCAGCAATGAATTGCCTGACAGAATAAGAGACTCTAAGGGCTTTCCAACATGGTGCCTTAGTCCACAGTAGAGGGGTGTAAATTCTTGTGCGCTCATGTGGACTCTGCTGGCCTGCACTAAAAGTTCCCTAGTGCACATTAACACAGTATTGTTTGAAACAGAACTACATCAGTGTGCCCTACAGTCCTTTGGGAATGTGACAAGCTAGTGCACCATAGAGTATACACCCCTCTCCCGTTGACTACTGCACCACGTAGACAAGATCTAATTAATACCCTCTCTCTTTAAAAGGAATTTGGGTGAATTTTAATTACGGTTGTTTTACAGAATCATTCTGTTTCAATTTCCATATGCTTTATGTCTTGCTTTGATTCCTTTCCTTGTGTATCCTAGTCAATACATTTCCAATCTTTGTCATGGATTTTCCAGGGCATGTGCCATGGGATTAAACAGGCTAAGGTCTCTGTACCCAAAATCTGGAAGCATGTTTGACTGTTCAGTGTTGTACAGTGACAGGGAGACTTCAACGCCTTTGACTCTCTGGGACAATTTATGCCAACAAAATGAACATAATATACATCAGACTAATAGAAAGGAAGAGAAGTAACAGCACATAGCTAGCAAGTTAGGTAGAAGTAAGAACAAATTAATAGAAGAAATAAGAATAAAGATAAATAGACAGAAAGAAGTAACAACAAATAATTAGATTAATACATGGATAGATGGATTCTGCATTTGTTTTTCATTTGTCCCTGAGAGACAGTCAGTGAGAGAGAGAGAGAGATCTATTTTTATTATCTCTGCCCTGTTTGTCATGTATTGGAATTGTTCCCTCTTTCCCTACCTCTCTGCTCAGCCGCTGCTAAAGGGGTCCCATAATATTTCCCATGAACTATCAAACCGAAGACACCAGTGGGTAATGCTTACGGACAATTTTCATTCGGGCTTCTTGATCCATTTTTTAAAAATATCTGAGTCATTTTGATTAATTCCCCCACTTTCCATGGGAGGAAACTGAGGCACAAACATTCTATCATCACTTTCCTAAAGTAACCCCTGATCTGGGCTGCTTTAGTCTTCCATGGCCAAACTCAAAGTCTGAAAAAAATACATAGTGTCCATTTACGTTTTTTCCCCTTAAAGGGCACCTCTGCAAACCCCACATGTATTTCATTGCAACAGCAAACTTACCGCACCGGTGTGTGTGGAATCCTCCCACCTCTTCTCTCCTCCAACCCCGGCCTCCTTTTGGCTATTTATCTATCAATCTAAATGTCCCCATTACTGTATTAAGACAGACCATTCTCTGCTGACACGAAGCCTGGCCTGCTGGAAATATACTGAGACCTGTTGCTCTCTGCAGACAAGCTGTGTGTGTCTAACTGTTGGAAGGATATTTATCCATATCTATTCCCCTAAGGGCTTTCAGGTTCTCTCTCCCTGGAGCCCTGCACAGCACAGGAGCAGAGGCAAAGTTACTGTAGTGTGTTTTCCTGAAAGTTTCTGGAAACTCAAGTGATCACAATTACAGAGAGGCAGTAGGGTATAGAACAATGAGTCTGATCCAATTGGTAGGGGCACAGGCCTGGTACTCAGGAGACATGTCATTTATTCCTGGTCCTGACACTGACCTGCTCTGTGACCTGGCCCAAGTTGTGTCACTCTGTGACTTGGTTTCACTATTTTCCCCAGCATTCAATGTAAAAAAGTGGTTAAATATTGCTAACATACAGTCAACATTTTTTGATATCGGATTTTTGTGTATGAAAATTTCCAATGTTGATGTTAAATGCAGAAAAAGGTCTTTCAATAAAAATTCACTAAAATTAGTAGCACTAACTCAACATTTTCCATCAGAAGCTTCTAATTTTGACTCCCTGTAACATGAAAACAAAGTGTTGCCAAAATCCTCATGACCTTGTACTTTGTACTATTGAATGTCACCATATTTCTCTCACATAAGAACATGAGAACATAAGAATGGCCCTACTGGGTCAGACCAAAGGTCCATCTAACCCAGTATCCTGTCTTCCAACAGTGGCCAGTGCCAGGTGCCTCATAGGGAATGAACAGAACAGGTAATTATCAAGTGATCCATCCCCTGTCGCTCATTCCCAGCTTCTGGCAAACAGAGGCTAGGGACACCATTCCTGCCCATCCTGGCTAATAGCCATTTATGGACCTATCCTCCATGAATTTATCTAGTTCTTTTTTTAACCCTGTTATGGTCTTCACAACATCCTCTGGCAAGGAGTTCCACAGGTTGACTGAGTGTCATGTGAAGAAATACTTTCTTTTATTTGTTTTAAACCTGCTGCCTATTAATTTCATTTGATGACCCCCTAGTTCTTGTGTTATGAGAAGTAGTAAACAACACTTCCTTATCTACTTTCTCTACACCAGTCATGATTTTATAGACCTCAATCATATCTCCCCTTAGCTGTCTCTTTTCCAAGCTGAAAAGTCCCTGTCTTATTAATCTCTCCCCATATGGAAGCCGTTCCATACCCCTAATCATTTGTGTTGCCCTTTTCTGAACCTTGAGATGGAGCGACCACATCTGCACACAGTATTCAAGATGTGGGCGTACCATGGATTTATAGAGAGGCAACATGATATGTTCTGTCTCATTATCTATCCCTTTTTATTATTATTCCCAGCATTCTGTTCGCTTTTTTGACTGCCGTTGCACATTGAGTGGATGTTTTCAGAGAACTATTCACAATGACTTCAAGATCTCTTTCTTGAGTGGTCACAGCTAATTTAGACCCCATCATTTTATATGTATAGTTGAGATTATGCTTTCCAATGTGCATTATTTTGCATTTAACAACGTTAAATTTCATCTGCCTTTTTGTTGCCCAGTCACCCAGTTTTGAGAGATCCTTTTGTAGCTCTTCGCAGTCTGCCTGGGTCTTAATTATCTTTAGCAATTTTGTACCATCGGCAAATTTTGCCACCTCACTGTTTACCCCTTTTTCCAGATCATTTATGAATATGTTGAATAGGACTGGGCCCAGTATAGATCCCTGGGGGACACCACTATTTACCTCTCTCCATTCTGAGAACTGACCATTTATACCTACCCTTTGTTTCCTATCTTTTAACCAGTTACCAATCCATGAGAGCACCTTCCCTCTTATCCTGTGGCCGATTACTTGGCGTAAGAGCCTTTGGTGATGGACCTTGTCAAAGGCTTTCTGAAAATCTAAGTACACTATAACCACTGGATCCCCTTGGTCCACATGCTTCTTGACCCCCTCAAAGATCTCTAATAGATTGGTGAGCCATGATTTCCCTTTACAAAAACCATGTTGTTTCTTCCCCAACAAATTATGTTCATCTATATGTCTGACAAAATTGTTCTTTATTATAGTTTCAACCAGTTTCCCAGTACAGGCTTACAGGCCTGTAATTGCCAGGATGACCTCTGGAGCCCTTTTTAAAAATTGGTGTCACATTAGCTATCCTCCAGTCATCTGGTAGAGAAGCTGATTTAAATGATAGGTTACAGACTAAAGTTAGTAGTTCTGCAAGTTCACATTTGAGTTCCTTGGGTGAATACCATCTGGTCCTGGTGACTTATTGCTGTTTAATTAATCAATTTGTTCCAAAACCTTCTCTAATGACACCTCAGTCTGGGACAGTTCCTCAGATCTGTCACCTAAAAAGAATGGCTTGGGTTTGGGAATTTCACTCACATCCTCAGCCATGAAGACCAATGCAAAGAATTAATTTAGGTTCTCCACAATGACCTTATCATCCTTGAGTGCGCCTTTAGCACCTCGATCGTCCAGTCTTCAAATTCATTCAGATTTTCCTGTATAACTTTCTGATCCTCCCCTGCATTGATGATGGTCTAAGGGGACTGTCTGTGGCTCCATTTTAAGCTAGTATAGTAATCCAGAAGCACAAATTTATTGCTCATTTGGTTACATCTTATTATAGACTATACCAGCAGTGTTAGGGTTACCATACATCCATATTTTCCCAGACATATACGGCTTTTTAGTTCTTAAATTGCCATCAGGGAGAATTTTTTTAATATCTAAAAACGTCTGGGAAAATACAAATGTATGGCAATCCTAAATCCAAAGTCCGGGGCTGACAGCGCTTCCTGGGACTGCTCCCAGTCCCCGCCCATGGGCAGGAGCCTGCAGTGTGTGGAGGGGGTCTCCACGTGCTGCACCGGCTCCCACCTGCCCAATCAGAGCTGCGGGGGCAGGACTTGCAGGCGCCCACAGCGGGCAGAGACCCCTCCGCCCCCCGACCCAACCCAACTCTAGGAGCCAGAGGGACCTGCTGAATGCTTCCTGGGAGCCACCCCAGGTAAGCACCGCCGGGATTCCCCACCTCGCCCCCCGGCAGATCCCTCTGGCTCTTAGGGTTGGGTCCGGTCGGGGGGGTGGAGGGCTTTCTGCATGCTGCCGGTGCCTGCAAGCCCCGCTCTGTGGCTCTGGCAGCTCCCATTGGTGCTTTTCCCGGCCAATGGGAGCCACAGAGCTTGTGCTTGTGTTGGGCGCAGCACATGGAGACCCCTCGGCTGCCCCTGATCCTAGGAGCCAGTGGGACCTGCGGAAGGAGGGGTGAGTAGGAGAGTGGGGTGGGGTGAAGAGTGAGCAGCAGGGGTTGAGTACGTGAGTGGGGGCAGGTGAAAAGGCCAGCGGCGGGCAGAGGGGGTTGAAGACGCAAGCGAGCCAGCGGCGGGTGGGCGGGCAGAGGTGTGGAGGGAAGAAGCGGTGAGCCAGTGGCAGGCGGGGGTTCTTGGGATAGGCATGGGGGTTTCTGGCAGGGGAGTGAGGAGGTGAGTAGCAGGTGAGAGGAGGTGAGCGGTGGGTGGGGGACTGAGGAGGGATGCAGCAAGCCAGTGGCAGGTCAGGGGGTGATGAGGGGTGCGGTGGTGGGGCCAAGTGGGGAGGGGGCAGGACCTGGGGCAGAGTGGGGGTGGAGCGTGGGAGGAGTGGGGGTGGACTGTGGGTGGGGCCGACACCCCCCGTGCAGTGTTCTCTTTTTTGAATGTTCAAATATGGTAACCCTAACCAGTGTAGGGGTGTCTGCCCAGTTTTTTGATTGTCTGACCTGAGGTTGGCACTCTCAGCTGTGACCCATACCAGATACCATGACACAGATTTATTAAAAATTGATGGCTACGAGACTAGCAATCTCATGTGCCCGTTCTTTTAGTATTGTGGGATGGAAATGATCCATTCTGCCCAATTTCTATACATTAAGCTCTTTATGTTAGTCAAATTAGAGGATTGGGCCAAAAGAAATCTGATGAGGTTCAACAAGGACAAGTGCAGAGTCCTGCACTTAGGACGGAAGAATCCCATGCACTGCTACAGACTAGGGACCGAATGTCTAGGCAAAAGTTCTGCAGAAAAGAACCTAGGGGTTACAGTGGATGAGAAGCTGGATATAAGTCAACAGTGTGCCCTTGTTGCCAAGATGGCAAACAGCATTTTGGGCTGTATAAGTAGGAGTATTGCCAGCAGATCGAGGGACATGATCGTTCCCCTCTATTCGACATTGGTGAGGCCTCATCTGGAGTACTGTGTCCAATTTTGGGCCCCACACTACAAGAAGGATATGGAAAAATTGGAAAGAGTCCAGCGGAGGGCAACAAAAATGATTAGGGGGCTGGAGCACATGATTTATGAGGAGAGGCTGAGGGAACTGGGATTATTTAGTCTGCAGAAGAGAAGAACGAGGGGGGATTTGATAGCTGCTTTCAATTACCTGAAAGGGGGTTCCAAAGAGGGTGGATCTAGACTGTTCTCAGTGGTAGCAATGACAGAACAAGGAATAATGGTTTCAAGTTGCAGTGGGAGAGGTTTAGGTTGGATATTAGGGAAACCTTTTTCACTATGAGGGTGGTGAAGCACTGGAATGGGTTACCTAGGGAGGTGGTGGACTCTCCTTCCTTAGAGGTTTTTATGGTCAGGCTTGACAACGCCCTGGCTGGGATGATTTATTTGGGGATTGGTCCAGTTTGAGCAAGGGGTTGGACTAGATGACCTCCTGAGGTCCCTTCCAACTCTGATATTCTATGAATCTATGTTTTTCTTCCCCCTCAGATGTATCATTTACATTTCTAGACACTGGTTTCTATCAGCTGTACTGCCTTGATGAACAGTTACCATGTTATCAGCCTTACTGAGAACCCGAGGCAAAGTATTCATTTAGGTTGTGGGACATAGCTAGAATATCTTTAATCTTCCTTCCCATCCACACTCCATAGCAGCCCAAACTCAACCTTTCTTATTCTCTTTTTATTTATATAACTCAAAAAAACCTTATTTCTTTTCATTTCCTAACTAGAGGGTCCAGATGGTTAGAACAGTGTGGACTGGGAGTTATATACCCATCCCTGGGGAGGGGATTGGGATCTACAGGGCTAGCAAAGTGATGATGGGAAGCAGGATTCCTGGGCTCCATCCCAGTTCTGGGGTGGATAAGGGCCTAGTGGTTAGAGTGGAGGACTGGGTTCTGTTCCCAGCTCTCAGAGGGGAGTGATCTCCAGTGGTTAGTGTGAGGTGCACTGGACTTCCAGGCTCTATTCATTGTTGCCTTTGAATCTCTGTGTGACCATGAGCAAATCACTTCTGTGGCTCTTTGTGCCTCAGTTTCCCCATATATAAAATGGGGTTGGTCTGTGTGATGGGTTGGATCACAGAAACCCCCTTGGGAGCTGCCACCTGATGTGCCAAGACTACTTCTACTCCTCCTTTCCCTCTGCCAGCCTGGGAATCCAGCACCCTGTCTTGCTGATCCAGACACACCCATCTGCTCCAACACAGACCCAGGGTCTGAATTACTTGCCCCAAAGCTGCAGATTTACCTGAAAGCAGCTAAGAGAAGTGTTCCTGTCTTTAACACTCAGATGACCAACTCCCAATGGGGTCTAAACCCAAATAAATCTGTTTTACCCTGTATAAAGCTTATGCAGGCTAAACTCATAAATTGTTGTCTAATCAAACTGAATACAGATAATCTCACCAGTTCCAGAATGCTCTCTTTTACAGACTGTCAAGGCTGCTTCCCCACTCTGAACTTTAGGGTACAAATATGGGGGCCTGCATGAAAACTTCTAAGCTTAACTACCAGCTTAGATCTGGTCCGCTGCCACCACTCACAAAGTGCTAATTCCCTTCCCCGGGTAGCCTAGAGAGACTCTTCACAAATTCCTTGGTGAATACAGATCCAAACCCCTTGGATCTTAAAACAAGGAGAAATTAACCATCCCCCTCCTTTCTCCCACCAACTCCTGGTGGATCAAGATCCAACCCCCTTGGATCTAAAAACAAGGAAAAATCAATCAGGTTCTTAAAAAGAAGGCTTTTAATTAAAGAAAAAGGTAAAAATCATCTCTGTAAAATCAGAATGGAAAATAACTTTACAGGGTAATCAAACTTAAAGAGCCCAGAGGAATCCTCTCTAGCCTTAGGTTCAAAGTTACAGCAAACAGAGATAAACACTCTAGCAAAAAAGGTACATTTACAAGTTGAGAAAACAAAGATAAAAACTAACACGCCTTGCCTGGCTGTTTACTTACAAGTTGGAAATATGAGAGACTTGTTCAGAAAGATTTGGAGAACCTGAATTGATGTCTTGTCCCTCTCAGTCCCAAGAGCGAACAACCCCCAAAACAAAGAGCACAAACAAAAGCCTTCCCCCCCACCAAGATTTGAAAGTATCTTGTCCCCTTTTTGGTCCTTTGGGTCAGGTGTCAGCCAGGTTACCTGAGCTTCTTAAC
>NW_020664465.1:885921-898844 GCF_002925995.2 Terrapene triunguis | reverse complement strand
ATGATTAAAGGTCTTGAGAACATGACCTATGAAGGAAGGCTGAAAGATTTGGGTTTATTTAGTTTGGAAAAGAGAAGACTGAGAGGGGACATGATAGCAGTTTTCAGGTATCTAAAAGGGTATCATAAGGAGGAGGGAGAAAACTTGTTCACCTTAGCCTCTAAAGATAGAACAAGAAGCAATGGGCTTAAACTGCAGCAAGGGAGGTCTAGGTTGGACATTAGGAAAAAGTCCCTAACTGTCAGGGTGGTTAAACACTGGAATAAATTGCCTAGGGAGGTTGTGAAATCTCCATCTCTGGAGATATTTAAGAGTAGGTTAGATAAATGTCTATCAGGGATGGTCTAGACAGTGTTTGGTCCTGCCATGCGGGCAGGGGACTGGACACGATGACCTCTCAAGGTCCCTTCCAGTCCTAGAATCTATGAATCTATGACTCTATGAGAAGTGTGAGAATACTTACAAGGGGAGATAGATTCAATGTTTGTAATGGCTCAGCCATTCCCAGTCCTTATTCAATCCTAAATTGATCGTATCTAGTTTGCATACCTGGGTAGACACCCCTCTCTCCCCCTGTGTAGAATCCAGACACAAAATGGAGATTTGGAATCACATGGGCAAGTCACAAGTCATATGCCCATGCATGACTCAGGACTTGCAGGTAGCAGCCATTACCCACATGCTACCTTGAACGTCCTCAGGTAGACTTCTTCTGTGGATTGGAGTCTTCCAAGCTCTTTTGTCTGTTAAGTACTTCCTGATTGAGCACTTAACTTGCACATTCCTTTCCCAAGAAGTGACCAAATATCCTAACTAAGGCTACTAAAAAATCAAGCAAGTATACAGCCAATGTTCATAACTTTGAACACACAAATGGTCCCTGCATATAACTATGATGAACATAACCAGTAGATCATAACCTTTACGTAGATATGTTACATGGCATATGTAGCAAAACCCTATTTCAGTTATATCATACATACATTTATAAGCACACCCCCCCATAAAGCCTTATGGGGTACACTGTCACAGTCGGACTCACATCATCCCCCTTTTTTAGAGGTCTTCGGATCTTTGGATTCATACACTGAAGCACTGTGACTGGCATCACACCTGCTGTGAGAGATATTGTCCTACAGTAACCCTCATAGCCTGTCCATCACTGCCCCTTCTCTCCTGCCAAGCGACTGTCTGGCACCTCCCCCAGCTGCTTCCGCACCCCTTAGGGACTGGATCTGCGCTACCTATAACAAAGGCCCTTGGCTCTGAGCTAGGCATCTTGTCCCCTGACTCCCCACAGTCATATGGACAGCGTTCCCAGCACCTCACTAGGAGGTGGCTGAGCAGAGGTGGGCCCTTGCTAAGACATCTTCCCTACATCCCTGCTCCTCTGAAGGTGGGTGAGAGGGCCAGAGTCCTGCTGGGCTAGGTGCCATGTGTTGGAGTGAACTGAGTGCCGGGAGGCAGATGCCCTAGGTTCATGGCATAGCTGCATTCACATTAACATCAGCCTGGCCCTGCCTGCCAAGGCAGGAAAGGGAGCATATTCACTTCTCAGCTGAGGCTGACAACTGAGGTGGTGCTTTCAGTGTCATGGGGGCAGCTGGGTATTGGATGGAGATGCACTATAGCCTCATCATACAGCCACTGCTGGCACAGCTGGGATCCCATCCAGGGACCTCCAGGTAAGTTGCTCTCTGCCCTGCTTGCCCAACCTGTCTGAGCAATGGAGACAGAAGCTCCTTTACAGGGAGGAAACCTAAGCTCATGTACTCTTCCTTCCTTCCTTCTGTCTGCAGTTAGGTGCTTCCTTTCCACTTTAAATCTTCTTTTCATTTTCCTTTCCTTCCCTTCCCTTCCCTTCTCTTCCCTTCCCTTCCCTTACCTTCCCTTTCTTTCTTCCTTTCTTTCTTTCTTTCTTTCTTTCTTGAAATTGTTAACATTGCTGATTTCAATTCCATTTTTGATTTTCTGCCATGAAAATTGAAACAACAAATGTGCTGAATGATACTTTGAAAATGGCATGTTTCATTTTGAATCCACATTTTCAGTCAGCAGTTGATTCCAAATGAAATCTCTTGATTTCCATTGATACTCCCTTAAACACACGCACAAATCCTTCAACAAATCTGCACGATTGCGTCAACATTTCAACGTTGTATTGTGATAGGAAATGTTGAAATGTTTTGTTTTGACCTTTCTGAATTGAAACCTTCCTGAGCTTTTCCTTTTCAATTTTCATCCCAATTCATGATGGAAGCTATTGTTGACATTTTGGAATTTTCCATGGGATGGAAATCCCATTTTCTGAGCAGCTCTACATCTGGGTTTTTCTTCTGTGTCCTAGACAATCACCAGGCAGCACTAGGGCCTGGCTGAACAGCTGAGAGATAAGAGGAATTTCATTGATTTTAAACACTGGGAACAACAGCTCTGAGCAGAGGGATTTATACACTTGTCCATCCTGTGCACTGAATAAAGCAGAAAAATATAGTTTGTGATCATGTAATTACAGTGTATCATAATATCAATGCCTAAGAATTGTTTGCAGTATTGTTATAGTTGTATTACTCCAAGGACCTGAAGAAGAGCTTTGTGTAGCTTGAAAGCTTGTCTCTTTGAGCAACAGAAGTTAGTCCAATAAAAGTTATCAGCTCACCCACCTTGCCTTTCTAATGCAGAGAGGACAGGACAGCAGGAACGACACCATATTTTTATTACAAAATTAGAAAGATGCAAAATTAACATGACAAATTAAATGATTTAAAAACTGTCTAGGTCTCAAAGGGTATGTCTAAATTGCAATCAGATATCCCAATTGCAGTGTAGCTATACCCAAACTGTGTGCAAACGGGGAATCATTATTGAGAGGGTGTGATTCTACACCATGAGTGTAGTTTGGAGAAGACGGGGGGAGCATTGCCCCCCCCCAACTGCAAGCCTTGGGCATACACAGAATCCCCCACCCCGCACATGGTCTGATTGGAAGTCAAACTACGCCTATGGGTCCCACAGGGATCCGTTTTTGGCCCTACGTTTTGGCCCTGGGTTGCTTGGTAAACTGGGCAAAAGCAAACAATACACATTTTAATACAGCTAAATGTAAATGCACACATCTAGGAACAAAGAATGTATGCCATACTCACAGGATGGGGGCCTCTATCCTGGGAAGCAGTGACTTAGAAAAAAAGATTTGGAGGGGTCATGGTGGATAATCAGCTGAACATGAGTTCCCAGTGCAACACTGTGGGGGGGAAAGAGCTATTGCTATCCTGAAATGCATAAACATGTGAACCTAGAGCAGGAGAGGAGAGGTTATATAACCTGTGAATTTGGCAAGGGTGCTACTGCTGCTGGAATCTTGTCTCCAGTTCGTGTCCACAATTCAAGGAGGATGTTGCTATATTAAAGAGGATTGAAGGAAGAGCCACGAGAATGATTAAAGGATTAGAAAACCTGCCTTATAGTGATAGGTTTAAGGAGTTCAAGCTGTTTAGTTTAATAAAGAGAAGGGCAAGGGAAAACTTGATCTCAGTCTATAAGTACCTACACTGGGAACAAATATTTCACAATTGGCTCTTCAATCGCACAGACAAAGGTATGATAACACAATCCAATAGCTGGAAGTTGAAACTAGACAAATTCAGACTGGAAATAAGGTGTAGGTTTTTTTAAAAATTTAGGGCAATTAACCATTGGAACAATTTATCAAGGGTCATGGTGGATTTGCCATCTCTGGAAATTTTAAAATCAAGATTGGATTTTTTTTGTTTTTTAGGGTTTCTGAAAGATATGTTCTAGCTCAAACAGGGACTATTTTGAGGCTATTCTCTGGCTTGTGTTACACAGGAGGTCAGACTAGATGATCAGAATGGTCCCTTTTTGACTTGGAATCTATGAATCAATAAATGAGTAAGAAATGTTGTTACATGGGCAACCTACATTCTGGCATTTCTGAAATTTTAAGTGCTTGGCTTTAAAACACAAAGAACTTTCTTTTAGCACAGAATGTTATTCTATATAATTGTAAATATATCTTTTAAATGAGTTGATCAGTCTTTTTTCTGTTCTTTTTGTTTGTTTGCTTTTGTTTGTTTGTTTTTGTTTGTTTTTTGGCAGGGGGTGAAAACTTGAGGTTTTTGTCAAGAAACAAAAGATTTTTTTTTCTTTTTGGCCAATTCAAACTTAAAAAAATTTCAAACACAAACAGTCACTAACAAACCAAAAAATGGCCAAAAACTGCTAAAAAGAACCACAGACAAAAATATAAGAAACTTGAAATATTTTTGGTTTTCAGTTTTCTAGCCTAATATAAAAAAAATATTGGAAAGAAAACCCTTCCCACATTAAAAAAAAAAAAAAAAAACAGAAACCCAATTCTCTCTCTAAAAAAAAAAAAGAGAGATTTGATGACTAATTTTCAACCAGTCTTAAAAGTGACAGATTATGAAACTTCAAAAGTCGCCTACGATGAAATCACCAAAGGTGAATGATTTTGCTAATCTCAAAAATCAGTAAATTTTTTTCTGGAGGGAGTCCCCCCAAAAATCCATACACCATCTACATTTCAAATTTTAGAAGGGGCCAATTTGTAATCACTTGATTTACAATCTGGACTAGAAAATGAAAGAATCTGAAAATTCAGTCTTTATTTATCAATTACATGCTGTGAATTTGGGGAGATTACACTATATTCTTCACATAGTGCAAAACTCCATGTTTTAAGTGAAAATCTCAGTGCTACCATGAGTATAGATAGGGTGACCAGATATTGTGATTTTACAGGAACAGTCCCGATTTTGGGGTCTTTTTCTTATATAGGCTCCTATTACCCGCCCACCCCCTGTCCCGATTTTTCACACTTGCTGTCTGGTCACCCTAAGTATAGATGTTCTACCACCAACTCCATACGTCTATTTATACACTCAGTGCCAGATCCCCAGCTGGCATCAATTGGCAGTAGCACCATTGAAGTCAATGGGTCAGATTCACCGCTGGTGTGAATTGGCAGCACTCCATTCAGTTGAGTGTGACCATCTATATTGCAGATCTGCATATGGGTAAGCCAGTAGAACCTGCAGCCATGCACCTGCAAGCAGAGTCTATCCCTCGGTGTGTAAGTTATCTCAGTGGAGGCTCCATTCTCCTCCCATTCTCAGAATGAAGAGGGGTAACTAGTGGTGTTCCCCAAGGGTATGTCCTAGGACCAATCCTATTCAACTTATTCATAAATGATCTGGAGAAAGGGGTAAAAAGTGAGGTGGCAAAGTTTGCAGATGATACTAAACTGCTCAAGATAGTTAGGACCAAACCAGACTGTGAAGAACTTCGAAAAGATCTCACAAAATTAAGTGATTGGGCAACAAAATGGCAAATTAAATTTAATGTGGATAAATGTAAAGTAATGCACATTGGAAAAAATAACCCCAACTATACATACAATATGATGGGGGCAAATTTAGCTACAACAAATCAGGAAAAAGATCTTGGAGTCATCATGGATAGTTCTCTTAAGACGTCCACGCAGTGTGCAGCGGCAGTCAAAAAAGCAAACAGGATGTTAGGAATCATTAAAAAGGGGATAGAGAATAAGACTGAGAATATATTATTGCCCTTATATAAATCGATGGTATGCCCTCATCTCGAATACTGCGTACAGATGTGGTCTCCTCATCTCAAAAAAGATATACTGGCACTAGAAAAGGTTCAGAGAAGGGCAACTAAAATGATTACTCATATGGAATGGGTCCCATATGAGGAGAGATTAAAGAGGCTAGGACTTTTCAGTTTGGAAAAGAGGAGACTAAGGGAGGATATGATAAAGGAATATAAAATCATGACTGGTGTGGAGAAAGTAGATAAGGAAAAGTTATTTAGTTATTCCCATAATACAAGAACTAGGGGCCACCAAATGAAATTAATGGGCAGCAGGTTTAAAACAAATAAAGGGAAGTTCTTCTTCACACAGCGCACAGTCAACTTGTGGAACTCCTTGCCTGAGGAGGTTGTGAAGGCTAGGACTATAACAGGGTTTAAAAGAGAACTGGATAAATTCATGGAGGTTAAGTCCATTAATAGCTATTAGACAGGCTGGATAAGGAATGGTGTCCCTAGCCTCTGTTTGTCAGAGGGTGGAGCTGGATGGTAGGAGAGAGATCACTTGATCATTACCTGTTAGGTTCACTCCCTCTGGGGCACCTGGCATTGGCCACTGTCGGGAGACAGGATACTGGGCTAGATGGATCTTTGGTCTGACCCAGTACGGCCGTTCTTATGTTCTTATGTTCTAATGTTCCTTCCCCATAATGAGGCTCCTCCATGCCTGGCCCAAATGTCTTGGCTCAGTGCACTGTGCTATTGCATGCTCATTCACAGTGACCGCTATAATCTCCTCCTCTCTCTCCATCCTGTGTGTGCTATAGAGATCCACACTGATGGGATGGAGCATGGGAACCTCACACGGGTGACGGAATTCATGCTGCTGGGGCTACCCCAGGCCCACAAGCTCCAGCTCTTCCTCTTCTTCCTCTTCCTGCTCTTCTACATAGTCATCCTCCCAGGCAATGTCCTCATCATCCTCACCATTCGGAGTGACCCCCGCCTGGGCTCCCCCATGTACTTCCTGCTGGCCAACCTGGCCTTCCTGGACATTTGCTACTGCTCTGTTACCCCCCCAAAGATGCTGGTTGACTTCTTCTCCTGCCACAAGACCATCTCCTACAGGGGCTGCATGGCCCAGATCTTCTTCATCCACTTCCTGGGGGCAGCAGAGATCTTCCTGCTGATGATTATGGCCTATGATCGTTATGTGGCCATCTGTAAACCTCTGCACTATGCCAGCATTGTGAGCAGGGGGGTCTGCTGTGCCCTGGTGGGGGCTGCCTGGGTGGGGGGCTTCATGCACTCCATAGTCCAGGTGGTTCTGACCATCAGGTTGCCCTTCTGTGGCCCCAACGAGCTGGACAACTTCTTCTGTGATGTGCCCCAGGTGATCAAGCTGGCCTGCACCGACACCTACGTGATGGAGATGCTGATGTTCTCCAACAGCGGCCTGGTCACCTTGGTGTGTTTTGTCCTCCTCCTCATCTCCTACACCGTTCTGCTGGTCAAGCTCAGGATTCAGTCCCTCTGCAAGAAGAACAAAGCGGCATCCACCTGTGTCACCCACATCATCGTGGTCTTTATCATGTTCGTCCCAGCCCTCTACATCTATGCCCGCCCCTTCCGCAGCTTCCCCCAGGACAAGGTGGTGTCCGTGTTCCACACCGTGGTCTTCCCACTACTGAACCCCATGATCTACACACTCAGGAACAAGGAGATCATCTCCTCCATGAAGAGACTGATGATCAGATACAGCCATTGGGGTGGGAAGTAAATGGAAGCCAGAATAAAGAAGTTTCAAACTGTGAAATACTTTTCTATGTGCGGGGCTCCATTTTGCTTTTAGATACACTGGAGAAACTCTGTAGTTATGCTGTAGTATCTATTGAGCAACTTGAAACTGTTAAATAACTTTATAGTAAATCTGTAGTATCTATGGAATATGTCTGTAGTATATATTGAAATCCCTGTACAATCTATTGAGTAATTAGTAAATCTGTAGCATCTATATAGTAACTTGCATGAGTAAGTCTACAGTAGCTGTGGAGGGAGCCTGTGGTTAAATACCATCACTCTATAGAGTGTATGGATTTACTCCTTACTTTCTATGGACTAACTATATCATGAATGTGTAATATCAATAGAGGATCTGTGGAATATTTATGGAGTAACTCCAGAGTTTACACTGCTATAACTGAGAGAAGAAATTAGCTCATTCTATTTTATATCTGAATATGGTGCCAGTCCTGGTTAATAATAATTAATACTCAGGAGATGATCATCACTTGTATTAGTTGTGTTAAAACATGGAAGGAATTTTGGTCATGGGTCAATTGTCTAGAGATAAATTCATGCCACTTAAAGCCTGCAGGGTTAATTATTGTCTTTATTTCTATTTCACAAGAACAATGAGGAGTCCGGTGGCACCTTAAAGACTAACAGATTTATTTGAGCATAAGCTTTCGTGGGTAAAAAACCCACTTCTTCAGGTGCACGGAGTGAAAATTACAGATACAGGCATAAATGTATATTGGCACATGAAGAAAAGGGGAATTACCTTACAAGTAGAGAACCAATGTTGAAGGCCAATTTAGTCAGGGTGGATGTTGTCCACTCCCAATAATTGATGAGGTGGTGTCAATACCAAGAGAGGGAAAATTGCATTTGTAGTGAGCCAGCCACTCCCAGTCCCTATTCAAGCCCAAACTGATGGTGTTAAGTTTGCAAAAGAATTGTAGCTCAGCAGTTTCTCCTTGAAGTCTGTTTTTGAAGTTATATTGTTGAGGAATGGCTACTTTTAAATCTGTTGTTGAGTGTCCAGGAAGATTGAAGTGTTCTCCTACTGACTTTTGTATGTTACCATTCCTGATGTCTGATTTGTGTCCATTTATCCTTTTACGTAGAGACTGTCCGATTAGGCCAATGTACATGGCAGAGGGGCTTTCCTGGCACATGATGACATATATCACATTAGTAGATATGCAGGTGAATGAGCCCCTGATGATGTGGTTGGTGTGGTTGGGTCCTATGATGGTGTTGCTAGAGTAGATATGGGGACAGAGAAGGCAACGGGGTTGTTACAGGATTGGTTCCTGGGTTAGTGTTTCAGTGGCGTGGTGTGTAGTTGCTGGTGAGTATTTGCTTCAGGTTGGATGGCTGTCTGTAAGCGAGAATTGGCCTGCCTCCCAAGGCCTGTAAGAGTGAGGGATCATTTTCCAGGATAGGTTGTAGATCGTTGATGATGTGCTGGAGAGGTTTTAGCTTGGGGCTGTAAGTGATGGCCAGTGGTGTTCTGTTATTTTCCTTGTTGGGCCTATCCTGTAGTAGGTGACTTCTGGGTGTCATCAGACAGCCACCGGTGTGGTGCTCTGCTCTGTTCAATGTTGATATCAGTCGGCTGCGTGGGTGTGCTCCCTCTATGTGCTGCCCTGGCTCTGTAGATCGTTGGCACAGCAGACCTCGACAGAACCCCCAATAACCACAGACTCCAATGAAGTACGAAGGCACCCGGGCCACGTTTATTGTCTAAGAGAAACACAATCTCTAGCTCCCCGGATTAGATATCCAAGGTTCTGCTAACTAGTACATATGTGCTCCCTGGCAATGGACCGGCTCAGTCAGTGGCGGGACTTTCCACTGCCCCCAGGCCAGACAAAGACACCACCCCAGGGATGAATTCTTATACACAGGTACAAACAAGTTACACATCACTCCTGATGTATTGAGGTGCAACCCTTCTACGTAGCAAGGTCCAACCCCTCTATGCAATAAGGTGCCGCCTCTCATCTTGTACATGTTGGTTCGAACAAAACAACTCTATCCATCATATTACCCTTTGGACACTGTCTTTAGGATGGGTCAGCGTTTTCCTTGTTATCAGTGTGGAATGTGCAAGTATCAGAGTGTTCTGGTACCATATGTTTATATCTCTAGTAACCAATACATTGTAGGTATATGTTTATGCAACATCAGCCCTTTCCTTGCAAGCTTCTGTAAACAGGACCTGCCTCTGGCTCATAGCTTAACTTTGCTTTATGTTAGCAAAGTCTTGACTACTACTTTAGTTCAGGCATTAGGCCTCATACTGGGCCTCTGATACCAAGGTTTATATCTCAGGGCCTCATTCCGAGCCTCCTCTTACTACATTGCCCCACTTTTTGTCTTTTTATTGGGAGGATGTTTACCCATCGTCCCGGAAAAGCATAATATATGGACTAAAGATAACCCAGAGAACTAAACACTGTTATGTGGTTATCTTATTTTACCATTCATTCACTCATGCCCCATCTGTCTTTTTAGTCTGCACATTCCCACGTATGATTGATAGACAGATTTTATTTTATAATTATTTTTTTAGTCCCTTATGGTGGGCCTGGGAATGTTAGTCCCAGGACCTTAAGTAGGGGTGCGGGGGTCTGTGAACGGTGTGAGATGGCCTGTCTTTTTATTTCACTGAGGGCTTCATAAGGATAAAATAAATATCCCAAATATCTAAATATCTGAATATTTGGATATAAGTAAGGTAATATATATATGATATATATGTGATATAAGTAAGGGCACATATGTAAGCTATACATCTGACTGTTTGTTGGTTATGGAAGGGATGCATATCTGTTGTATCACAGTGAGGGTTATTAAGGGATGAATATGCATTTTGACACACACATGCCTCAACTCCTCACTCCCTAAAATGATTATTTGGGTGCACCACAGCAGTGTTGATCACCATTTCCATCCCCTTATTCACTCAACATTGTACCTTAGCTTTCCTAGTTTGACGGGCTGTCATAACTAAAAGGGAAGGGTAACAGCCCTCCTATGTACAATAGTATAAAATCCCTCCTGGCCAGAGACTCCAAAATCCTTTTACCTGTAAAGGGTTAAGAAGCTCAGGGAACCTGGCTGACATCTGATGCAAAGGACCAATAAGGGGACAAGATACTTTCAAATCTTGGTGGGGGGAAGGGTTTTGTTTGTGCTCTTTGTTTTGGGGGTTGTTCGCTCTTGGGACTGAGAGGGACCAGACATCAATCCAGGCTCTCCAAATCTTTCTGAACAAGTCTCTCATATTTCAAACTTGTAAGTAAACAGCCAGGCAAGGCATGTTAGTTTTTATCTTTGTTTTCTCAACTTGTAAATGTACCTTTTTGCTAGAGTGTTTATCTCTGTTTGCTGTAACTTTGAACCTAAGGCTAGAGGGGATTCCTCTGGGCTCTTTAAGTTTGATTACCCTGTAAAGTTATTTTCCATTCTGATTTTACAGAGATGATTTTTACCTTTTTCATTAATTAAAAGTCTTCTTTTTAAGAACCCGATTGATTTTTTCCTTGTTTTTAGATCCAAGGAGGTTGGATCTTGATCCACCAGGAGTTGGTGGGAGAAAGGAGGGGGATGGTTAATTTCTCCTTGTTTTAAGATCCAAGGGGTTTGGATCTGTATTCACCAGGGAATTGGTGAAGAGTCTCTCAAGGCTACCCAGGGAAGAGAATTAGCATTTTGTGAGTGGTGGCAGCGGACCAGATCTAAGCTGGTAGTTAAGCTTAGAAGTTTTCATGCAGGCCCCCACATTTGTACCCTAAAATTCAAAGTGGGGAAGCAGCTTTGACATGGTGGCAGAGCTGTGGGATCATTTTAAACCAAAAGCCAGTAAGATTTTTTTTTCTCCTTTCTAGCTGCTTGGAAAGCAGAGATGAAGGTAGATGCATATCTTATCTCTCCTTGCCTGAAGGCAGAGGTGTTAAGTTTTTTTAACAAGGGTCTTTGTTAAGAGAAGGAGTCAAGCAGTGAGCAAACAACTGGCAAAAGGAATTTACAAGCTGTATTGTTTTTTTTTTTCTTTCTACCTCTCGCGGATAGCTAGTTAGAAAGTTTCTGTTACCTGAGCAGCCTGAGCTGAGTGCATCCCAGTTTCAGTGAACTGCAGAGGGGGTGTGACCCAGCACAAGAAAACAGGAAAATGAGTACCAGGGACGTAGCTAACAAACTAGAACTGGCCAGACTAGAAGCAGAAGAAAATGAAAGGAAACATCAGAGACTGCTCCAATTAAAAGAAAAAGAGATGGAGCTGAAAGAAAAAGAGATGGAGGAGAGAGAAAGGGAAGAGAAAGCCAAAGAGGAGGCCCACAAGAGAGTTATGGAGCTAAAAGAAAAAGAGATGGAGGTGAGGAAAAAGAGATGGAGCTGAAAGAAAAAGAGGTGGAGGAGAGAGAAAGAGAGAGGAAGCACGAACTGGAATTAACATGGGCTAGGCCGGATATACCAGCCAATCCTAGCAACCCCTCTCCAGGTACCACTTCCCATCCCAGAAAATTCCCCACCTACAAGGCAGGCGATGATACTGAGGCCTTCTTAGAAAACTTTGGAAGGGCCTACCTTGGGTACAGCATCACTATAGACCGGTACATGCTAGAGCTGAGGCCACAGCTCAGTGGACACTTGGCAGAGGTAGCGGCTGAAATGACTAAGGAATACATGAACAGTTATGAACTTTTTAAAAACAATGCCAGACTCAGAATGGGGCTAACACCCAAACATGCCCGTCGGCGGTTCAGAGCCCTAAGGTGGAAACCAGACATGTCATTTACCCAACATGCCTACCACATTGGGAAAAATTGGGATGCCTGGATATCAGGAGCAAATGTTAATTCTACAGAAGAGTTGCCCTTCCTAATGCAAATGGAGCAGTTTTTAGAGGGTGTTCCTGAGGAAATAGAAAGGTACATCCTAGATGGGAAGCCCAAAACTGGAACCGAGGCAGGGGAGATTGGAGCCAAATGGGTGGAGGTGGCAGAAAAGAAAAAAACTAGTAGCAGTTGGAGCGAATATCAGAAGGGGCAACCCGAAACAAAACCTTACCACCGGGGACAACCCAAGTCCCCACCTACATCCCAAGGGAAACCCCAGACGCCTTCTCACCCCACCACACCAGTCTCCACCAACCAACATCGCCCCGGTGATACCTTAGCAGGGCGATGTTTTAAATGTAATGAACTGGGACCCATAAAGGCTTATTGCCCCAAGAACCCCAACCAATTACAGTTCATTACACCACAATCACACCAAAGATCCCCAGACCCAGATGCCTCTCTCATACCCTCGGAGCGAAGGGAAACCTTGAGAGTGGGCGGAAAGAAAGTTATTGCGTGGAGGGACACTGGGGCACAAGTGTCGACTATCCACCAATCCCTAGTGGACCCCAAACTCATCAACAAGGAGGCTCCAGTGACAATTCAACCCTTCATGTCACAGTCTGTAACCTTGCCTACAGCCAAATTGCATGTCCAGTACAAGGGCTGGTCAGGAATGTGGACTTTTGCAGT
>NW_020664465.1:885263-885911 GCF_002925995.2 Terrapene triunguis | reverse complement strand
AGCCAAGAGGGTGGGAATAGTCACCCGCAGCCAGGCTAAGCAAGCTTCCACCCCCATCCCTGTTCCTGAGCCGTCCCCCAGGGCCCTATTTGTGTTACCAGAGACACAGCCAAAGGTGGTGGAAACGGATCCCCTGCCAACGACTGCAACAGCCGTAATGGATCCAATCCCAGAGACCCAGCCAAAGCCAGAACCGGAACCGGAAACACAACCAGCGCCAAAACCATTGCCAGCACTGAGTACAGCGTTTGCAAACCTGTCTATAACTCCAACGCCAGGGGGCACCAGCGAGCCTGAACTGGCAGAAGCAGCAGATAACCCTACCCAAGAGGCTCAGCCAGAGCCTGAAATACAACATAGTGCACCAGCGGACAGTGGTTCGCAGTCAACGGAAACAGCCCCAGCACCTGCATCGCTTCCAGAGGGACCAAGCCCAAGTCCGCAGTACAAGGAGGAACTGATGTCTCCAGCATCAAGGGAACAGTTCCAGGCCGAGCAGGAAGCAGATGACAGCCTTCAGAAAGCTTGGGCGGCGGCGCGGAGCACCCCACCGCCTCTCAGCTCTTCTAACCGATCCCGGTTTGTTGTAGAACAAGGACTGTTATACAAGGAGACTCTTTCTGGTGGGCACCAGGAAGACTGGCATCC
>NW_020664465.1:799720-820263 GCF_002925995.2 Terrapene triunguis | reverse complement strand
ATTTTCTATGGGACCCTGAATATTGTGTACCTGTCTCCAAAAACTCCCTCCCTGAGAGACCTGAACAAAGTTTTCTCCATCTTCTACACAGTCCTGACTCCTCTAGTCAACCCCATCATCTACAGCCTGAGAAATAAAAATGTCAAGGAGGCTTTGATGCACATTAGGAATGAGTGTGTGGCCTTGACAAGAGATTAGAGAATCCATGCTAATTTTTAAAGTACACTGAAAATGGAAACAATCATAGCTAAACAAGTCAGCTCAGTGGAGTATCTCTGGCCTGAGAGACACGAGCATGTACACTTTACTGATCTCTGACCCTACAGTCTGGCAGGTAGCCAGGTTATGATTCACTCTCATCTGGCTTCTGTTGTTGCTTCTCTTTCATTTTAAGTTTTAGAAAGGGGATGGTGATGGCAAGGGACAAGGGCAGGCTTCTGTTGCTGTGCATGGCTGGACGGTGGCTTTTAGAAATGTGCTCAGGAACCTGTCAGATGGACGGATGAGCAGGATGAAATCCAAGCTCAGAGGCTTGGATACAAAAAGGGGTTGCGGTGCCTAATTTCAGATTTAGGAACCTGCACCCCATTTTTAGGCACTACCAAAATCCACAAAATGACATCTGAAAGGTGCCTCATCCAATAGGTGCCTAAATTCACTACGCGCCTAAATTTTTGCACCTATCTTCCTGCCTTTGTGCATGTGCACTGCTGCATTTATCTATGCCTCAGGGCACCTATCTTCTCCCTCATAACCTTTAGCCCTGGGTTTCGGGCACTCACCTGGGATGTGGGAGAACCCCTGTTGCAGTTCCCACTGTGCCTGCTGAGGCAAAGGGATTGAAGAGGGATCAGCTACTTCTCAGGTGAGTGCTCTAACCACTGGGCTATAAAGTCTTCTCGCTCTTTCTATGGCCCAATTAATATGTAATTATTCAATTATTTAATTAAAGTGGAGCCACTCTGACAGGAGAGATTGAGGGAGACCCACATCTGAATATCCCATAGCCCAGGGGAGCTCCAAGCTATAAGGGAGCTCAGTGTCTCAACACCTTTGTACATCCCTTTGTGGATCTGGGCCAAAGACAAATGGAGGGGAGGAAGGCTGGTTGTGTAGGAGATATGGGACAAAGACTCAGACTGGGGTTTTCAAAGGAGCTTAAGGGTCTTAGGCATCTAACTCCTATTGTATTTTAGCTTGGACATCTAAATCCACGGCATTATTTGAAAAATTCCAGCATAAATATAGAGCAAATTATGCATGTATCTGTTTGTACCTGATGTATTATGTGTATTATAATTTTAAAAATCTATTTCCATTGAAAATAAAGTAACCTTTCCCCTTACAAGGCATGCTTTATATGTAAGATCATGATTATATGAAAATGAGGAATATGGGGGTTACAGTACGCTTCCCCCAAGGTATAGAATGTCACACACACTCCAAGACTATTGTGTATTTGGAAGTACTGGCCATTGCATTATCTCAAGAAAATCAGTTCTACAAAGCGTAAAAAAGAGCACACTTTAGAGGATCTAAAACCACGCAGACGAGGATAGTGGTTTATGCAGACAGAAACACATGCACATTTGTGTGTATGCACACATCAGTTAATGTAAACAATCTAGCATAGTCTATAAAACCATTGAATTTGTGCATCACAATATATTGTCCACATCTGGGGAAAGCTGTCTCACCTTGACCTGAATTACGCTGGTGTTTTGAGGGAAGCCTGAGACTAACAATTTCTTTCTTATTGCAAATCCTTTGGGGGAGATTGTTATTCCCAGTCCAGTTCAAAGTTTTTAATAAGTACAATCAAGTCCCAAAACTTCTTAATTAGGTCTCACTTCAACCCATCACCATTAAGCTTTTATGTCTCCAAAGCGTTGTTTTTATTAATGCCTCATGCCACTGACTTGTGTTTTCCCAAATGTAATTGCATTTAGTGAAATAAACTAATGAGCCTCTGGAGGGAAATCTTTCACCTCGTGATGGAGCACTAGTTTACCTTTCGGAGTGATGACAATGGGCCAGATTGCCAGCTGGTGTAAACCAATGAATCTGCATTGGGGTTAGTGGACAACATTCTTCTCTGATGTAAATTGACGTAGCTCTGCTAGATCTGTGGGCCAGATCCCCAGCTGGTAGGCATAAGCTGTAGCTCCATTGGAGTCAATGGGCCAGATCCCCAGCTGATGCAAATTGGTGTAGCCCCATTAAAGTAAACAGAGCTATGGGTTTACTAGAACTGATAATCTATCCCTATAGCTGCCCCTTTCTTATCCCTTAATTTCTGCAGCCATGCAGAGGTCTGGGTATAGTATAGCTACCCTCTTTTTCCACCCTAGAGCTTCTGCTGATATCTGGGCAACATTATGCAATATAGCTGCTCCTTTCTCATGTCAATCATGCAGTACAGTATGCATGCTAAGTTCTCATCAGTGACCCTATGCAGCCATGCAGCATGTAGACAGCATAGCTGCCATATCTCCTTCCTTCCCAGGCTGAGGCAGGAAGGTCTGGTGGTTTAGGCACTAGAAAAATTAATTTGTTTCCTAGCTCTGTCACCTATTTTCTGTGTGGCCTGCCAGGAAAGAAGTGGAAGTGGGTATGTCCAGTGTTCACCATCTTTGGGCTAGTGGGCTTGGGATCCTGGACAGCACCCCCTTGTGGTGAAACCCTATTTTTTCATCTCATGACTATGGCTACAGTTTGAGGTGCAAGAGATATGAGTCTCTATACATGTTTGTAACTAGATAAATACTCTATGATGGAAAAACATGTCTAGTCATTCCCCAGAACCCGTCACCGTCTGAACCCCATGGAGGTCCACTGCAAGTTGTGACTTTCTTTGAAAATGTGTTTTGAATGGTATCAAGCAAGATTTTTACACACAACCTCCATGAAAATGCAGCCTTTTGTATGAACTAATTTTATTTTTGCATGAATTTCCTCTCAAGGTAGCATCCTTTGGCATGGAGAAACTTTGCAATGCAACCAGTAAAATTAAGAGGCCCTGTGTTTTATAGGCGTAGCAAATTGGTGAGAGGCCATGAGAAGGGAATGGGGCCTCTTTCTCTCTCATACCAAGAGCTGGCCCCTATCGCTGCATTGACATGGTAGTCAGGAATGGAATGCTGCTCTTTTACTCTCTCCCTTGTTTCTATTAGCCGGAATGAAGCTACAGGAGACTCTCACTTGTGATGGCTACTGAGAGGTGCATGGAAAGAGATACACAGAGGAAGCTATAGGTGTTCTATGCTATTCTGACCCCACCGATCAACCCTCTCAGGTATAACCTGAGAAACAAGGAAGTGTTTAGTTTAGTTTAGTTGCAATGATCCTCGAGAATCCTTCCATAATGTCTCAGATACGGGCTTCTGGCAGGCAGTACACCTCCTGGGAAGTCAGGTCAGGCAGGCAGATGGCCAGACTCAATAAAGCGACCCTTCCAATCAGCATGACCTAATGTCCAGAATCAATAAAGTTGCCCCACTCTATGGAACTGTGTGGCCTATTGGCCCGTTGGGGAAGTGAGGCACCACTCAGGGGTTTGTGGTGCCCAGGGTAGGGGGACTCGGGCCCTCACTTCTTCTCCAAGTCCCAGCCCAGGGCCCCGGAGGTGGTGGGGGTGCTCACCACCGAGTCAGCGCACATCCTCCTGAAACATGCTGACTGGTTCCCCAGTTCACTCACCGGAGAAAAGTCTAAGTCTCCTGGGCTGCTTCCTACCCTTTCTCCCCTGGTGATGCTCCACAGCTCCCCCAGGTCTCTGGGTCTTCAAGTGGCGTAGCTTCTGTTGGTGCAGACTCTTCTCTGGGCTCCTCAGGCAGTCTGGGGTCAGTCTGGAGCTCTGCATGCTCTGGATCTGTATTTGGGGCCTGGAGCAGCTCCCTGGAGAGAGCCTGCAGTCTGCATCCTCCCCCTTCAGCAGCCTGCCCACACTGAGTTGGGCTGCTTCCTTTTATACTCTGCCTCCAGACTGAGCATGCCCAGCATAGTCAGAGAGCTGGGGCTTCCTCAGCCTGAAAAGCACAGTCAACCCTTTAGGGGTAGTTCAAGGTAGGTACACCCCATCACACCTGGTCAGAAGCCTCACCGGTGAAAGTTTATTATCCAATCAGCCACTTCTACAAAGGAAAGTCAACATGCACCAGCTTCATTACACTGAGCAGATTCCCGAAGCACTTCAAGCATAACACACTGTTTTAGGGAAAACATAAAACAGATTTATTAACTACAGCAAGATAGATTTTAAGTGATTATAAGTAATAAACATACAGATCAAAGTTGGTTACCCAAGAAATAAAAGCAAAATTACAATCTGAGTTCTATAAACTAGACAGGATTTGACTCAAACAATGTCTCACCATGATGGTATAGTTCCTTCAGCCACAGGCTGGGATTCCTCTTTTCAGCCTGGGACCACCTCCCCCGTTCAAAGCCTTTGTCCACAAGATGTCTTTACAGGTGTTGAGTTGTGGGGGGAATGAGACCAAGCAATGATGTCACTTCTCCCCTTTATAGCTTTCTCCAGCTTGCTGGAAAGATCCTTTGCTATGATGTGCGTAAAGCAGTCTCCATTCTCTACGTGCTCCCTCTGAGAAGCCTTCATTGTATACAGATCCTGTGATAGTTCTTGGTAGTGTGGATTTTCCTTAATAGGCCATCAACACTGGCTGTCTTCTCCATTTTTCTACCTGAAAGACTGGTTGTGGGTGTTTCCAATCTTACAATATATTTCAGTAACACACACACAGCAAGCTTCATAACTTTCCATACAGTGATAGCACATACAATGCAACAGGATATTAATGTTTTTTGAAATTAAGATTTTTGAAATGATACCTCACAAGGCATACTTTGTACAAAACCTATCATAGTCATATCCAATGGAAAATATGGGGGTGCCAGGGTACTAATTTAGAGCACAGAGTGTAACAGGGACATGATAGCAGTTTCCAAGTACATAAAATATATTTACAAGGAGGAGGGAGAAAATTTATTCTCCTTAACCTCTGAGGATAAGACAAGAAGCAATAGGCTTAAATTACAGAAAGGGTGGTTTAGGTTGGACATTAGGGAAAACTTCTTAACTCTCAGGATGGTTAAGCACTGGAATAAATTGCCATGGGAGGTTGTGGAATCTCCATCATTGGAGATTTTTAAAATCAATTTATTCAAACACCTGTCAGGGAGGGTCTAGATAATACTTAGTCCTGTCACGTGTGCAGGGAACTTGACTGGTCCTACGATTCTATGATTCTATGATAAATATAGAAATAGGGCCCCATTGCACTTATATGATGGTGTGGAAGTAGAGCAAGGCCTGACAGGGATTTCCTGCACCCAAAAAGAGAGTGAGAACTGTGTTTTTCTCCGACAATGGTCACCATCTTGGCTGGTACCATGTAGTTGCATCAGGGACCACCAGAAATAAGGTTGCAGCTTGATCTAAAGAGGCAAGCTCCCTGGTAGGGGTGTGACAGACTCACGGGCTCTGGAGATTGGGCGCAGAAGGGATTTGTAACACACAAATACCTGTGGGTGGCATATGTACGAGTGACTCTGTGTGGCTGCTTTATCTGAACTGAAATCACCCCCCACATCCTGGAGGCCTGGGCAGTCCAGACATTCCCACTAATCTCATGTCATTGTTATTGCAGTTTATTCTCGGGTACACATGGTCACTCAGATTCTCACACTCCAGAAATGTGCACATAACCCAGGCTAACACGTTGTGGCTCCTTATCCCCCTCTAGTGGTCAGAGCTTGTAGAGCAGCTTATGAGTCTGCTGTTTTCTCTGTACTAGTTCACATAGTGCTTGTAGCAAAGGCAGTATGGATTCCTCCTTGAAAATCGACAGGCCCTGTGTTCAAGCCATACGTAGCTTCTATCAAAGGACATTGTCATCTAGTGCCACACAATAGAGTACAGCCAAACACACACACTACTGCACAGCCCACATATACACAAACACACAGTAGTGTGTCTGCATGCAAACACACAATCATGTTCAGGTCACGTACACATGCAAAACCACAACAGTGTTGAGTCTAGATTTACACCGATATAATCAGCATGCAGCTCTAAAGGCTTATCTGCAAAGTGAGAGGCAAGCCTAACTCACAACAATGTGGCCGTCAACCAAGAGTATTCATAGGTTCCAAGGCCAGAAGAGACCATTGTGATCGTCCAGTCTGACTTCTTGACCACAAAACTTGGTAAATGGTTCCAGTGGTTAAGAATTTACACCTTATTTGTAGTCTGAATGTGTCTAACTTCAACTTTCAGTCTTTGGATCATGTTATACCTTTGGCTGCTAGATGGAGAGCCCATTATGAAGTATTTGTTCCCGTGTAGGTATTTGTATACTGTGCTCAAGTCAGCCCTTAACGTTCTCTTTGTAAATCTGAATAGATTGAGCTCTTTGAAAAATGTACATGTCAGATCCACAGCTTGTGTAAATTGGCATGATAGCATTGGCGTCTATGGGCCCAGTCCCTGGCTGGTGTAAATGGATGTAGCTCCATTGAAATCAGGAAGCCAGATCCTCATAGGGGGTAAATTGGTTAAGCACTATCAAAGTGAATAGAACTACAGTGGTTTGCTAAAGATCTAGCCCTAAATGTTAAGGTCTCATTATTTTCTCACATATGCCAGTTTTATGCCAGTCTGACTCCGTTGATACCATGTGGAACAGCCTTCCAAGGTGAGCAGTGGGGGCAAAAAACCTAACTGGCTTCAAGACTGAGCTTGATAAGCTTATGGAGGGGATGGTATGATGAGACTGCCTACAATGGTATGTGGCCCATCGGCAACTGCCAGTAGCAAAAATCCCCAACTCCTGGAGATCGGACACTAGATGGGGAAGAGTGTGAGTTGCTACAGATAATTTTTTCCCAGGTATCTGCCTGGTGGGTCTTGCTCACATTCTCAAGGTCTAACTGATCGCCATATTTGGAGTCAGATTGGAAGAGACCCTGCGGGATTTTCACCTTCCTCTGCGGCACGGTGCATGGGTCACATGCAGGTTTAAACTAGTGTAAATGATGAATTCTCTGTAATTAGAAGTGTTTACACCATGATTTGAGGATGTCACTAATTCAGTCACAGGCTAAGCATCTATTACAGGAGTGGGTGGGGTTCTGCCACCTTCAATGTGCAGGAGGTCAGATTAGATGATCACGATGGTTCCTTCTGACCTTAAAGTCTCTGGGTCCTGATTTATACATACAAGGGAAAGAAGCTCCCATCCTTGCTTTCTGGTGTCCATAGAACAGGTGTAAGTGGCAATGCAGTTTAATAGGCATTGCTTGGGCACAGAATGAAAGGCTGATTCTTCTCTCCCATGAAATGCACACCAGTTTAACTCCAGGATTGGGTCAGATCTTTTGCTGATGTAAACCAGCCCAACTGCATTGACACCAGTGAAGTTAATCTGGATTTGCACTGGGGGCAACTGACAGCAGAATCTGGCCCACTTCTATATAAACTGCGTTGTCATGGGAAATAACTGACATGGACTGGGAAACACAAACTGAAAGAGTATTTATTGGAGAAAGACAGACAATTAATTATTGGCGAATAACCTCCCATCAGTCAGTCTCCTCAATGAAGATTTGATCTCCTTGTTCCTTATGCTGTAGATGACCGGATTCATCATTGGAGGCACCACAGAATAGAGAGCAGCCACCATGGGATCCAGACCTGATGCTGAGCTGGAAGTGGGTTTCAGGTAGGCAAAGATGGCAGTGCAAACAAACAAGGAGACCATGGTGAGGTGAGGGAGGCAAGTGGAGAAGGCTTTATGCCGGCCCTGCTCAGAGGGGATTCTTATCACTGCTTTGAAGATCTGAACATAAGACACAATTATAAAAACAAAACAGCTTAAGACTATGCAAGCACTAAAGATGAGAGCGCCAATTTCACTGAGGTTCAAGTCAGAGCAGGCGAGCTTGAGGAGCTGGGGGATTTCACAGAAGAACTGATCCACCATGTTGCCTGCACAGAAAGTGACTGTAAATGTGTTCCCGGTGTGCAGTGTAGAGTAAAGTATTCCACCGATCCAGGCACTGGCTGCCATTTGTACACAAGCTCTCCTATTCATCACTCTCTCGTAGTGCAGTGGTTGGCAGATGGCGACGTATCGGTCGTACGCCATGATGGTGAGAAGGGGAAAATCTGCTCCCATTAAGAAGATGAGGAAAAAGACTTGGGTGACACATCCAGCGTAAGAATTGAGCTGGAGTTGATTAGGGAATTGACCATGGATTTGGGACTGGTGACAGAGATCGAGCCGAGGTCTATAATGGACAGGTTCACCATGAAGAAGTACATGTGGGTGTTAAGATGATGGTCGAGGGCTACGGCTGTGATGATGAGAAGGTTCCCCATCAGGGCCGCTAGGTAAATCACCACAAAGTGCAAAATTTGCAGCTCCCGATCATTAGAGAATTCCAGGAGAAGGAACTGGGTCAAGGTGGTTTCGTTGGACATTTTCTTCCTCAGAACATCGTGCGCTACCTCTGGAGGGAAGGAGAAGGGCAATGGTCAGGATTACATCAGTAAAATAACTCTCCTTTGTGAAAACGGCCTTAATTCACACGAGTCAGACCCTTGGCTTGTGCAGATTGGTGTAATATGGGAAGGGGAATGCAGGATCCATTGACTCAAGTGGAGTTAGTCCAGATTTACACTGGGCAGTGAGAGGATAGTCAGGCCCATTGACCGAATGAAATCGCTACTGATTTACACCAAGCTGAAGGAAAACAGAGTAACCAACTGCTTTTTAGGAGTCTGTAAACCTTTCCACTCAGAGAAGTATAAAGTTAGGTGAATCTTACCTTCATTTAATAGAGGGGAAAATGCATACCAGAGAGCTAGAATCTGCTGTCAGATACACCAGTGTAAATCTCGGGTAATGTCACTGAAAGCACTGGAATTACTTTGCGTTTACACTGCTGCAAATGGGAGTAGCATCTACCACTGAGGTGAAAGAGCTCACTCACGGCTATACAATGACTGAGCTGTAGAATCAGGAACAGAACGCAGGAGGAGTCCTGAATCCCAGTCAGCTGTTCTAGCCATGACCCAACACTATCTATCCAAAACAGAAAAAAAGGTCCCAGGCTGCTTTCTCACTTCTATAACCTATAGAACCCCATGACCCCACTGCTCTCTCAGAGGGGAGATTTGAACCCAGGAGTCCTGATACTGCCCAGCCCCTCCCATAATCGTTGGATTACATGCTGAGCCCAGAGCTGGGAATAGAACCAAGAAGTTCTGACTCTAAGCCACCCACCCTAATCACTACACCATATGATTCCACTATTAAAAAATGTAGCAATACTGCACAGTGCTCTTAATAGCAATAAGATCAGTAGTACATAAGAACAGAAGAATGTCCATACTGGGTCAGACCAAAGGTCCATCTAGCCCAGTGTCCTGTCTTCCTACAGTGGCCAATGCCAGGTGCCCGAGAGGGAATGAACAGAAAGATAATCACCAAGTAACACATCCCCTGTTGCCCATTCCCAGCTTCTGGCAAACACAGGCTAGGGACACCATCCCTACCATCCTGGTTAATAGCCATTGATGGACCTATCCTCCAGGAATATATCTAGTTCCTTTTTGAATCCTGTTATAGTCTTGGCCTTCATAACATCCTCCGACAAAGAGTTCCACAGGTTGACTGAGCGTTGTGTGAAAAAAAATGTCCTTTTGTTTGTTTTAAACCTGCTGCTTATTAATTTCATTTGGTTATCCCTAATTTTTGTGTTATGAGACAAGGAGTAAAAAAACTTCCTCCTTTACTTTCTCCACACAAGTCATGATTTTATAGACCTCGATCATATCCCTAGTCATCTCTTCCAAGCTGAAAAATCCCAGTTTTATTAATCTCTACTCATATGGAAGCTGTTCCATACCCCTAATCATTTATGTTGCCCTTTTCTGAAAATTTTGCAGTTCCAATACATCTTTTTTGAGATAGGGAGCCCACATCCGCCTGCAGTATTCAAGATGTGGGTGTGCCATGGATTTATATAGACACAATATGATATTTTTTCTTGTATTATCTATCCTTTTCCTAGTGATTCGCAACATTATGTTAGCTTTTTGACTGCCACTGAACATTGTGTGGATGTTTTCATTGAACTATCCCCAATGACTCCAAGATCTCTTTTGATTGGTAACAGCTGATTTAGTTGGGTTTATGTTTTCCAATGTGTATTACTTTGCATTTATCAACATTGAATTTCATCTGCCATTTTGTTGCCCACTCACCCAGGTTTCCAAAGGTTCTTTGTAACTCTTCACAGTCTGCTTTGGACGTAACTATCTCTTGCCACCTCACTGTTTACCCCTTTTACCAGATCATTTATGAATATGTTGAATAGAACTATTCCCAGTACAGACCACTGCAGGACACCATTATTTACCTCTCTCCATTCTGAAAATTGACCATTTATTTCTACCCCTTGTTTCCCTTCTTTTAACCCCTTACTGATCCATGAGAGGACTTTCCCTCTTATCCTATGACAGCTTACTTTGCGTAAGAGCCTTTGGTGAGGGACTTTGTCAAAGGCTCACTGAAAATCTAAGTACTCTATATCCACTGGATCTCCCTTGTCCACATACTTGTTGACCCTCTCAAAGAATTCTAGTAGATTAGTGAAGCATGATCTCCCTTTACAAAAATCACATTGATGCTTCCCCAATCAATCATGTTCATCTATGTGTCCAATCGTTCTGTTCTTTTCTGTAGCTTCAACCAATTTGCCCGGTACTGAATTAAGGCTTACCAGCCTGTAATTCTCAAGATCACATCTGGAGCCTTTTTAAAAAATTGGCATCACATTAGCTATCCTCCAATCATTCGGTACAGAAGCTAACTTAAATGATAAGTTAAAGACTACAGTTAGTAGTTCTGCAATTTCACATTTGAGTTCCTTCAGAACTCTTGGGTGAATCCCATCTGGTCCTGGTGACTTATTGATGTTTAGTTTATCATTTTTTTTCTAAAACCTCCTCTGATGACATCTCAATCTGAGAGCGTTCCTCAGATTTGTCACCTAAAATAGTAGTAGAATGCCACAGGATCAAGATCCAGTCAAGATCAGGGTACCACCGAGCTGGGCTTTCTTGAATTGTCCAGCAGTTTACTTCCTTTGATATCAATGATGGTCTGTCTTGTGTATGAACTGTAAGATTTAGCACCATCCTATTCTTTCTCCCTTTCCCTCCCACCCAATCAATTAATGCATCAACAAGGAAGAAGATAAATGAGATTTCAGAAGGACTAATGATTACCCATTCCGAAACACTCATATGCAGGGTCACCGAATCCATCCCCCTGTTAAAGTCATTGGCGTATACAAAATATTATTTGGCATTTGGGTATTGATTGACATTATCCTAGGTGGGGCTGGTAATGCTGCCTCATTAATGTTGCCTGACACTTCTCTTTATAAAGCCCTGTTTTCTGTTGCTTATAACTTTACCAAACTTTAACCACTGAAATTGCTATTTTCTATGTCAGGTGTCTAGCTCAATACACTTGAGACATTTCCAAGAATGAAGCCAAGGGAAAATATGCTGTTCTGCTAATTTTAAGCTCTAGTGTGACCAGGCTTTTGAGACTGGACTTGACATTTGGCATGAGGAGTCATTTTATAAAATAAAAAAGGTCAGATAAAAATAATGTAAAATAAGATATAAAGTAAAAAACAAAATATTGAAAATTGAACAAAATGTTTCAGTTTTACTGAAATGTAATATTTGAACTGGTACAGCTCTTGTTCCAGCTCAGGTGGTAGCTAGGGGATTCTTCATGATGGCTCCTCTCCCCTTTTGTTCTGTTCCACCCCTTTATATATCTTTTGCATAAGGTGGGAACCCTTTGTCCCTCTGGGTGTCCACCCTCACCCCCTCACTGGAAAAGCACCAGGTTAAAGATGGATTCCAGTTCAGGTGACATGATCACATGTCACTGCAAGACTTCGTTACGCACTTGCAGCACACACATATACAGCAAGACTCACAGGTAAAACACAGCCATCTCTAGACAATGGTCCTGGTTAATGGGAGTCATCAAGATTCCAAACCACTGTTAATGGCCCACACTTCGCATAATTACAATAGGCCCTCAGAGTTATATTTCATATTTCTAGTTTCAGATACAAGAGTGGTACATTTATACACATAGGATGATCACACTCAGTAGATGATAAGCTTTGTAATGATACCTCACAAGAGACCTTTTCCATGAAGCATATTCTAGTTACATTATATTCACTTATTATCATATTTTTATAAAACCATAGACAGCACAACGTCACAGGGGATTCTCTATATTCTCATAAAGAGGAGAGGATAGACGTTGATAAAGCTGATAGAAGCTAGAGGGACATGTAGATAGGCTGGAGGGTAGGGATAGAGTCCAGAGTGACCTAGACAAATTGGAGGATTGGGCCAAAAGATATCTGATGAGGTTCAACAAGGACAAGTGCAGAGTCCTGCACTTAGGAAGGAAGAATCCCTTGCACTGCTACAGGCTGGGGACAGACTAGCTAAGCAGCAGTTCTGCAGAAAAGGACCTGGGGATTACAGTGGATGAGAAGCTGGATATGAGTCAGCAGTGTGCCCTTGTTGCCAAGAAGGCTAACGGCATATTGGGCTGCATTAGTAGGAGCATTGCCAGCAGATCGAGGGAAGTGATTATTCCCCTCTATTAGGCACTGGTGAGGCCACATCTGGAGAATTGCGTCCAGCTTTGGGACCCACACTACAGAAGGGATGTGGACAAATTGCAGAGAGTCCAGCGAAGGGCAACGAAAATGATCAGGGGACTGGGGCACATGACTTACGAGGAGAGGCTGGGGGAACCGGGCTTGTTTAGTCTGCAGAAGAGAAGAGTGAGGGGGGATTTGATAGCAGCCTTCAACTACCTGAAGGGGGTTTCCAAAGAGAATGGAACTAGGCTGCTGTCAGTGGTGGCAGATGACAGAACAAGAAGCAATGGTCTCAAATTGCACTGAGAGAGGTCTAGGTTGGATATAAGGAAACACTATTTCACTAGGAGGGTGGTGAAGCACTGGAATGGGTTACCTAGTGAGGTGGTGGAATCTCCATCCTTATAGGTTTTTAAGGGTCGGCTTGACAAAGCCCTGGCTGGGATGATTTAGTTGGTGTTGGTCCTGCTTTGAGCAGGGGGTTGGACTAGATGACCTCCTGAGGTCTCTTCCAACCCTAATCTTCTATGATTCTATGATTCTATGACAGGTAGGAACTGAACAGAAACAGCCAAGCATAAAAGAGTCCCATTCAATTACATCACATGAAGGCAGACAACTAAATATTGACAAATTTTATAAGTGTTCATATACAAATGCTAGAAGTCTAAACACTAAAATTGGTGAACTTGAATGCCTGGTATTAAAGGAGGATATTGAGATAATTGACATCACAGAAACTTGGTGGAGCAGTGAGAATCAGTGGAACACGGTAACACCAGGGTATAAAATATGAAGGAAGGACAGAGTAGGTCATGCTGGTGGAGGAGGGGCACTATACGTGAAAGAAAGTATAGACTTAAATAGAGTAAAAATCTGAAATGAATCAAACTGTACCATAGAATTTGCATAGATAGCAAATCCATGTTTGAATAATCAGGGTATAGCAGTAGGAATATACTACAGACCACCTGACCAGGATGGTGATAGTGACTGTGAAACGCTCAGGGAACTTAGAGAGGCTATAACGGGAGAAAACTCAGTAATGAAGGGGGATTTCAAATTATCCTCTAATTGACTGGGTACATGTCACCTCAGGATGGGATGCAGAGATAAAGTTTCTAAACACCACTAATGACTGCTTTTTGGAGCAGCTAGTGCTGGAACCCACAAGGGGAGAGGCAATTCTTGATTTAAGTGGCACTCAGGATCTGGTCCAAGAGATGAATATAGCTGAATTGCTCGGCGATAGTGACCATAATGTAATTAAATTTAATATCCACAGGTTGGTGGGTGGGAACTACCAAAGAAGCCCACCATAGTAGCATTTAACTTCAAAAAGGGGAACTACTCAAAAATGAGGAACCTAGTTACACTTGAAAATTGCCCTGTTCTGTTCATTCCCTCTGAAGCATCTGCCAACTGCCCCTGTCAGAAGATAGGTGTAATAAACAGATGGTTAAGGGTTAATGCCTCTTTTACCTGTGAATGGTTAAGAAGTTCACCTAGCCTAGCTGACACCTGACCAGAGGAACCAATGCGGGGATAAGATGTTTCAAAAGGAAGGAGGGAAGTTCCCTTCGTCTCAGTTTAGTTTCAGTTTTGGCTGGAGTGGAAAAGATCAAGGAACCAGCCTCTTATCAGGATAGTGAGTATTAGTGAAGGAATTAGCTTATGTTTATTTTCTTTTCTAACTTGTCTTGTGCATAAAAAGGATAATCAAATTGGGTATTCTTTTGTGTAACTACGGTTTTGCCCAGGGGAACATCCTCTGTGTGTTTGAATCTGTTGTCTGTGAGATCAGCTTGTATGCTATCTCCCAGAGGTTTTTCTTTTACCTTTCTTTTCTTTAATTAAAAGCCTTCTTTTTAAGAACCTGATTGATTTTTCCTTGTTTTAAGATCCAAAGGGATTGGATCTGGACTCCCCAGGGATTAGTGGGGGTAAAGGCGGGGGGAATGATTAATTCCTCCTTGTTTTAAGATCCAAGGGTTTGGATCGGTGTTCACCAGGGAATTGGTGGAGGAGTCTCTCAAGGCTACCCAGGGAAGGGTTGTGGTACTTGGGAGGGAGATATTCTGGGGGGGAGGTAGACAGAGTTTCCCAAATGACTCATAAATAATTTGGGTGGTGGCAGCAAAACCAGATCTAAGCTGGTAGTTAAGCTTAGAGGTTCTCATGCAGGTCCCTACATCTGTACCCTAACGTTCAGAGTGGGGGTAAAACCTATGACAACAGGGTACTGGGTTAGATGGACTATTGGTCTGACCCAGTACAGCTGATCTTCTGTTTCCCCACTTTGTGTCTGTCATTCTTTTCAAAATCAGGTAAAGTAATCACCATTCACAGGGGTTTGATTGACATTCAGCAATGAATTGCCTGACAGAATAAGAGACTCTGAGGACTTGTCTATATGGTGCCTTAGGCTGCAGCAGAGGGGTGTGCACTAACTGGCCCATGTGGACTCTGCTGGCCTGCACTAAAAGATCCCTAGTGCATATTAAAATAATATTGTTTGAAACAGAACTACATCAGTATGCCCTAGGTTCCATTGGGAGTATGACAAGCTAGTGCACAGTAGAGTATACAGCCCTCTCCCATTGACTACTGCACCATGTTGACAAGCTCTAATTAATACCGTCTCTCTGAAAAAAAGAACTTGGGTGAGTTTTAATAATGGTTGTTTTACAGAGCCACTCTGTTTCAATTTCCATATGCTTTATGTCTTGCTTTGATTCCTTTCCTTGTGTATCCTAGTCAATACATTGCTAATCTTTGGCATGGATTTTCCCGGGCATGTGCCATGGGACTAAACAGGCTGCGGTCTCTGTACCCAAAATCCGGAACCATTTTTTGACTGTTCAGTGTTGTACAGTGACAGGGAGAATTCAACGCCTTTGACTCTCTGGGACAATTTATGCCAACAAAATGAACATAATATAAATCAGACTAATAGAAAGGAATTGAAGTAACAGCACATAGCTAGCAAGTTAGGTAAAAGTAACAACAAATTAATAGAAGAAATAAGAATAAAGATAAATAGAGGGAAAGAAGTAACAACAAATAATTAGATGAATAGATGGATTCTGCATTTGTTTTTCATTTGTCCCTGAGAGACAGTCAGTGTGAGAGAGAGAGAGAGAGAGAGATCTATTTTTTTAATCTCTGCCCTGATTGTCATGTATTGGAATTGTTCCCTCTTTCCCTACCTCTCTGCTCAGTCACTGCTAAATGGACCGCATAATATTTCCTATGAACTATCAAACCCAAGACACCAGTGTGTAATGCTTACGGACAGTTTTCATTCGGGCTTCTTGACCCATTTTTTAAAAATATCTGTGTCATTTTGATTAATTCCCCCACTTTCCATGGGAGGGAATTGAGGCACAAACATTCTATCATCACTGTCCTGAAGTAACCCCTGATCTGGGCTGCTTCAGTCTTCCATGGCCAATCTCAAGGTCTGAAAAAAATACACAGGGTCCATTTACGTTTTTTTCCCCTTAAAGGGCGCCTCTGTAAACCCCATGTGTATTTCATTGCAACAGCAAACTTACCGCACCGGTGTGTGTGGAATCCTCCCAACTCTTCTCTCCTCCAACCCCAGCCTCCTTTTGGCTATTTATCTATCAATCTAAATGCCCCTATCACTGTATTAAGACAGACCATTCTCTGCTCACACTGGGCCTGGCCTGCTGGAAATATACTGAGACCTGTTGATCTCTGCAGACAAGCTGTGTGTGGCTAACTGTTGGAAGGATATTTATCCATATCTATTCCCCTAAGGGCTTTCAGGCACTCACTCCCTGGAGCCCTGCACTACACAGGAGCAGAGGCAAAGTTACTGTAGTGTGTTTTCCTGAACGTTCCCAGAAACGCAAGTGATCACAATTACAGAGAGGCAGTAGGGTATAGAACAATGAGTCTGATCCAACTGATAGGGACACAGGCCTGGTACTC
Source organism: Terrapene triunguis (assembly GCF_002925995.2). Lineage (NCBI taxonomy): Eukaryota > Metazoa > Chordata > Testudines > Emydidae > Terrapene > Terrapene triunguis. The sequence continues at coordinate 803,565 of NW_020664465.1, read as the reverse complement.
AGGAGACATGGCATCTATTCCTAGACCTGCCACTGACCTGCTGTGTGACCTGGCCCAAATTGCATCAGGTATATCATAATAAACATAGTAATAATAAAAAATTTCCAATCACAAAAAGTCTTCCTGGAGTGTGAGTTGTTGTCACAGATGGGCACAATAGGGCTCCCAGCTAAACAGTAATTCTAATAATACTGGTCCTGATCTAGGGACAAGAACTTACCATATTTCAGAGTGTTAATTGGGAATGCTAAATAATCAGGGAGATCAATACGTAATCAATAGCTCTGGCAACAGTAGAGAAGGCTATGTTGATGTAGGGCATAGAGGTCTAGGGGTGGCAGAGGGCAGAGAGGTCTGTGATTGGTGAAGGATGTGAATTTACAGATGATGAATGGGATGTCTTTTAGGGTAGAGGCAGGAGAATGTTATGGAGGATGAACTGCTGCAGAGCAGGAGAACAGAGTCGAAATTTTGCAAGTTTTTCTTACAATGCTGTGCAGAGGCCAACACTTGTCATATGTGCTCTCGTATCTGTCTCTATAAATACATAATACAGATAATGATGTCACTAGATTCTATGGTGTCAAGTATCAGGGGGTAGCAGTGTTAGTCTGTATCTACAAAAACAACAAGGAGTCTGGTGGCACCTTAAAGACTAGCAGATTTATTTGGGCATAAGCTTTCATGGGTAAAAACCTCACTGAAGAAGTGAGGTTTTTACCCACGAAAGCTTATGCCCAAATAAATCTGTTAGTCTTTAAGGTGCCACCAGACTCCTTGTTGTTTTTACTAGATTCTATGGTATTTCACCAGCTGTGTGTTTCAGAGGTGAATCCAAGTTTGGAGTTGTTGGTCTTGTGAGGAGCAGCACAAATCCACCTCTTAGGTAAACTGGCCTGGCAACATTAACTACAGGTGGTGATGTGCCCTTTTAAACCTCAGCTGGATTTGGCTCACTGAGTGCTACAACACTACTAGGTTTTGGTTGATGGGGGAGTTGCTCAGATGCTCTCAACTGTTGGGTTTCTGTGACCTGGGTGTGTCAGTTGCTTTAGACACCACCCTGTGAGTAGATTAAAGAGAGAGATCACCATTGACAAGGGCTGGCATGGAGTGAGGATGACTTGCCACTGCCTGTGTCTTCAGTGCTATTTAGCTCACTACTACTGAGGTTTTCAAAGCTGCCTTGGAAATTGGGATGCCAATTCCCAATAATTTAATTCAGAACTGAGCATCCAAAATCCTCTAAGTGGATTTGCAATTTCAGCCCAAAAGACTAGAGAAAGTTAAAAAAAAACCAAGCCTATCTCCCATTTTCAAAAATGCCCCACTACCTCCCTAGAGGCACCTAAATACCTTTAAAAACTTGGCCCTTAGTCACCTGGGCATCTAAGGTCTTGTCTACACTTTGAAATGAGACAGCATCACAGGTGCAGCTTAGTCCAATCCATTTTAGGGATCCTACAGCATTAGTATTTGCCGTCTTTTTAATATTAAGACAATACTTGCAGTGATTATTTTGAGCCTTATTTTCAAAAGTTACTTTTATTTCATCCCGATCCTGAAAAGTGACCCACCTGAGCAGATCATTAGGTCTTGACGTTCTTGGACATTTTTTTAGAGCTCATGGACTGTATGTCAGTAGAGAGATTGTCTTCTGGAAAGTTCTGCTCTCATTTGTGATCTCAACAACAGACTCTCCAGCCACACACAATTATGGGACTTCCCCCTTGCACATTCAGCGTCACAATACATCCTGGCACAAGCTACAGAAATTGGACATGTGGAAATGTAAAGTTACATAAACATTAGGGGCTGGACTAAGAGTAATACACTGTAGGCCAAGGTCCAGGGCTCCGGGTCCAGGAGTCATGGCATTACAGCAGAATCTCAGCTTTCATTTTTTAAACAAAAGTAAGTTTCTAGTATTCATAGGCTGGAAAGCCTCAAAACATGACCCACAACTAAGAAAATAGCCAAGTGTAACCAACAGAGCAACACCTGTTTGAGTCAGCAGAGAGCCTGAGCCAAGCGCTCTGAGGGGACTAGACTGCTTTGAGTGAAACTGACACGATGACACCTGCCTGAGTCTTCACAGAGCCTGATCCACTCGCAAAGTTAACTCCCTAGGAATGAGGTGCAGACTTCTGCTCCAGGACCACAGTCATCCTCAGTTGATGATGTAGCCCAAAGAGCTAGCTTAGCATTGTATTCAGCAGGAACAAAAGGAACCTACAGGCCTATATCCTGTGAAGCTGTTAGCAGAAGTCTTTGAGATCTATGAGCCTTAGTGTAAGTAAGTGGCCCAACAGTGACTCTGAGATTTGAAGAACTGGGAGCATTGTTCTTTGTATAAAATGGCACCAGGTAACTGCAGGAACATTGAACTGATACTGGGCTTGGATGTTTTAGGATAGAATCCTTGGTAGATGATTAGCAATGAACTTACCTTGGCAACAAATTGACCAATATGATAAGTGAAAAGAATTAAAATACTAACTGAAAAGATAAGGACCACTCCCCCACAATATTATTAGGGTGAGGAACTTATATATGGGCAAAGGAGTTGGGCATATATATGAATGTATATGGTAACTATCAGACCCTCTACTTGGCCAGGCCCCAGTGTAAGGGGGATATCTGGACCATTGAACTCGTTTGGCAGGCCAGGGACCGGAGAGATGATCGCTTGTCTCTTACCACCAAATCCCCCCACCTCCCAAACATTGTGATTCTATGTAAGGGATGATACAAAATATTAGCTTAATGTATATTGCTGCTGTCTTTTTATGTGACTGGAAGCATTTGTGTCTTTACTAATTGTACTAATAAAATTGCTTAAAGTTTTATTTTACCCTGGTATGAAAATGTCACCCTAAAAATCACAGCCCCAAACCAACACTGCTCTGATGCCAAACATTTCTAATACAGACCTGGTTTCTGCATTCATTTTTAAGATTACATTCTAAGTGCAATTCAGAGTTTACACACTCAAAGAAACAGTGTTGTGTGAATGGGTGTGCTTTGGTCAGTGTACATTATATCCTATGATATCTATGATATCATAGAATCATAGAATATCAGGGTTGGAAGGGACCTGAGGAGGTCATCTAGTCCAACCCCCTGCTCAAAGCAGGACCAATCCCCAATTAAATCATCCCAGCCAGGGCTTTGTGTGTGCTCCTGAGGAAATCAACATGCAATTGAGTTTTTACATTGCTGTGGGTCTCTTTGAGAGCTTACATGATGTGAATGTGTGTTTCTGACTGTGAATCATTGTGTGAATTTATGAATGTATAACATCATGTGTGAAACATACTTGTGCATGTGTGCATTATCAGTGCTCATTAGGGTATATGAGTAGATTTCTGGGTGTTTATTTGTGTGAGTTTGCTTCTGAATGAGAATACTGTGTGTTTATCAGTGCAAAATGTTGTGTGAGTGTGTGTGTTTCAAACTGCACATAACTGGGTATTTATGAGTATATATTATTTTGTTCATGTGTTTGTGAGTGTACAATGACTTAGCAGAGTCCCTTTATTAAAGTCAAAAGCTGCTATCTACCTGAGCTCCTAGCCTCTAAGATCATAAGATTTTAGTGAGTTATTGAAAGGAGACAAGCTGAAGAGTAGAACTAGTTGGGAAAGGGGGTTCTCATCTTGTGAGACTTTTCAAGATTTTGAAATACATTCCTATCCCATGTCAGGACAAAAAGTCAAAATAGCATTATTTTTCAAACAGATTATATATAGGGATATATAATATATATAATTTTAGGCCAGAAGGGACGATGCAAGTGTAACCCATGTGCCTAATAGGGAGATATCTCTTTAAGAGACCCATTG
>NW_020664465.1:725029-729720 GCF_002925995.2 Terrapene triunguis | reverse complement strand
AAATGCACCCGCCACCTTCCAAAGACTTGTAGATGGTCTCCTAGCGGGATTGGGAGAATCTGCAGTTGCCTACCTCGATGGTGTGGCCATTTTTTGTGATTCATGGGCAGAACACCTGGAGCACCTGGAAAAAGTCTTCGAGCGCATCCGGCAGGCAGAACTAACTGTTAAGTCTGAAAAGTGTCAAATAGGCCAAAACAGAGTGACTTACCTGGGGCACCAGGTGGGTCAAGGAACTATAAATCCCCTACAGGCCAAAGTGGATGCTATCCAAAAGTGGCCGGTTCCAAAGTCAAAGAAACAGGTCCAATCCTTCTTAGGCTTGGCCAGATATTATAGGCGATTTGTGCCACACTACAGCCAAATCACCACCCCGCTGACAGACCTAACCAGAAAGAAACAGCCAAATGGAGTTCGGTGGACTGATGAGTGTCAAAAGGCCTTTAACCAGCTTAAGGCGACACTCATGTCTGACCCTGTGCTAAGGGCCCCAGACTTTGACAAACCGTTCCTAATAACCACAGATGCGTCCGAGCGGGGAGTGGGAGCAGTTTTAATGCAGGAAGGACCGGATCAAGAATTCCATCCTGTCGTGTTTCTCAGCAAGAAACTGTCTGAGAGGGAAAGCCACTGGTCAATCAGCAAAAAGGAATGCTACGCCATTGTGTACGCACTGGAAAAGCTATGCCCATACGTTTGGGGACGGCGTTTCCAACTACAAACAGACCATGCTGCGCTACAGTGGCTTCATACCACCAAGGGGAATAAAAAAAAACTTCTTCAGTGGAGTTTAGCTCTCCAAGATTTCGATTTTGAAATACAACACATTTCAGGAGCTTCTAACAAAGTGGCTGATGCACTTTCCCGGGAAAGTTTCCCACAGTCAATTGGTTAAACATTGTTCTTGGAAAGTAAAACATATTGTTAGTTTTTATATAATCAGTAGTATGACTAAAGGTGCATGTGTCTTATTAACTCTATTTTCTCCTAGAGCTCCAAGAAGAAATCACAGCCAGTGTGGAACTGGCTGTCCAACACTATCTGTGATTTGGGGGGGGGGGTCATAACTAAAAGGGAAGAGTAACAGCCCTCCTGTGTACAATATTATAAAATCCCTCCTGGCCAGAGACTCCAAAATCCTTTTACCTGTAAAGGGTTAAGACACTCAGGTAACCTGGCTGACATTTGACCCAAAGGACCAATAAGGGGACAAGATACTTTCAAATCTTGGTGGGGGGAAGTCTTTTGTTTGTTCTCTTTGTTTTGGGGGTTGTTCGCTCTTGGGACTGAGAGGGACCAGACATCAATCCAGGCTCTCCAGATCTTTCTGAACAAGTCTCTCATACTTCAAACTTGTAAGTAAACAGCCAGGCAAGGCATGTTAGTTTTTATCTTTGTTTTCCACAACTTGTAAATGTACCTTTTTGCTAGAGTGTTTATCTCTGTTTGCTGTAACTTTGAACCTAAGGCTAGAGGGGATTCCTCTGGGCTCTTTAAGTTTGATTACCCTGTAAAGTTATTTTCCATCCTGATTTTACAGAGATGATTTTTACCTTTTTCTTTAATTAAAGCCTTCTTTTTAAGAACCTGATTGATTTTTTCCTTGTTTTTAGATCCAAGGGGGTTGGATCTTGTTCCACCAGGAGTTAGTGGGAGAAAGGAGGGGGATGGTTAATTTCTCCTTGTTTTAAGATCCAAGGGGTTTGGATCTGTATTCACCAGGGAATTGGTGAATAGTCTCTCAAGGCTACCCAGGGAAGGGAATTAGCATTTTGGGAGTGGTGGCAGCGGACCAGATCTAAGCTGGTAGTTAAGCTTAGAAGTTTTCATGCAGGCCCCCACATTTGTACCCTAACGTTCAAAGTGGAGAAGCAGCCTTGACATGGTTCATATAATAGCACATTCCTAGGAGAACAACAACTGTTAGTGCCTGGATTCCCATTAGAATTATGCTTATGGTGCGGACCACTGAATGTAAAGTCACATCCTCTGGAATCGCCCACCAGGGTGTTTCCACCTCTCTTTTCACATTCTCTATTTTATTTATTTGCTGTTGGATCAATTGGGTTATTGGTATTAGGGATTCTTTAGTTCTTGTCACCAATTCATGTATATCTAGCTGCAAGAGTTTCACTGGGGGAAACAAGTCAATTAATAAATCCTGTAAGCGTTCATGTGGAATGATCATTTCAGTGACAGCATTACCCTTGCTTGTTGGCCAGAAGGCATGGGCCCCTATTTGAATGGTGTCGGTAACAGGCACACAGAACCCAGCCTCACTTGTGGGGCAGATGTTGCCATTTATGGAAAAAATATGATAACCTATAGCACAGGCCATGTCCTGAATGCGTACTATGTCATAAACCAATTCCTTTTGCACCAGTCACACCCAGACTTTTCTCATGTCATTAATGTCAATTGTGGCATACCACTCACACAGCCACCATCCATTATGTTTTGTGCAACAGACTTGATTAATTTCCGAGCCAGTTTGAGTTACCAGGTGCACAGTGGGCTAATGCTGTGCATATGTCTTGTTTAAAAGCGTTCCCACACTATTTGTGTAATATACCTTGACTGGCTCTTGCACCCATCTGGGACCGCCATCAAGAGGTACATGCTTTTACTGTCCTCTTGGTCCAGTCTTGGAATCCTATAGAATTTAGCAATTATAAAAAGATAGGCACCATATGGTTTATGCCCTGTTGTTGTATCTGGTTTAAGATGGCTGTGTAGTCTAGTATCCATGGCCAGTTCTGTAATTGCAACTGCAGCAAACTTTGCTGTACTATCATGATTACCCTATTGCCAGAGGCCGTGGAAGCAACTGCCAATGAAACGTCATTGTTTTGTATGCTGTTGATGAGGGACAAAATGGTAGCATTCAGGTGGCTAAACCCTTGAGCGATTACATGCATATTATCAATAGTGATTGCATGCTGGTCCAGTAATAGACTGCTAATACCTCCTCCTGTTTTAACTGCCTTGCCTATTCCATTCACCACGGTATTTATTTTTAAATTAAGATTCTCAATATCTGCTGAGTTCCATAGGGACATGCCAAGGCTGGAGCCTCCCAATGCTGTTCCTAGCAAATCCCTTCTATCTTTATCGTATTGCGGGGTAATTTGAGAACCATTCAAAAATTGTAATTGCTTTTACACTTCTGCATTAAACCAATCCTTATAGTGTTCAGGGCACTGATGTGGTATGGTCATACTGGCAAAATCAAGTTTTAGTGGCACATAGATCCATCCTACATTTTCTACCATATATTCTGCAGTAGGGTGTAGGAAGATTCCTGAGGTAGGCCATGGTTGTATGATGGGACACTCACTCCTTGGGATAGTGTCAGTGTGTGGAGGGATGGGAGAAGGTGGTGTTGGGGCTGTTGTTGCTGTTGGACAGGCATCTGTACAGACCTGCACATGGTAGATACATTTTCTGGTGCTCGGGGTTATAGACCAAGTCCCCATGTATATTCCTGTATCCTTTAGTTGGATGTTTCGAATGCGAATAGGTGCACTCCACTTATCCTGCAAGTCAGTAAACTCCACCCTGTTTGTCCAATCTCCATATGTCTTTATACTCCTTTCTATGTAACTAATTACTGTGTCTACTGCTCGAAACCAGTCCAAGTATACTGTATTGGTCTTGAGCTTGTGTGCTTGGACGATGCATGCCACAGTGAGATCCTCCCCCACCACTCCTGTGAGATATCACGCCATTATTTGTTTCGGTGCCACCAGAGCACCTCCATTTCTGGAGTGGCTCATTTCCTTTCCTTACTTTGTATATGTTCCTGTTCCTGTGGCACGCTACCGTCAAGAGTGTTCCTGGAGTCTGCGTGAGGAATAGCAGTAATGACAATAGTGTGATCACAGTTAACAACAATATCAACCTTCCAACAGCATGTGTACTATGACAGTGTACCCCATAAGGCTTTATGGGGGGGGGGGCGCTTATGAATGTATGTATGATGTAAATGGAATAGGGTTTTGATACATATGCCATGTAACATATCTATGTAAAGGTTATGATCTACTGGTTATGTTCATCCTAGTTGTATGCAGGTACCATTTGTGTGTTCAAAGTTATGAACATTGGCTGTATACTCGCTTGATTTCTAAGTAGCCTTAGTTAGAAATTTGGTCACTTCTTGGGAAAGGAATGTGGAAGTTAAGTGCTCAGTCAGGAAGCACTTAACAGACAAAAGAGCTTGGAAGATTCCAATCCACATAAGAAGTCTACCTGAGGATATTCAAGGAAGCATGTGGGTAATGGCTGCTACCTGCAAGCCCTGAGTCATGTATGGGCATGTGACTTGCCCATGTGATTCCGAATCTCCATTTTGTGTCTGGATTCTACACAGGGGGAGGGAGGGGTGTCTATCCAGAAGAGAAAGACCTGGGAGACCCCTCCATTTTGTCTTCAGCTGGCTAAAGAGAGAGAACCTCTCCATCCTCCCACCCCCACCCCCACCCCCACCCCAGGATACTGAAAGAAACTGGAACGAAGGACAGAGACTGCAAGGGATGTGAGTAATTGCTGGACCTAGGCTAAAAGGAGATTAGTCTGTAATAGGGAGCATTCTGGAACTGGTGAGCCTATCTGTATTCAGTTTCATTAGACATAGATTTGCGTATTTTATTGTATTTTGCTTGGTGACTTACTTTGTTCTGTCTGTTACT
>NW_020664465.1:698577-725019 GCF_002925995.2 Terrapene triunguis | reverse complement strand
CTTATTAATTAACTCAGAGTATGTATTAATACCTGGGGAGGCAAACAACTGTGCATATCTCTCTATCAGTGTTATGGAGGGTGAACAATTTATGAGTTTTGACCCTGCATCAGCTTTATACAGGGTAAAACAGATTTATTTGGGTTTAGACCGCATTGGAAGTTGGGCATCTGAGCGTTAGAGTCAAGCACACTTCTGTTAGCTGCTTTCAGGTAAACCAGCAGCTTTGCGGCAAGTAATTCAGACCCTGGGTCTTTGTTGGAGCAGACGGGAGTGTCTGGGTTCCCGAGCTGGCAGGGAAAGCAGGGGTAGAAGTAGTCTTGGCAAATCAGGTGGCAGCTCCCAAGGGGGTTTCTGTGATCCAACCCATCACAGTGGCATAGTCAAGCAGGATCTGTGCACAGCTGATTGCTTTGAGATACTGGTAGTGATTTTAAGTGAGTTTTAAGTGTGGTTGCTGGAGAACAGACAAAGTGGTTACTGGTTTGTTATTTTCTGTTTGCTTATTTCGGGTAAGGGAAGTAGGGACAGAAAAGGAAGTAAAATAAATAAGATTGAAGACCAGAAGACGCTAGAACTATACAAGTTGAAAATTGCCCAGAAAGGCTGAACACTGGTCACTGGGGAAGACTCTGTTAACTTAGAGTTAACTTAGCTGAGTGCATCCCAGTTTCAGTGAACTGCAGAGGGGGTGTGGCCCAGCACAAGAAAGCAGGAAAATGACTACCAGTGAAGCAGCAACTAAACTAGAGCTAGCTAGACTGGAAACAAAAGAGAAAGAAAATGAACATAAAAGATTGATGGAGAGGGAGGGGGCTGCCCACAACAGAGCTATGGAGGTAGAAAAAGCCATGGTGGAGGCAGAGGAAACTACCCACAAGAAAGCTATGGAGGCCCATAGGGAGGCCCAGAAGCATGAACTGGCTGTAATGGAGTCGAAGAGACAAAACCCTCCACCTGCTGGTTCCACTTCCCCAAAAATCCATAATTGGGAGCGACTGTGTTCACAGTATGAGGAATCCAGCGATATTGCTGAATATTTCATCACCTTCAAGAGACTGTGCACCCTCCATGCCATCCCTGAAGATCAAAAGATGACAACATCGATAGCAAAATTGACTGTCAGAGCTCTGGATATATTCAACAAATGTCTATTGATGATGCTTCAAACTGTGGTAAATTTAAGGAACTGGTTTTGAAACAGTTTCAGATTACACCTGAAACCTACAGGGTTAAATTCAGGAGTCTTAAGAGGGGATCTGGATTGAGTAATGTGGCTTATGTAAATGAAATGAGAGGTTTGGTAGATACGTGGGTGAGGGGAAAAGGCATTACAAGTTTTGAAGGGATGTGTGATCTGGTTACTCAGGAACACTTCCTGAATATGTGAAGTGATGATGTAAAACAGTATTTTTGGGACAAAAAGGTAAATGCAATGGGTGAATTAGCTGGGTATGCAGACTCTTATGAGCAAGCACAAGCTGCATAAGACATAAACCACTGGCAGAGGGGTACAGGGTTTGGGGAAAGGAGAATCACCATTTTACCCCTGGGAAAAAAGAGGCTGGGCGGTCACCTCCCCATTCCCCTGGTACCCACCCCAAATTTCCTGTGCAAGCAGAGGAGCCCAAGAGGTGCTATCATTGTAAGTCCACTGAGCACCTGAGGAATAAGTGTCCCTTGCTGAGTGGAAACAGGCAACAAGTAACACATGAAGCTGTGGCTTCTCAGAGCCAGGCTGTGGCCTCGTTCCACACAGGATTTGTAAAGCTTGCTTCCACACAACCAAGCAATGAGCATATGCATGCTGTTAAAATTAATGGTGAAGTGCTTCTTGGATTGAGGGACACGGATGCTGAGATTTTTGTGGTCAGGAGGGACCTGATTCAGGAGAAGGATTTGTTGCCAGGTAAAAGGGCAAAATTAGAGCTGGTAGGGGGTTACAAAGTCCTTGCACCTTTAGCTAAAGTACACATGCAAACTAAGTATTTGCAGGCTGAACTGACTGTTGCCGCTGTGGCACACAATTTTGCACCATTTCTGCTGTAGAATGATTTATTTAAGGTGTCAGAATCTGTCCCAGGGTTAGCTAGCAATGAGAAGGAATCTTGTGCTAAAAGCCCGGAGGGGGGGGGGAAAGACACATGTACTGCTGGGGGAATAGGAGGGTGTCTCTTAGATTCCTCTATAGCAGTAAAAAGTGCAGCTTGGTTGTAGCCGGTTCCTGTGGCCCCAGGGCTCAAGGTGAGTTCCAGAGGGAGGGGCTGGATGAAGCTAGCCCCTGTCCCATGATTATCTCCCCGGGGGAGGGGAACGATCCACCTTGTAGCAAGGAGGCCACCCTGGCTGCTGACTGCCAGGAAGTCGCAGGTCAGCAGGGGACAGGGCCTGCCCTGGGGGTGCACAGAGGCATGTGTCCCAAAGGTGGAAGTTGGGGTCCTGGTGACCACTGTGGTGAAAACAGACCAGGAGCAAACCCAACCTGAGTGAAAAGGGGGGAATTTTGCTGGCCAGTGAAGAGTCTGCCATAGCTGGTAGCTGTAAGCCCACTGCAGGACCATGATCACCTTCCCTTTCGGGGGACACAGAAGTGTCTGACCCAGAGGGGAGCCCAGAGAGGGAAGCCCAGATGGAAGGTGGGGGGGGGCAGAGAGTCTGCCCACCTTTTGTAAGAAGGGACTTTCCCAGGAGGAGGGTGAAAAGTCTGCATTTAAAATGCCAGCCCCCTCTCCTGTGGATCAGGTTTTAAGGGAAACCTGGGGGTCAGGTCTCCCGGGGGGGGGGGTTCCATCCAGCTGACCTGTTGGGATCAGAAAGTGGGGTGCCCAAAGGGATACAAAGCACCCCATTGAAAGATGTTGTTCTTGCTACACTTGTAAGAGATAAAACTCTCTCTTCAAGACAGGAGGGGAAAAATCTCTGCATGGGTGGGACTTCACAAGGGAGTGGGGTCCAGCCCAGAGAAATTCCAGAGGGAGGGGCCGAGGGCAGGCATGGTTGCAGTGCACCCTCTCCTTGCCAAAGCCTCAAACACATGCCTGAATTAAAAGCCTTCTCCAAAGAGGCAGAAGAATCTGCATCAGAGTGTCTACCAGAGGGCACAGAGAACTGGGAAAATGCAATAGATGCTAAACAAGTCATATTGAGCGAATGAAGCCTGTCCACCGTAGATTTGCTGCTAACCTTGTGTCTTTTGCTAATTCACTTATGGGATAAAACAAAGGAATTCATACTAGTGGTAACCCCTTTAAAGATGTGGGACATACCTGCTTTGTGGAAGAAACTGTTGTACATGCTAGGGATGGTGACAGGACAGCGCCACAAGCATGTTACTTTTCAGCCTATACCTGTAAACAGACTGGAAGCCTGGCACAGAAGCAAAAGCATAACATGCTGCTGTGTGGAAGGGGAAACTGAGGCACACTGCCCCATGGCATTGGTGGTTAAATGCCAAGACACTTCCACTTTAACAGATATTGCTGTTGGCATTCTGTTAACAATATTACACCCCAACATGTTTTCAGGCATCTGCGGACCAGGAACCCCAAAACTGGCTAAAACCCCTTGGAATGACATCATATGGTTTAAAGGCACTGAAAAAGAGTGTGACCAAAGACAAACAGGAATCTTACAGGTACTGCCTCCGCAAAGGACAGTGTCCAAGTCTCTGGCAGTAAGTTCAGAAGGAAGGTGTGACAATGTACCCCATAAGGCACATGGGGTACATTGTCACACCCTCCTTCTGAACTTACTGCCAGAGACTTGGACACTTTATGGGGGGGGTGCTTATGAATGTATGTATGATGTAAATGGAATAGGGTTTTCCTATATATGCCATGTAACATATCTATGTAAAGGTTATGATCTACTGGTTATGTTCATCCTAGTTGTATGCAGGTACCATTTGTGTGTTCAAAGTTATGAACATTGGCTATATACTTGCTTGATTTCTAAGTAGCCTTAGTAAGAATGTTTGGTCACTTCTTGGGAAAGGAATGTGGAAGTTAAGTGCTCAATCAGGAAGCACTTAACAGACAAAAGAGCTTGGAAGACTCCAATCCACATAAGAAGTCTACCTGAGGACGTTCAAGGTAGCATGTGGGTAATGGCTGCTACCTGCAAGCCCTGAGTCATGTATGGGCATGTGACTTGCCCATGTGATTCCGAATCTCCATTTTGTGTCTGGATTCTACACAGGGGGAGGGAGGGGTGTCTATCCAGAAGAGAAAGACCTGGGAGACCCCTCCATTTTGTCTTCAGCTGGCTAAAGAGAGAGAACCTCTCCATCCTCCCACCCCCACCCCCACCCCAGGATACTGAAAGAAACTGGAATGAAGGACAGAGACTGCAAGGGATGTGAATGATTGCTGGACCTAGGCTAAAAGGAGATTAGTCTGTAATAGGGAGCATTCTGGAACTGGTGAGATTATCTGTATTCAGTTTCATTAGACATAGATTTGCGCATTTTATTGTATTTTGCTTGGTGACTTACTTTGTTCTGTCTGTTACTACTTGGAACCATTTAAATCCTACTTTCTGTATTTAATAAAATCACTTTTTACTTATTAATTAACTCAGAGTATGTATTAATACCTGGGGAGGCAAACAGCTGTGCATATCTCTCTATCAGTGTTATAGAGGGCGAACAATTTATGAGTTTAGCCTGCATACGCTTTATACAAGGTAAAATGGATTTATTTGGGTTTAGACCCCATTGGGAGTTGAGCATCTCCTGGCGCAGGAAGACAGGGTTCTGAAGTCCTGAGGTGGCAGGGAAAGCAGGAGCAGAGGTAGTCTTGGCACATCAGGTGGCAGCTCCCAGGGGGTTTCTGTGATCCAACCCATCACACATACTCCCCCTGTGTCTCTTTACTTAAATTCAGTTCCTTTTCAATCCGCTGTCGGGCATTAGTGACTTCTTGGGCAGGAACATGTTGTGTCTCTCTACTGAGTCAAAGAGTCCATCCTCAAGCCATCAAAATCACGAAGGATGACACCCTGAGGATGTTTTCCATTTGGCATTTTCCTTTAGGTTCACACACTAATTTCAAAACAGTGCCGACCGGGTGCTCCTGACTGGCTGCATCCCATCCAGTGGAGTTACCAACTGTTTTTGTCCAAAGAGTTCTGGTCACCGAATGCGTGTGGTTGATCTTTGTGACATTGATTAATCCCTTCGAGCCTTGGGCCACTACCAGGAAACCCAACAGAGTCCACATCCAGGTTGGCATCATAACCTGTAAAAATAGAAAACAACACTTGCCTCTCTTATGGATACATGAGAAGTTAATTTTTTTTCAAGCAGCAGGAATTCATTATGATTATAGAACCATAACCTAACTTTACATCAGCCACTTCCATTTCTTTTTGGCCTGCCCCTCCGGAGCATAATCACCGTTTAACAATTCCAGAATCATGTGATCACTTAGCGGATTTAGAAACAGGAATCTCCTTCTCAGAGGAACGGAGGGTGTATTATCCACCCATGAGATGCCTGGTCCTAACATCCACAACAGCTATTTTCCTACTTGGACCAATGTCCACACGGAAGTGTCCTTCTCATTCCACCAGATGGTGATCATATTACAAATACCCCAAGTAAATTGTCCTTTTGCATTCAATTGTCTGACAGGGTAAGGTCTGGACACTTCAAATCGTTTTAATTGACCCCAAGCAACATACAATAATAAGCGGGATGCAGATGGAGCTTGAAGTTTAAAGCTTGTAAAACTTCCATTATTTAGTTGGAAGGTTTCCATTGCGCTTACCTTATTCACTTATTCTGTGTGTCTTTCTGTAAAGCAAGCACAAACATGTAATAAGCATGTTTAACCCTTATATTCCTTCAATTGCATGGCATGCTTCCATTGAGGCTGTTCCTCTATTTCAACCGAGTACAGAGAGGGCCCTAATTTATCTAAGATGGGCCAAGGACCGGACCATTCTCCTTTTGAGAATTTTTTCTTGGGAGCTGGTTCAATTTTAACCATCACATGGTTTCCGATTTTCCATTGTTTGATATCACTATTTTCATCAAATGCCTGATTCATTTTTTGCAGTTCTGCAGCCTACTGTGCTGCAGCTGCTCCTTGAGCTGTGCCCAACCAATAATTAAAGCTGTTCACCCAGGTGGCGGTTGCCAGTGCTGTAATTGTTTCCCAATCTGGAGGATACAACACGTTTTCCCAACCGGGCATAGGTCTCCCAAAAAGTATTTCATGGGGACTAAATCCTATCATGCAGTTTGGGCGGCCTCGGATCCTCATTAGAACCCTTGGAAGTACCATGTGCCAATTTGTTCCCAGCTCATTACACACTTTAGACAGCTCAATTGTAAGAGATTTATTCATTCTTTCCACCTGACCCTCCGCTTGAGGGTGGTAGGGGATGTGTCACGGTAGGGGAATATTGGCCCAGGCACCCATATTTCGGTATACCTGTCCGTTAAAGGTGGGACAATTGTCAGAATCAATGCTGTGTAGCAATCACTATCTTGGAAAAATTTCCATTATTAACATTTTTGCGGCAGCCCCACTGGTCTCTTTCTTCATAGGGAAGGCTTCTACCCATTTACTAAAACTATCCACAATTACAAACAAAAATCTGTTTCCCATAGGAGTGGTAGGCAAGGGTCTTACAAAATCAACCTGTAAGCATTGGAGGGGGCCTTTAATGCTTGATGCATTAGCTCTTCCCGTCTTTTCCTTCTAGCAGGGTCTTGCTTAGCACATGTTAAGCAGTTGTGAATATTCAGATTTAAATCCTCTTTCATACCAGGCCACCATCCCAATTTTTTAAGCTTTTCCAGTGCCTCTTCCTGTTTTGGGTGACCTCCCACAAGTGAACCATGTACCCATCCTAAAAGGAGGTACTGCATCTGCTGAGGGATTACCAGAACCCATTCATCATCTGGTTTAGCCAGGATTAGGTCTCCCTCTTTTCTCAATGGGACACCCTGCCATTGTGAAGGGCATTCTACTAACCATTGCTGTGTTCAATCATCTTTTGCTGGCAGGCCCTTTAAAAACTGCAGCCCTTTCTGGTGATTTTCCTCATTTTCTGGTTTTTGTTTTGCCTGTGCCCGGGTGGTTACTGCCACGGGCATAGGCTCCCACAGTATGCCAGTGAGGGCTGTCTCCTTAGCCAATTTATCCACTTGTTCATTTCCCCACTGTAAGGGACCTTTTCCTTTATGGGCTTTTATTTTAACCATTCATATCTTTTTATACTGCCTCACCAATTTCTCTATTTGCTGCCATAAGGTTTTGTGTTTAATGTCTGATCCATCGGTTCCCATAAAACCTGTACTATTCTACCATGGGAGGTAAATAGTGGTGCCCTTATAAACATAATCGGAATCAGTTCCTATTATTAGCTCTGTTTGCTTGTCCTTCATCCTATCTAAAACTTCCAAGACCACTGATACTTCCACAGACTGTGTTCCTCCTTTGACCAATTTACATTGGAAGGAGTCACAGCCTTGCATATTTCCAGTTAAACAAATCCCTGCAAAGCCAGTGGCTCGTTTTCCTTCAGTATAATATGAACTACCGTCCACAAACCAAATGGTTTTTCCAATCACCTGGTCAATTGGGGTTGCTTTAAACACAGGGTGTGCTTTAGATTCCCATTGGGGTTCACAAACATGTTCTTGACCATTTATATTCAATCCCCATATAGATATTTCCGGTTCTTTTAGTGGGACTAATTGAACATTCTCGGACATGAGATCAAAGACCCATTTAATGGCCTTATCTACTCTCACATGTCCTTTAGACAGATTTTCCTGACTGAGTAATTTCCCCAGTGCATGGTGACTTTTTACAATCACCTTGCTTGCTCCGATAATTGCCTGAGCTTTTGTAGTGTCCAGTAAGCAGCAAGAGCAGTTTGCTCACAAATTCCCAGTTTGATTTCTGGAGCTGTTAGTGCTCTGCTATAATAATCAACGGGTCTCTCCCAAGCACCAGTATCCTGTGTAAGCATGCTAACGATACAGAAATTTTTAACACGAGGGTACAATACAAAGGGGTATTCGTTGTTAGGGGCTGCCAAGGTAGGTGCCTCTATTAACCCCTTTTTCAGGCTTTCCCATGCATTAGTTGCCTCCTCTGTCCAGGTCCACTGTGGTCTTTTAAGTACCTCATACAGGGGACCTGCCTTCTCTGCGTACCCAACCAGAAATTCTCTGCAGAAGTTAGTGAGCCCCAAAAAAGGTTGCAAAGACTTAATATCTACTGGCATAGGGAGGTTAACAATACACTTCACCCTTTCCTTATCCACAGACCTTCCCCCAGTACTGAGCAGAATTCCAAGGTATTGTACTTCTCTCTGTTTAATCTGGGATTTAGAGGGGTTAAGCTTAAACTGTACACTTGGCAGCTGGTCAGCAAATGCTGCATTAACACTTTGTGTTCCTGCTTTGTTTCACTAACTATTAAAATGTCATCTACATATTGGACTATTCTTCCCATTTGTAGCAACCCCTCCTTCTCCGGCATATTTCTCACTACCGTTTGGAAGATTGTTGGTGCGTCACAGTACCCCATCGGCAAAACATTCCAGCAGTATTGCATACCCTGGAATACAAAAGATGTTCTGTATTGAGACTCTGGGTCTAAGGGTAAACTCCAAAAGCCATTTGCCACATCAAGTACTGAGAACCACTTCATGTCAGGTGTTACTACTTCCAACAATTCTGGTTAAGCCGCCACTACTGGTGCTCCCCGTTTAGCAGTTCTGTTTAGCCCCCAATAGTCAATAGTTAGCCTCCATGTTTCATCAGGTTTTTTAACTGGCCAGATTGGTGCCGCGTTAGGCACTGAACACCTTCTAATTAATTTTTGTTTTTTCCAATTCTTCTATAACTTGCCTTAAAGATTCCTTTGCTTCCTGTGGTATCAGGTATTGTTTTATGTCTGAGGGTATGTCTCCCTCTAATGTGACAGAGGTTTGCATTTTCCCTGTATCTAGGGAGTCCGCTGCCCAGATGGTTTGAATCTCAGCCCACCAGCCTTCCAAGCCCTTTGGCACGGGAGGTGGCTGTTTTGGCTTTATTGCTTTTACCATCTGTGTAGCCAGTCCCATGGGGATCAGGTTAGTATCATTTGTACCTTCCATTACAGTGAGAGTTTGTCTGATACACATATTTGGGAAATCCAGGATTAATCCCAATTGTTTGATAGTTTCTGCACCAATTAGATTTTCTCTCCCTGCAATAGCGCACTTCTCTTGAATGGTAGATACACCAAACTGGAGAGGGAGGGTTTTAACATTGTATGTTTGGTTAGTTCCTGATATGCCTTGGATCTGCATGGAATCCCCAACTGTATATGCATTAAAATGATCTTTTACTATGGGAATTCCGGCCCCCGTGTCCAATAGAAAATCTACAAGCCCATCCCCTACTCGGATACTTAAGTGGGGGCATCCCCAGACATCTATTGTTATGGGTTGCTGAAAAATGCATTCCGAGTTGCAGTGAGGGCTGTCCTATGCCACTGTATCAGTAGTGATTGGGTCATTCAATCCAGGTGCCAGGACAGCCACCCTAGCTACCTTCGTCACTGTCTTATCTTTCTCCCGTTGAGACTCCTTGCCAATCATACATGCCTGCAACTGTGCCTGCAGCCTCTCAATCTCTCCTTTAAGGTCTAGGTTTTCCTGTTTCAGAACTCCAGATGGTACCCACTCACTCTCTCTATTACTTCCTCTGCCTCTATTCAGTCCATGACCTCTCCAACCCCAGCCACGTTGATGGGGAGAGTATCCAGGACCCTCTGTTTTCCACTGTCCTAACTGAGTTCGCAGCTCATTGACAGGAATTCCCTCCTGCTGCTTAACTGCCATCTCCACTTTTGCAATCCATTCATCCCCAGGTACCTCTTTGCCTCCATTCTCGCACCAAGCATTAATCCATTCTAACACTCCAGAAGGCAGTGCCTCCAGAATGAGTTGCTTCAATTCCTCAAGATTAGTACCCCCCGATGTTAACCTAGTATATGTTTGAATTCTGTCAGCCAGCTTAGCCGGAGCTTCCCCTGGCATTCTCACAGTCCCTTTAAGTGCAGCTAACTCACTTAAAATGCTTCTGAGCAACATGTTTAACCATTTGTGCCACATCGTCATCAAAACCAAGGGTATGACCGTTCAGGGGTCCCAAAAGGGTCTGTACCAAAATTGGTTCCTGTGACATGTCAATTCCTACTGTTAGCCTTTACGGAGCCATGCCATAAACTCATTAAAATTTTCAGAAGGGGGGGACAGTTAGTTCATTAATCTTTAAAGTGTTGAGTCTGGCCATTAAACTGCTCATGCGAGGTGGGTGAGGTGTATATGTACTCTTGGGTGCCTGATTCCTTTCTCTTTCTGCATAATTACTGAGGGACCATCGCTCCCTTAAATGGTCAGTTAATGTTTTTGTTGCAGTTTCCACTGCACCCCATAACTTCAATGCAGGGGGAGCATGAGTGTGTGGGGTAGCATCAATGGTAAATTGGGGTGTACATGGAGTGTTAGGGGCAGGGTCTTCGGTGGGGCTTTCTCTCTCATTTCCCCCCATTTCTCCTGTTTTAGCTGGAATTGATCTAAGTTTTGGGGAGGGTTTACCCAGAACCTGGTTTGCATCATAAGGTGGCAGTTTCGGTGCTGTGGCCCCTGCCCATGGGTCAAGAGAGCATGGTCCAACTGGGTCATTCCACATGTCCCCATTGCAGTATCCATTCCAATTGTCCCATGTTCCATCTTTTAATTTAGCAAGGGCCACTTGTTTCCATTTCTGTCCCCACACTTCAGGCACTATAAAAGCACTCGAAGTCTGTTGAACAACAGGGGACAGTACCTTTTTCTTTTGCAGGTTTTCCACAGCTGTCTCCAATTTTTTATTTTCCTGCTTTATTTGCTCGAGTATATTGTGAGTCTGGACTGCCTGTTGCCTTGCTAAAAGAGCTTGGGCTTTCCAGAGCTTGACTACCCAGGTTTCCTCTTCTACTTCCCCAGTTTTTTCCATTACCTGTCTGGGCAGTATTGTGGCGTGCTGTTTGAGCCATCTCGCTGCCATAGACAGTAGTTGCACAATTCTTGCTTTTTTACTTTTATTATTATTTTTTAGAGCCTTGGTTTCTACCATTGCTCCACATATGCCAGTCCATGTTTCCCTACTTTCTTTTTTAAATTCATATGGACCTCCCTTATTGGCAATCCAACGGGTCCAAGAGTTATCAAACTCTGTGGGGATTTACAGAGAGAGGATAAGGGGGTTCCCTAGCTCATGATTTTCTGTCATGTTAGATCGCAGTTCCTACAGGGACAGCTCCTTTACTCACCAGATCAGTGGTCGGGGTCACCAATGTCATCAGATGGCCACCGGCATGGTACTCTGCTCTGTTCAATGTTGATATCAGTCGGCTGCCCCGGCTCTGCAGATTGCTGGCACAGCAGACCCTGAGAGAACCGGACCTGCCTCTGTCTCACAGCTTAATTTTGCTTTATGTTAGCAAAGTCTTGACCATTACTTCAGTTCAGGCCATAGGCCTCATACCTGGCCTTTGATACCAAGGTTTATATCTCAGGGCCTCATACCAGGCCCCCTCTTACTACACTGGGTTCTTCTGAGGGTGCATAGAATCATAGAATCATAGAATATCAGGTTTGGAAGGGACCTCAGAAGGTCATCTAGTCCAACCCCCACTCAAAGCAGGACTAATCCCCAACTAAATCATCCCAGACAGGGCTTGGTCAAGCCTGACCTTAAAAACCTATAAGGAAGGAGATTCCACCACCGCCCTAGGTAACCCATTCCAGTGTTTCACCACTCTCCTAGTGAAAAAGTTTTTCCTAATATCCAACCTAAACCTCCCTCACTGCAACTTGAGACCATTACTCCTTGTTCTGTCATCTGCTACCACTGAGAACAGTCTAGATCCATCATCTTTGGAACCCCCTTTCGGGTAGTTGAAAGCAGCTATCAAATCCCCCCTCATTCTTCTCTTCTGCAGACTAAACAATCCCAGTTCCCTCAGCCTCTCTTCATAAGTCATGTGCTCCAGCCCCCTAACCATTTTGTTGCCCTCTGCTGGACTCCTTCCAATTTTTCCACATCCATCTTGTAGTGTGGGGCCCAAAACTGGACACAGTACTCCAGATGAGGCCTCACCAATGTCGAATAGAGGGGAATGATCACGTCCCTCGATCTGCTGACAATAACCCTACTTATACAGCCCAAAATGCCATTAGCCTTCTTGGCAACAAGGGCACACAATCGACTCATATCTAGCTTCTCATCCACTGTAACCCCTAGGTCCTTTTCTGCTGGCTAGCCATTTGGTCCCTAGTCTGTACCAATGCATGGGATTCTTCCGTCCTAAGTGTGGTACTCTGCACTTGTCCTTGTTGAACCTCATCAGATTTTGTTTGGCCCAATCCTCTAATTTGTCTAGGTCCCTCTGTATCCTATCCCTTCCCTCTAGCATATCTACCACTCCTCCCAGTTAAGTGTCATCTGCAAACTTGCTGAGGGTGCAGTCCACGCCATCCTCCAGATCATTGATGAAGATATTGAACAAAACGGGCCCCAGGACCGACTCTTGGGGCACTCTGCTTGATACCGGCTGCCAACTAGACATGGCCATTGATCACTACCCATTGAGCCCAACGATCTAGCCAGCTTTCTATCCGTTCATCCAGTCCATACCTCTTTAACTTGCCGGCAAGAATACTGTGGGAGACCGTATCAAAAGCTTTGCTAAAGTCAAGGAATAACACGTCCACTGCTTTCCCCTCATCCACAGACCCAGTTATCTCATCATAGAAGGCAATTAGATTAGTCAGGCATGGCTTGCCCTTGGTGAATCCATGCTGACTGTTCCTGGTCACTTTCCTCTCCTCTAAGTGCTTCAGAATTGTTTCCTTGAGGACCTGCTCCATGATTTTTCCAGGGACTGAGGTGAGGCTGACTGGCCTGTAGTACCCCGGATCCTCCTTCTTCCCTTTTTTAAAGATGGACACTACATTAGCCTTTTTCCAGTCATTTCGGACCTCCCCCGATTGCCATGAATTTTCAAAGATACTGGCCAATGGCACTGCAATCACATCCGCTAACTCCTTTAGCACCCTCGGATCCCCATGGACTTGTGCATCCAGCTGCATGGACTTGTGCTGGTCCAGCTTTTCTAAATAGTCATGAACCACTTCTTTCTCCACAGAGGGCTGGTCACCTCCTCCCCATGCTGTGCTGCCCAGTGCAGCAGTCTGGGAGCTGAAGACAGAGGCAAAAAAAGCATTGAGTACATTAGCTTTTTCCACATCCTCTGTCACTAGGTTTCTTCACTCATTCAGTAAGGGTCCACATGTGCAGCTTCAGACCCGGTCCCTATGTTGCTCGCCTGTGTGCTGTTTTGGTCCCTGCACAAGTGATTGCTGATTTGCGCAGGAAAGTTTCCTGCAGTGGGGGAAGGAACAGAGCAGCTCTGCCAAGGAACCTTCAGCAGAGGATTGGCGAGTACCTCCAGAAAAGTTTCCTAGAGATCTCTCCAGAGGATTCATGTGAAATCTCAGTGTGCATTAACACACTGTCCTGCTGCACTGCTTAGCTTCACAAGGGAATATGGAACACATGCAAACAAAACTAGTCTTATACATTTCTGTCCCTTCACCCACTTCTACAATATACAGAGCAAAGGACAGCTCTACCTCATATCACCAAGCAGCATCAATTCAAAAAGATCACTTACTCCTTGCCTGCATCATGCGCACCAGAGACAGGCTTCTGGGACTGGCTAGACCTCTCCACAGTGGAAAAGAGCTCCTGACTCACCTCGCCACTAGACGACACTGCCATGTGCTCCGCACCATCCTCCAACACGACCTCCTCATCCACAGCTTTGACCTCGGGGTTGAGTCTCCTGTCTGTTGCCACCAGTCCCACCAAAGTATCCAGAGGGCTCTTGGCGGTGGAGGTGATGTTGTTGCTGAGGATACTGTCCAGCTCCTTGTAGAAGCAGCAGCTCTTTGGTGCAGCACGAGAGCGACGGTGTGCCTCCCTTGCCTTATGGTATGCCTATCTCAGCTCAACACTGCTGCATGTCCTGTTCGTAACCCTTCTCCAACAAGCCATGAAAAATATGGCTGTAGGTACTGAAGTTCCTACGGCTGAAGTGGAGCTGGAACTGGACAGCCTCCTCATTCCACAGTTCCAGCAGATCCAGCAACTCAGGTGAGCTCCAAGCCAGAGAACGTTTGCTGCGTGGAGCCACCATGGTCAGCAGGGAAGATGCGATGTGAGCTCTCCAAACTGAAAAAACAGGAATTGGAAATTCAAAAATTCCCTGGCCTTTAAAGGGGGAGAGGCGGATGTTTGTTTATCTGGGTGCAGGGAAACGGAGTTCAAACTGCTGACCGGAGCGCTCAAGATGGGCATTGTAGGACACATTCTGGAGGCCATTAACAGTAACATATCTAAGCACAGTGTCTATAATGACACTTTGTCAATATAACTTTTACCACCAAAAGCTCTACACCTCTTGTTGAGGTGCTTTTATTTTGTCAGCAAAGCAGTCAGCTGAAGGATAATTCTAGTGTGTACACCTCCACTGTTTTGTCAATGATACCTGACTTTTGTTGACAAAACTGTGTGATGAGACAAGGCCTTAGATGTATGTTTTTTTAATGCAAGAGGTATGGGAAATAAAAAGGAAGAACTAGAAATACAAGTAAAAAGATTGGTGTTGTGCCTCAACTCCTTGGACATGTCATGAGCGCACTCAACAATCATACCAACCATCCAAATTGGAACCAGTCAAACCCACGTGAGCAGCCTCAGCAGAGACCAAGGACCAGCCCTGATCTGAAGGGAACACCTCAGAAGTGGGAGAGGGTAGTTCTATCTCCCAGTGCCAGTCACTTCATGTTCTTTCCATGGAGACTGTGAATCCATCAAAATGGGCAATTGTTGCCAATCAAATATTGTGGTGGATCATAGAATCATAGAAGATTCGGCTTGGAAGAGACCTCAGGAGGTCATCTAGTCCAACCCCCTGCTCAAAGCAGGACCAACCTCATTTAAATCATCCCAGCCAGGGCTTTGTCAAGCCAGGCCTTAAAAGACGCAAAGGATGGAGATTCTACCACCTCCCTAGGTAACCCATTCCAGTGCTTCACCACCCTCTTAGTCAAATACTTGGTAACAGTAAACTTGAACCAATTGGGATAGGATTTTTACAAAAGGGGCCCAAGGGATTTGGGCTCTCAACTCTCACTGAAAGTCAGTAAGAGTTGAATGACTAACTGCTGTAGGTCCAGCTGAAAATCACATCCTTCCTCCCTAATTCAAAGGGGGGGAGCACTTAAGCATAAATTCAGCTGTAAAACTTAAATGGGACTTCTGGCTTATTTGTTTTTCCAGATCAGTGCCTCAGTCTCAAAGGAGTTGAGTTTTAAATTCATAATCACTGAGTGTTTGGACAAGGATCAATGATGATTTAGACCATATGAGGAGTTGTACCTTTGTTTTTAAGAAAACTCCCATTATAATAATCCAATGTATTCAATAAGGCAAAAAAAAAAAAAAAAACAGAGCACATTAAAATATATCTAGTCAAAATGGCTCAAAGCTCACATACAATGCAGATGATGAAGTTCTTGTTAAAAAGCTATGGAATAAGAAATATTCACAGAAATATCAATGAATAATAAATACTCTCAAGAAAATAATGATTTGGAAATCAACAGTCAAAGACAGAAAAAGAGGCAAAATAAATTGGCATTGATTATTCATGATCTATCTATCTATCCACATGCTCTTCTTTTATCTATTGTATATGTAGTATACACAACCATGCACAAACATGGTTTAATAATAATAAATAATAATAATAAATAAATGAATAAATAATGACAACAGCCAACTTCTGTGATCTAGATACATTTGGATCCTTGTGTGGATGAGAGACCATGGCCAAATCCACCTTTGAAGCAAATGACTATATCTCAGTTGTTATGAATATAAGGTTAGCTGAACCTCTTCTCCTTGGTCTGGTCTCTTAGTGCAAACCCTCAGGTCTCAGCTTTGTGCCTGTACCTCTCTTAGGGTGGAATCATGTGATTCTCACACTCTCCAACTGGGTCCCAGGCTATAGAAACTTGTGCACCAACACATGAGTTCTCCAACCATGTTTGGTACCTGCAGGTCTTCCCACAGGAGTTGTGACCCATAGTAAGTTGAGTGACTAGTGACTAGCCACCCTTCATCATACCAAGTATGATTTATTTACCACTGTAGCAACAAAGCATAACATAAGAGAAAATATGAGCAATTCTAGATCCATCACTGCAGTAGTTTGGCGGGATAAAAAGTTGGGTTTATAACTCAGATTCGGTTTGTCTTTTTGAAACATTGCAATAACTTTCTCTTCCAAAATACCTTTCCACCATAGCAAGTAATTATTTTTTTAAATAAAAAAATAATATTACATATAACTATATAAGGCTCTATATGCCCTACCACCTCATAAATAAGACAAGAAAATCCCATCAGCATTAAACTAATAATTTGAACAGGAACTCAGATATTCAGACACCTGAAAAGAAATTTTTTTTCAATTCTTTATCATTTGGGAAAGAAAAACTTCATGTCTCCCAGAAAACCCCTTTAAAGAGATTATGACATTGACACCTTGAATAAGTGACAAAATGAACTGATACCCGCTGTCAAGGCTGATTCTCCACTCTGGCACTTTGAGTGCAGAAGGTGGGGGCCTGCAAGGATTCTAAAAACTAATACTGGCCACTCCAGGCTTGTATTAATCTCCCAAGGTTACAGCTTTTCTTTGACGTTGAATGGGTAGATGCTGCCACCACCCAAGTGCAACTCCCCTCCCCCTTCCCCCCCTTTTGAGAAACCAGGAAGGAGCACTTGGGAATTCCTTCCTGTGGGGTACCATCAAGCCCTTTAACCCCCTCTCCGTGAAGAGCTGAGAACAAAAACAAAGGAAATCAGCTGTTGCCACCAACTTATTAAACAACATATGCACAAACCTCTTAGGATACAAACAAATCCAATCCTGTTCTTAAAAAAGGTTAATTTTATTAAAAACAAAAAGAAAAAAATATATCTGGAACTTAGGCTTTTTGCTAGATCTTAAAAAAAAGCAATTACAAAAAATAAGCATCAAGAATAGCTTTCTTGAGGTTTAGCTTAAAGGTTACAAGCAAAACAAAAGCACCTGGGGTTAGCACAGAGGAGTCCACAAGCCAATAAGAAATAAAAGAAATAATCCTAATCGTGTCTTCCTAGACATTCCCTGATTTACTTACCTATCTGGGGTTCAAATAAGTAGTTCTAGGTATGATCTGATGATTTTCCATACCTGGCTTAAAGCTTCTTATAACATTGCTGCTATGTGTCTCCTCTCTCTGGAGGACAGACAGACAAAGGGAAAGGTTTTTTTTTTTTCCAATTTTAAAAAGTTCTAGTCCTCCCATTGGCTCTTTTGGTCAGGTGCCCACTCACTTCCCTTTACCTATGCATGCAGTCAGACTTTTTAACACTTTATGGGTAAAGCAATTCGAGAACAGCTACCAAGAGGGATTCTATAGCTAACTGGATAGCTGGGTGTCCACAAAAGGAAGCTCCCCCCACTCATTTATCACCCCCGCTGCCATTTCATCCAACATGTTCCACCCTGCAAATTCCTAATACCAAAAAGCTACCTGGAACAAAGAAACAAGTCAACCAATGAATCAGCAACATGAAAAAGAAACAATCAAGCAAACACACAAGCCAAACCTCTCATAGCCAAGCATAATTTTTATCCCAAAAAAGGAAAAGAGGAAGAGATATCACAAAGTCCACTAGTGAGTTAGCAATAGCTATAGATATTCTGTGCAGCACTGTCAAGGCTGTATCCCCACTTTGAACTTTAGGGTACAAGAGTAGGGGCCTGCATGAAGCCTAAGAAGGATTGGACCGGTTTCTTTGACTTTGGAACCGGCCACTTTTGGATAGCATCCACTTTGGCCTGTAGGGGATTTATAGTTCCTTGACCCACCTGGTGCCCCAGGTACGTCACTCTGTTTTGGCCTATTTGACACTTTTTAGCCTTAACAGTTAGTCCTGCCTGCCGGATGCGCTCGAAGACTTTTTCCAGGTGCTCCAGGTGTTCTGTCCATGAATCAGAAAAAATGGCCACATCATCGAGGTAGGCAACTGCAGATTCTCCCAATCCCGCTAAGAGACCATCTACAAGTCTTTGGAAGGTGGCGGGTGCATTTCGCAACCCGAAAGGGAGTACATTGAATACATACACCCCTGCCTGGGTGACGAAGGCGGACCTTTCCTTAGCGGGTTCATCTAGTGGTACTTGCCAGTACCCTTTTGTTAAGTCTAAAGTAGAGATGAATTGGGCATGTCCCAATTTTTCCAATAGCTCATCTGTGCGTGGCATTGGATAGTTGTCAGGACGAGTTACAGCATTTAGCTTACGGTAGTCTACGCAAAAGCGTATTTCCCCATCTGGTTTGGGAACTAGAACCACTGGAGATGCCCATGCGCTGCTAGAGGGGTGGATTATACCCTTCTGTAGCATGTCCTGGATCTCCCTTTGTATAGCAGCTTGGGCATGAGGTGACTCCCGGTAGGGTGGGGTTCTAATTGGGTGAGCATTACCTGTGTCAATGGAGTGGTATGCCCGTTCGGTCCGTCCTGGAGTGGCTGAGAAAATCGGTGCAAAGATTGTGTACAGCTCCTTGATCTGCTGTCTCTGCAGACGTCCCAGGGTCATGGAGAGGTTCACCTCTTCCACGCCACCATTCCTTTTTCCTTCGTAGTAGACACCTTCAGGCCACTCCGCGTCATCTGTCTCCTGGGCTGTAAACTGGCAAACGTTTAATTCTCTGGAATAAAAGGGCTTAAGAGAATTAACATGGTATACCTTAGGCTTTATGTTGGAGGTGGGGGAGGCTATGAGATAGTTAACAGCTCCTAGGCGCTCCTGGACCGTGAATGGTCCTTCCCACGACGCTTTCATTTTATGGGCCTGGAGCGCCTTTAAGATCATGACTTAGTCTCCTACTTTGAAGGACCGTTCTCTGGAATGTTTATCATACCAGGCCTTTTGCTCTTCCTGAGCATCCTTTAGGTTTTCTTTAGCAAGGGCTAAAGAGTGTCGGAGGGTGCTTTGTAGGTTGCTTACAAAGTCTAGAATGTTAGTTCCTGGAGAAGGCGTAAACCCCTCCCATTGCTGCTTCACCAACTCTAATGGCCCCTTAACCTCGCGGCCATACACAAGTTCAAATGGTGAAAACCCTAAACTGGGATGTGGTACAGCCCTGTAGGCAAAAAGCAACTGCTGCAACACTAGGTCCCAATCATTGGAGTGTTCATTTACGAATTTACGTATCATGGCCCCCAAAGTTCCATTAAACCTCTCCACCAGACCATTGGTTTGATGGTGATGAGGGGTGGCAACCAAGTGATTCACCCCATGAGCTTCCCACAGGCTTTTCATGGTCTCTGCTAGGAAATTAGTTCCCGAATCTGTAAGGATGTCGGAGGGTCACCCTACCCTGGCAAAAATGTCTGCTAATGCCTGGCACACACTTTTAGCCCTGGTGTTGCTTAAGGTTACAGCTTCCGGTCATCGGGTAGCAAAATCCATGAAAGTCAGTACGTACTGCTTTCCTCTGGGTGTCTTCTTTGGGAAAGGACCCAGAATATCCACAGCTACTCGCTGAAATGGGACCTCAATTATGGGTAGTGGCTGGAGAGGGGCTTTAACCTGGTCTTGGGGCTTTCCCACTTGTTGGCACACCTCACAAGACTGGACATAATTAGCAACGTCCTTGCCCATTCCCTCCCAGTGGAAGGACTTCCCCAACCGGTCTTTGGTTCTGTTCACCCCAGAATGGCCACTGGGATGATCATGGGCTAAGCTCAAGAGCTTTACCCGATACTTAGTGGGAACTACCAACTGTCTTTGAGGATGCCAGTCTTCCTGGTGCCCACCAGAAAGAGTCTCCTTGTATAAAAGTCCTTGTTCTACAGCAAACCGGGATCGGTTAGAAGAGCTGAGAGGCGGTGGGGTGCTCCGCGCCGCCGCCCAAGCTTTCTGAAGGCTGTCATCTGCTTCCTGCTCGGCCTGGAACTGTTCCCTTGATGCTGGAGACATCAGTTCCTCCTTGGACTGTGGACTGGGTCTTGGTCCCTCTGGAAGCGATGCAGGTGCTGGGGCTGTTTCCATTGACTGTGAACCGCTGTCCGCTGGTGTACTATGTGGTATCTCAGGCTCTGGCTGAGCCTCCTGGGTAGGGTTATCTGCTGCTTCCGCCAGTTCAGGCTCGCTGGTGCCCTCTGGCATTGGAGTTGTAGGCGGGTTTGCAAGCGCTAGACTCAGTGCTGGCAATGGTTCTGGTGCTGGTTGCATTGCCAGTTCCGGTTCTGGGACTGGCTTTGGCTGGGTCTCTGGGATTGGATCCACTACGGCTGCTGCAGTCGTTGGCAGGGGATCCGGTTCCACCACCTTTGTTTGGGTCTCTGGTAACACAGACGGGGCCCTGGTGGACGGCTCAGGAACAGGGATGGGGGTGAAAGCTTGCTTAGCCTGGCTGCGGGTGACTATTCCCACCCTCTTGGCTAGCGTCACATGGTTGGCCAAGTCTTCCCCCAGCAGCATGGGAATGGGATAATTGTCATAGACTGCAAAAGTCCACATTCCTGACCAACTCTTGTACTGGACATGCAACTTGGCTGTAGGCAAGGTTACAGACTGTGACACGAAGGGTTGAATTGTCACTGGAGCCTCCGGGTTGATGAGTTTGGGGTCCACTAGGGATTGGTGGATAGTTGACACTTGTGCCCCAGTGTCCCTCCAAGCGATAACCTTCTTTCCGCCCACTCTCAAGGTTTCCCTTCGCTCCGAGGGTATGAGAGAGGCATCTGGGTCTGGGGAACTTTGGTGTGATTGTGGTGTAATGAACTGTAATCGGTTGGGGTTCTTGGGGCAGTGAACCTTTATATGCCCCAGTTCATTACATTTAAAACATCGCCCTGCTAAGGTATCACCGGGGCGATGTTGGTTGGTGGAGACTGGTGTGGTGGGGTGAGAAGGCGTCTGGGGTTTCCCTTGGGATGTGGGTGGGGCCTTGGGTTGTCCCCGGTGGTAAGGTTTTGTTTCGGCTTGCCCCTTCTGATATTCGCTCCAACTGCTACTAGCTTTTTTCTTTTCTGTCACCTCCACCCATTTGGCTCCAATCTCACCTTCCTCGGTTACAGTTTTGGGCTTCCCATCTAGGATGTACCTTTCTATTTCCTCAGGAACACCCTCTAAAAACTGCTCCATTTGTAATAGGAAGGGCAACTCTTCCATAGATTTAACATTTGCTCCTGATATCCAGGCATCCCAATTTTTCCCAATGTGGTAGGCATGTCGGGTAAATGACACATCGGGTTTCCACCTTAGGGCTCTGAACCGCCGATGGGCATGCTCAGGTGTTAGCCCCATTCTGATTCTGGCCTTGTTTTTAAAAAGTTCATAACTGTTGATGTGTTCCTTATGCATTTCAGCCGCCACCTCTGCTAAGGGTCCACTGAGCTGCGTCCTCAGCTCTACCATGTACTGGTCTGCAGCGATGCTGTATCCAAGGCAGGCCCTTTCAAAATGTTCTAAGAAGGCCTCAGTATCATCGCCTGCCTTGTAGGTGGGGAATTTTCTGGGATGGGAAGTGGTACCTGGAGAGGAGTTGCTAGGATGGTCTGATGCATCCTGCCTAGCCCTTGCTGCTTCCAGTTCATGCTTCCTTTCTTTTTCTCTCGCCTCCTCTTTGGCTTTTTCCAGCTCCATCTCTCTCTTGTGGGCCTCCTCTTTGACTTTCTCTTCTCTGTCTCTCAGCTCTATCTCTCTCTTGTGGGCCCCCTCTTTGGCTTTGTCTTCTCTGTCTCTCAGCTCTATCTCTTTTTCTTTCAGCTCCATAGCTCTCTTGTGGGCCTCCTCTTTAGCTTTTTCTTCTTTGGTAGTCATTTTCCTGTTTTTTTGTGCTGGGTCACACCCTCTGCAGTTGACTGAAATTGGGATGTATTTAGCTCTGGCTGCTGCTGAGTTAACAGAGACTTTCTAACTAGCTATTCACGTGGATGTAAAAAAAAAAAACACAATTCAGCTTGTAAATTGCCTTTACCAGTCAAAGTTTGTTTGCTTATTTGAACACTTCTCTTCACAAAGGCCCTCGTTAAAAAAAACTTAACACCTCTGCCTTCAGGCAAGGAGAGATAAGATATGCATCTACCTTCAGCTCTGCTTTCCAAGCAGCTAGAAGGAAAAAAAATCACTTACTGGCTTTTGGGTTTAAAACGATCTCCACCGCTGTGCCACCATGTCAAGGCTGTATCCCCACTTTGAACTTTAGGGTACAAGAGTGGGGCCTGCATGAGGACTTCTAAGCTTAACTACCAGCTTAGTTCTGGTCCGCTGCCACCATTCCCTACCCTGGGAAGCTTTTAGAAACCTCTCACCAATTCCCTGGTGAATACAGATCCAAACTCCTTGGATCTTAAACAAGGAGAAATTGACCCTTCCCCCCTCCTTCCTTTCACCAACTCCTGGTGAATACAGATCCAAACCCCCTTGGATCTTAAAACAAGGAGAAATCAATCAGGTTCTTAAAAAGAAGGCTTTTAATTAAAGAAAAAGTTAAAAATCATCTCTGTAAAATCAGGATGGAAAATAACTTTACAGGGTAATCAAACTTAAAGAGCTCAGAGGACCCCCCCTCTGTCTTAGGTTCAAAGTACAGCAAACAAAGATAAACACTCTGGTAAAAGGTACATTTACAAGTTGAGAAAACAAAGTAAAACTAAGACGCCTTGCCTGATTTTTTTACTTACAAGTTTGAAATATGAGAGACTTGTTTAGAAAGATGGGGAGAACCTGGATTGATGTCTGGTCCCTCTCAGTCCCAAGAGCGAACAACCCCTTAAACAAAGAGCACAACACAAAAGCCTTTCCCCCCCCCACCAGATTTGAAAGTATCTTGTCCCCTTATTGGTCCTTTGGGTCAGGTGTCAGCCAGGTTACCCGAGCTTCTTAACCCTTTACAGGTAAAAGGATTTGGAGTCTCTGGCCAGGAGGGATTCCATAGCACTGTACACAGGAGAGCTGCCACCCTTCCCTTTATAGTTATGACAAGCACGCTCATATAGCATGGTGATGGTCACAGTATAAATCTCTAAGACAGATAGATATGTGTCTATGTAGATTTATGGATAGACATATAGATTCTGATATTATGTACATGGTTTAATCCTAAATTTACTCATTTGACTTCCACAGAGTTAGTGCAGATTTTATGACACCATAACAGATTGCACCTTATTTTCTCAAGGAAATAACTTTGACATCAATTGATTATTACTATAAAGAAGCCCAGAATGAAATCACAGCCAAGGATCAATGATGGACATTTTTTTATTGGTGAATAACTTCCACACAATCAGTTTCTTTAATGCAGCTTTGATCTCCTTGTTCCTCATGCTGTAGATGATCGGATTCATCATTGGAGGCACCACAGAATAGAGAAGAGCCACCATGAGATCCAGCCCTGATGCTGAGCTGGAGGTGGGTTTCATGTACTCAAAGAAGCCAGTGCAAAGTAACAAAGAGACCACAATGAGGTGAGGAAGGCAGGTGGAGAAGGCTTTATGCCGGCCCTGCTCAGAGGGGATTCTCACCACGGTTTTGAAGATCTGAACATAAGACACAATTATAAAAAGAAAGCAGTTTAAACTTAAAAACACACTAAAGACAAGAAGCCCAACTTCACTAAGGTACGAGTCAGAGCAGGTGAGCTTGAGTATCTGGGGGATTTCACAGAAGAACTGGTTGATGACATTGGACTGGCAGAAGGGTAACCTGAAGGTGTTCCCAGTGTGCAGGGCAGAGTAGACAATACTAGTAATCCAGGCACTGGCTGCCATTTGGACACAAGCTCTCCTGTTCATCACTCTCTCATAATGCAGTGGTTGGCAGATAGCGACATATCGGTCGTATGCCATGATGGTGAGTAAGGCAAGATCAGCTGCAGTGAAGAGGGAAAAGAGAAAGACTTGGGCGACACATCCAGGATAAGAAATCACCTTGGTGTTCATGAGGGAATTGGCCATGGACTTGGGGATGGTGACGAAGATGGAGCCAAGGTCCAGGATGGACAGATTCACCAGGAAGAAGTACATGGGGGTGTGAAGGTGGTGGTTCAGGGCTACAACCATAGTGATGAGAAGATTCCCCATCAGGGCTGCTAGGTAAATCAGCAGAAACACCACAAAGTGCAAAATCTGCAGCTCCCGAACATCAGAGAATCCCTGGAGAAGGAACTCGGTCACAGTGGTTTGGTTGGACATTTTCTTTCTCAGTTCATTGTGTGATGGCTGCAGAAGGAAGGAGAAAGACAATGGTCAGGATTAGAGCTACAGATAAATATCTCTCAATAAAAGTGTCAATTGTGCCGAGCACTCACCATTGCCATTAAGTAGGAGTGGAAAGTTAACACATATGTGTAAATTGGTGTGGCTCCCTTAAAGTCAATGGAACTGCATCAGTTTGCACCATCTGAAGATCTGGCTGAGGATGTGGCTTGATAAAATACAGTATGAAGGATGAAGCAAAGCACATCCAACCTCAATTATCTAGACAAGATAATTCCTCTATTGCTCCAGACAGCAGGCTGCAAACTTAGTTATGAAGCTAAAATACTAAAAAGCTAGTGCTGCCTGATTTCCATTTTCCAGGGAAATATGACATGGACACACAAAGCATCCAATATGACAGCGCATTTGTAAGGATTCCACTGCAACACCACACGGACAGCCTGCTGCCTGCTTCCAAAACTGATTCATGGCATAAAATCCCAGCTGCATTTCATCTCTGTGTGACGAGCGACTAATAGCATCACTCAGCTAATTCTATGTTGTGCCATTTCCCTCTGACTTTATGTCTGTGCTGTGCGGGTCAGTGGCTGTCAGGAGCTTTGGTTTCTATTCTTGATTCTGCCACTGACCTGCTGTGTGACCTTGGGCCAGTCACTTCCCCTCCTTGAGCCTCTGTTTCCCCTTCCTCCCTTTCTCTACCTTGTCTCCTTCAGTTATAAACTCTCTGGGGCATAGGCTGTGTCTTACTATGTGTTTGTTCTGTCCACCTGTTAAGAGCATTTCTGTTTAGCAGGCATCAGTGTGGGACAGAGGATATGGTGCTAGAGCAGGAAAGCTGAGGTCTAGTCCCATTTCCCTCCTCTATGTCCTTGGGCAGAGACAGGCTTTGGTTGGGGGCTTCAACTCTCTGTGCCTCAGTTTAAAGGTCCCTGCATGTATATAGCATATCCTGTGGGTATCAGCTTATGCTGTTTACTCAGTTTTACCATCCTGCAAGTATCCCTTTGAAACAGCCGTAAATGGGATTGCAATAGAGTGAATGGGTTCAGAAGAGTAGTGTTATTGGACAATATTAATGTTCCCACCCTGGCTTAATTCTAAATTTCCAATTTGGGATATTCAGATATTTTTGGTTTAAATTATTTCAAAGGAAAACTGGGATTTGAACTGAAGACATTTTCATAAGAAGTCTCTCCTATCCTTAAAAATAACATATGTATTGGGAAGAAAAAAAATTCAATTACTTCAGTGAAAATTTTCCAGTTTTACACAGTTTTTTACCAGCAATTGTTTGGTTCTCAGTTAACAAAAACAAAAAATGTTTACTTTTCACAATTTCTATGAAAATTGATTTTTTTTCTGCTGCAGAAAAAAAAGAAGAGCTCTAGATGTTTGATTAGATGATAGTAAAAGACTTTAAGAGTTTCAATTGTAATTCGTAGCTCTAGAATTAAATTTCTGCAACATAATAATACCAAAAATATTTAACTGAAATTGCAAACTTACAAAGCTGGTCTTTGTGGAATGTTTCCCAGTCTGTGGTTCATTTGACAGTCCACTGTCAGGATTTGTCAGTCATTGTCTATGTATAGATCTGTCAATAATGCCCCCATCTCTGTATTATCCAACATCCATTTCCCTGACTCTTCATCATATTTCCTGCATTACTGGGTCTCTCTGCGGTTCCTTGCAGACAGGGATCCACTCCAGAGACAGGCACTCCCTGCTCCCTTCTTCAGGCAGGCTTGGTGAGAGGTGAAGGACTAAATAGGATTGGGGCAGAAAGCCACTCCCAGCTCTGAAACATATCCTGGCTTCTGCAGGCTTCAAGACAAGGTCACAGCCCAGGATGTATCTGCCCTGGTGCTAAATAGCTGAATCCGGACTCCAGGGCTGTGAGCCCAGCTCTGATCTCAGCTCTGGAGCAAACCACCCTGACACCTGCCCTAGCTAACCCTAATCCTACAATGGGGGAACAGCATTTGCCCTTGCCCTCACACGATGGCAGCAACCATGGATGGATCTGTGGC
>NW_020664465.1:644152-688577 GCF_002925995.2 Terrapene triunguis | reverse complement strand
GGATGCCAGTCTTCCTGGTGCCCACCAGAAAGAGTCTC
Source organism: Terrapene triunguis (assembly GCF_002925995.2). NCBI lineage: Eukaryota > Metazoa > Chordata > Testudines > Emydidae > Terrapene > Terrapene triunguis. The sequence goes on along the minus strand of NW_020664465.1, from coordinate 688,539 downwards.
CTTGTATAAAAGTCCTTGTTCTACAACAAACCGGGATCGGTTAGAAGAGCTGAGAGGCGGTGGGGTGCTCTGCGCCGCCGCCCAACCTTTCTGAAGGCTGTCATCTGGTTCCTGCTCGGCCTGGAACTGTTCCCTTGATGCTGGAGACATCAGTTCCTCCTTGGACTGTGGACTGGGGCTTGGTCCCTCTGGAAGCGATGCAGGTGCTGGGGCTGTTTCCATTGACTGTGAACCGCTGTCCACTGGTGTACTATGTGGCATCTCAGGCTCTGGCTGAGCCTCTTGGGTAGGGTTATCTGCTGCTTCTGCCAGTTCAGGCTCGCTGGTGCCCTCTGGCATTGGAGTTGTAGGCGGGTTTGCAAGCACTAGACTCAGTGCTGGCAATGGTTCCGCTGCTGGTTGCATTGCCAGTTCCGGTTCCGGGACTGGCTTTGGCTGGGTCTCTGGGATTGGATCCACTACGGCTGTTGCAGTCGTTGGCAGGGGATCCGGTTCCACCACCTTTGTTTGGGTCTCTGGTAACACAGATGGGGCCCTGGTGGACGGCTCAGGAACAGGGATGGGGGTGAAATCTTGCTTAGCCTGGCTGCGGGTGACTATTCCCACCCTCTTGGCTAGCGTCACATGGTTGGCCAAGTCTTCCCCTAGCAGCATGGGAATGGGATAATTGTCATAGACTGCAAAAGTCCACATTCCTGACCAGCCCTTGTACTGGACATGCAACTTTTACTTCTAAGCTTAACTACCAGCTTAGTTCTGGTCCGCTGCCACCATTCCCTACCCTGGGAAGCTTTTAGAATCCTCTCACCAATTCCTTGGATCTTAAACAAGGAGAAATTGACCCTTCCCCCCTCCTTCCTTTCACCAACTCCTGGTGAATACAGATCCAAACCCCCTTGGATCTTAAAACAAGGAGAAATCAATCAGGTTCTTAAAAAGAAGGCTTTTAATTAAAGAAAAAGGTAAAAATCATCTCTATAAAATCAGTATGGAAAATAACCTTACAGAGTAATCAAACTTAAAGAGCTCAAAGGACCCCCCCTCTCTCTTAGTTTCAAAGTACAGCAAACAAAGATAAACACTCTGGTAAAAGGTACATTTACAAGTTGAGAAAACAAAGTAAAACTAAGACGCCTTGCCTGGTTTTTTTACTTACAAGTTTGAAATATGAGAGACTTGTTTAGAAAGATGGGGAGAACCTGGATTGATGTCTGGTCCCTCTCAGTCCCAAGAGCGAACAACCCCTTAAACAAAGAGCACAAACAAAAGCCTTCCCTCCCCCCCAAGATTTGAAAGTATCTTGTCCCCTTATTGGTCCTTTGGGTCAGGTGTCAGCCAGGTTACCCGAGCTTCTTAATCCTTTACAGGTAAAAGGATTTGGAGTCTCTGGCCAGGAGGGATTCCATAGCACTGTACACCGGAGAGCTGCCACCCTTCCCTTTATAGTTATGACAAGCACGCTCAGATAGCATGGTGATGGTCGCAGTATAAATCTCTAAGACAGATAGATATGTGTCTATGTAGATTTATGGATAGACATATAGATTCTGATATTATGTACATGGTTTAATCCTAAACTTACTCATTTGACTTCCACAGAGTTAGTACAGATTTTATGACACCATAACAGATTGCACCTTATTTTCTCAAGGAAATAACTTTGACATCAATTGATTATTACTATAAAGAAGCCCAGAATGAAATCACAGCCAAGGATCAATGATGGACATTTTTTTATTGGTGAATAACTTCCACACAATCAGTTTCTTTAATGCAGCTTTGATCTCCTTGTTCCTCATGCTGTAGATGATCGGATTCATCACTGGAGGCACCACAGAATAGAGAAGAGCCACCATGAGATCCAGCCCTGATGCTGAGCTGGAGGTGGGTTTCATGTACTCAAAGAAGCCAGTGCAAAGTAACAAAGAGACCACAATGAGGTGAGGAAGGCAGGTGGAGAAGGCTTTACGCCGGCCCTGCTCAGAGGGGATTCTCAGCACTGTTTTGAAGATCTGAACATAAGACACAATTATAAAAAGAAAGCAGTTTAAACTTAAAAACACACTAAAGACAAGAAGCCCAACTTCACTAAGGTACGAGTCAGAGCAGGTGAGCTTGAGTATCTGGGGGATTTCACAGAAGAACTGGTTGATGACATTGGACTGGCAGAAGGGTAACCTAAAGGTGTTCCCAGTGTGCAGGGCAGAGTAGACAATACCAGTAATCCAGGCACTGGCTGCCATTTGGACACAAGCTCTCCTGTTCATCACTCTCTCATAATGCAGTGGTTGGCAGATAGCGACATATCTGTCATATGCCATGATCGTGAGTATGGCAAAATCAGCTGCAATGAAGAGGGAAAAGAGAAAGACTTGGGTGACACATCCAGGATAAGAAATCACCTTGGTGTTCATGAAGGAATTGGCCATGGACTTGGGGATGGTGACGAAGATGGAGCCAAGGTCCAGGATGGACAGATTCACCAGGAAGAAGTACATGGGGGTGTGAAGGTGGTGGTTCAGGGCTACAACCATAGTGATGAGAAGATTCCCCATCAGGGCTGCTAGGTAAATCAGCAGAAACACCACAAAGTGCAAAATCTGCAGCTCCCGAACATCAGAGAATCCCTGGAGAAGGAACTCGGTCACAGTGGTTTGGTTGGACATTTTCTTTCTCAGTTCATTGTGTGATGGCTACAGAAGGAAGGAGAAAGACAATGGTCAGGATTAGAGCTACAGATAAATATCTCTCGATAAAAGTGTCAATTGTGCTGAGCACTCACCATTGCCATTAAGTAGGAGTGGAAAGTTAACACATATGTGTAAATTGGTGTGGCTCCCTTAAAGTCAATGGAACTGCATCAGTTTGCACCATCTGAAGATCTGGCTGAGGATGTGGCTTGATAAAATACAGTATGAAGGATGAAGCAAAGCACATCCAACCTCAATTATCTAGACAAGATAATTCCTCTATTGCTCCAGACAGCAGGCTGCAAACTTAGTTATGAAGCTAAAATACTAAAAAGCTAGTGCTGCCTGATTTCCATTTTCCGGGGAAATATGGCATGGACACACAAAGCATCCAATATGACAGCGCATTTGTAAGGATTCCACTGCAACACCACACGGACAGCCTGCTGCCTGCTTCCAAAATTGATTCATGGCATCAAATCCCAGCTGCATTTCATTTCTGTGTGACGAGCGACTAATAGCATCACTCAGCTAATTCTATGTTGTGCCATTTCCCTCTGACTTTATGTCTGTGCTGTGCGGGTCAGTGGCTGTCAGGAGCTTTGGTTTCTATTCTTGATTCTGCCACTGACCTGCTGTGTGACCTTGGGCCAGTCACTTCCCCTCCCTGAGCCTCTGTTTCCCCTTCCTCCCTTTCTCTACCTTGTCTCCTTTAGTTATAAACTCTCTGGGGCATAGGCTGTGTCTTACTATGTGTTTGTTCTGTCCACCTGTTAAGAGCATTTCTGTTTAGCAGGCATCAGTGTGGGAGAGAGGATATGGTGCTAGAGTAGGAAAGCTGAGGTCTAGTCCCATTGCCCTCCTCTATGTCCTTGGGCAGAGACAGGCTTTGGTTGGGGGCTTCAACTCTCTGTGCCTCAGTTTAAAGGTCCCTGCATGTATATAGCATATCCTGTGGGTATCAGCTTATGCTATTTACTCAGTTTTACCATCCTGCAAGTATCCCTTTGAAACAGCCGTAAATGGGATTGCAATAGAGTGAATAGGTTCAGAAGAGTGGTGTTATTGGACAATATTAATGTTCTCACCCTGGCTTAATTCTAAATTTCCAATTTGGGATATTCAGATATTTTTGGTTTAAATTATTTCAAAGGAAAACTGGGATTTGAACCGAAGACATTTTCATAAGAAGTCTCTCCTATCCTTAAAAATAACATATGTATTGGGAAGAAAAAAAATTCAATTACTTCAGTGAAAATTTTCCAGTTTTACACAGTTTTTTACCAGCAATGGTTTGGTTCTCAGTTAACAAAAATAAAAAGTGTTTAGTTTTCACAATATCTATGAAAATTGATTTTTTTCTGCTGCAGAAAAAAAAGAAGAGCTCTAGATGTTTGATTAAATGATAGTAAAAGACTTTAAGAGTTTCAATTGTAATTCGTAGCTCTAGAATTAAATTTCTGCAACATAATAATACCAAAAATATTTAACTGAAATTGCAAACTTACAAAGCTGGTCTTTGTGAAATGTTTCCCAGTCTGTGGTTCATTTGACAGTCCACTGTCAGGATTTGTCAGTCATTGTCTATATATAGATCTGTCAATAATGCCCCCATCTCTGTATTATCCAACATCCATTTCCCTGACTCTTCATCATATTTCCTGCATTACTGGGTCTCTCTGTGGTTCCTTGCAGACAGGGATCCACTCCAGAGACAGGCACTCCCTGCTCCCTTCTTCAGGCAGGCTTGGTGAGAGGTGAAGGACTAAATAGGATTGGGGCAGAAAGTCACTCCCAGCTCTGAAACATATCCTGGCTTCTGCAGGCTTCAAGACAAGGTCACAGCCCAGGATGCATCTGCCCTGGTGCTAAATAGCTGAATCCGGACTCCAGGGCTGTGAGCCCAGCTCTGATCTCAGCTCTGGAGCAAACCACCCTGACACCTGCCCTAGCTAACCCTAATCCTACAATGGGGGAACAGCATCTGCCCTTGCCCTCACACGATGGCAGCAACCATGGATGGATCTGTGGCTAAAAACAAGGCAGGGCTGAGGCCCAAACTGTGTGTGAAGGAAACTGCAGAATGAACTATATATTTGTAGCACAGACATGGAGTCCAGTGACACCAGAGCTGGTTTCCTCATTAACGCCACATAATCAGCTCTGAGAGAGCAGAGATGTTTTTCCCCTGTGTTACATCAGCAGCTCTTGGGATGCAGCCACCAGAGGAACCCACAGCTCAGGCTGCCCTGGCTGTTTGATGTTGGTCACTAAGAAGCAGCCAGAGGCAACCTCCTAAATTGGTGTAAATTGATACAGTTCCATTGAGTTCCGAGTAGTTAGGGCTGTTTACCCCATGTGGATATTTGCCCCTTTGATTTCATTGGCACTACTTTGATTTACATTAGCTGAGGATCTGACCGCAAGACTGCCATGGAGCTATGTCAGTTTTGACCAGCAGGACATCTGGCCTCATTAACTCCAATGGAACTATGTCTGATTTTCACCAGCTGGGGATATGGTCCATTACACACTTTCTAATCCATATTCTTTGCCTCTGAATCTGAACTGAAGATGAGACAAAAGTCTGCCTCTCCCTGAGAACAACAATAGACAGACAAAAGGGGAGTCTTGTTTCAATTTTAAAAAGTTCTAGCCTTCCCATTGGCTCTTTTGGCCAGATGCCCACTCACTTCCTTTTACCTATGCATCTCAGTGAGACTTTTAACCCTTTACAGGTAAAGCACGTAAATAAATAAATATATGGAGATATACCTATCTCATAGAACTGGAAGGGACCCTGAAAGGTCATTGAGTCCAGTCCCCTGCCTTCACTAGCAGGACCAAGTACCAATTTTGCCACAGATCCCTAAGTGGCCCCCTCAAGGATTGAACTCACAACCCTAGGTTTAGCAGGCCAATGCTCAAACCACTGAGCTATCCCTCCCCCCATTCCATTCCATGTAGAGAACAGCTACTAAGAGGGATTTTATAGCTGACTGGCTGGGTTCATAAAAGGGAGCTCCTCTCCCCCTTCATTTATCACAGGGGTCAAATCCAAATCCCCAACTTGTGTAGATCTGCCATGGTACAGTTAGTCAATGAGGCCAGATCCCCAGATGGTGTAAATTCGATAGTGCTATGGAGCTATTCCAATTCACGTGACCTGAGTATCTGTTCCATGATGCCTAGTTTCATGTTTGTTCCAGTATTTCTGATACTCGTTACTTAGAACCTCTGTCAGGGTTCCCCCCCACTCTGAATGCTGGGGTACAGATGTGGGGACCCACGTGAAAGAGCCCCTAAACTTATATTCTACCAGCTTAGGTTAAAAACTTCCCCAAGGCACACATTTCTTTCCTTGTCCTTGGACAATATTGCTGCCACCACCAAGTGATTTACACAAAAATTCAGGGAAGGGTCACTTGGAATCCCTATTCCCCCAAAATATCCCCCCAAGCCCCTTCACCCCCTTTCCTGGGGAGGCTTGGGAATAATATACCAACCAATTGGTTAGCAATGTGAGCACAGACCAGACCCTTTGTCTTCAGGACACTGAAAATCAATCAGGTTCTTAAAAGAAGAACTGGGGTCTGGGGCCCCTAGATAATGTAACAGGATGATGAGGGATCAGAGACCAGGAAAAGGTCCAGTCCGAGACTCCCACCCAGAGGAAGGACCTACTCCAGCAAGAGGGAGGCCACCTCAGAGGCACTCCAGGAAGAGTGGGGAGAAATAGTGCCACATCTATAAAAAAATGGGCTGTATCGCCCAGAATTGCCCCATCTGTCTACTGATGGCAAGAGCAGTCTTAGAGCAGCAGCCTGTGCCTCAACCTTATGGAGTTATCTTTGTGACTGGTTCAGGCTCTCTGCAGACTCTGCAGACTCAGGCAGGTGTTGTACTGGTTAACTCAGAACAGCTCCCTCCTCTCCATGAGTGATTGGCTCATGCAAGACTCAGACAGATTTGCTCTACTGGTTACACTTGGCTTCTGTCTTAGTCTTGGTAACATTTTCAAGGAGAATGCTGAGCATCTTGGGTGTGATGGTGGTGGTGATGAGCATCTCCAGTGAGAGGTAGCTGAGGAAGCAGTACATGGGCGTGTGCAGGCGGCGGTTCACACAAATCATGAGACTAACCAAGCTATTCCCCAGAAGTGTCAGCGTGTACACAATGAGGTAGAGGAGGAAGAGGGGCAGCTGCTGCTGGCGGAGGCTGAAGAAACCAAGAAGAACAACCTCAGTGATTGCTGCAAGAGACCAATTTCCTGGGATCATCCAACTGGGGCCCATTGGGTCTGCAAAGGAGAAAAGAGTCACTCACCAGTGAGCTAACTCAACAAGGTCTCGGGGAGTCCTTATACAACATGGATCCTGTGTGGAGGGGAATCAAATCCACAATGATGGATCCTGACTGGGGGGAGGGGGATAAACATTTTTCAAAACCACAAACTTCTGCTAATATCTTCTTCTGTTCCTCCCTACACACCCACAATTATCTGTTTTTTTCCCCAACTGAAAATAGATATTTCAGTATTTTTTTAATATGATAGAATAAATTACATGTAACTTTTATTTGACTTTTAAATTTTTCTTTTTTTCTTGTTTGTTTGTTTTTCCATTTGTCAACTGCTAATTTTTGCAAAAGTGTCTTAGGAGTTGAATCCGGGTCTCCCATGTACTTGCCTGGACAATCCATCTTCTCATGGGCTGCTCTACATCGATTCTGATTTTTCTCCATGACAGTTGCATTTAGAGCTGTGGAGAAACGTCCATACATGATAAATGCGTAAGCAGGCACTGAATGAGCTCTCCATTGACATAGAATCATAGAATATTAGGGTGAGAAGAGACCTCAGGAGGTCATCTAGTCCAATCCCCTGCTCAAAGCAGGACCAACACCAACTAAATCATCCCAGCCAGGCTTTGTCAAGCCGGGCCTTAAAAACCTCTAAGGATGGAGATTCCACCACCTCCCTAGATAACACATTCCAGTGCTTCACCACCCACCTAGTGAAATAGTGTTTCCTAATATCCAACCTATACCTCCCCCACTGCAACTTGAGATCATTGTGTCTTGTTCTGTCATCTGCCACTATTGAGAACAGCCTAGCTCCATCCTCTTTTGATCTCCCTTTCAGGTAATTGAAGGCTGCTATCAAACCCCCCCTTACTCTTCTCTTCTGCAGACTAAATAAGGCCAGTTCTCTCAGCCTCTCCTCATAAGTCATGTGCCCCAGCCCCCTAATCATTTTCATTGCCCTCTGCTGGACTCTCTCCAGTTTGTCCACATCTCTTCTGTAGTGGGGGGACCAAAACTGGACACAATACTCCAGGTGTGGCCTCACGAGTGCCGAATAGAGGGGAATAATCACTTCCCTCGATCTGCTGGCATGCTCCTACTAATACAGCCCAATATGCCATTAGCCTTCTTCGCAACAAGGGCACACTGCTGACTTATATCCAGCTTCTCATCTACTGTAATAGCCAGGTTCTTTTCTGCAGAACTGCTGCTTAGCCAGTCGGTCCCCAGCCTGTAGCGGTGCATGGGATTCTTCCGTTCTAAGTGCAGAACTCTGCACTTGTCCTTGTTGAACCTCATCAGATTTCTTTTGGCCCAATCCTCCAATTTGTCTAGGTCACTCTGTATCCTATCCCTACCCTCCAGCGTATCTACCACTCCTCCCAGTTTAGTGTCATCTGCGAATTTGCTGAGGGTGTAATCCATCCCATCATCCAGATCAGTGGTTCTCAAACTTTTGTACTGGTGACCCCTTTCACATAGCAAGCCTCTGAGTACGACCCCCCCCCCCTTATAAATTAAAAACCCTTTTTATATATTTAACACTATTATAAATGCTGGAGGCAAAGTGGGGTTTGGGGTGGAGGTTGACAGCTCACGACCCCCCATGTAATAATCTCGTGACCCCCTGAGGGGTCCCAACCCCCAGTTTGAGAACCCCTGTTCCAGATCATTAATGAAGATGTTGAACAAAACCAGCCCCAGGACCGACCTGGGGCAGTCCACTTGATACCGGCTGCCAACTAGACATCGCGCCATTGATCACTGCCCAATGACCCTGACAATCTAGCCAGCTTTCTATCCACGTTATAGTCCATTCATCCAGTCCATACTTCTTTAACCTGCTGGCAAGAATACTGTGGGAGACTGTATCAAAAGCTTTGCTAAAGTCAAGATATATCACATCCACCGCTTTCCCCATATCCACAGAGCCAGTTATCTCATTATAGAAGGCAATCAGGTTGTTCAGGCATGACTTGCTCTTGGTGAATCCATGTTGACTGTTCCTGACATCTAGCGATGAGCTGGGGAGGAAGACTGCAGAAGCCAACCTTGTTTGCTTGGACACACCCACTCTGCCTAGGTGAGCAGCATGATCACTTTGCCCAAATGATCACTTTTGGATTCCAAGTCACTTTGTCATTGGGTGCAGGAGTAATAAAGAGTTATTATCCCTGTTGTGTGACTCATGGGCAGCAGAACTGTATTTGGCATGTCCTGATTGAGGGCTTCACCCTCAACTGAACTGAGCTTGCTAAGCAGGGGATAGGTATGCCAAAGCCTAGTAGCGATGAGAGAGGGTTCAGACAGGTGTTTGTACTTGGTGGTGTGGGCCCTGTCATTAAATGTCTTAAATGCCATTTTACTCTCCACTATTTCATGACAGAGCTGATTAAGATTTCATTGAGAGTCTTTTGCTGCAGATCAATAGAGCTGAAATCACTTATAACCAGGTCTAAGCATTAGAGCTGCTTTGGGACAGTGTCTCTGGTGAAAGAGACTGCCCAGTGTGCACTAGTAGTGAGAGTCCCCCACTAACAGCTGAAACCACTGAGAGTTGAAATCATTCAAAGCTGTGTTAAGTTGTGGGACTTCAAGTCATCCCTGAAGTTGTAGTGGAGTGAGAAGCTAATGGTGGATCAACTGACGATGGAGCGAGTGGCCAACAGAGCAGTTGGTGGAGGTAGTGGGCAGTGGAATGGCCAATGGCAGAGCAAGCAGACTGATGGCAAGAAAAGCAGCCTACCAACAGAGCAGACAAGATGCCTTCTCCCCCCCAGAGTGGGAGGTGAACTCACTAGAATGCATCTCTGGACTCTGTGTCTTCACTGACCAAGGACAACAACTGTGAGTGGGGTGTGGTAGAGGGAGAGGGGAGGGTCATGTTAAAGGAAATTTTGTTTGTTGGACTTTCTCACCGCAAGGTGCGAACTTGAGGCTAAGGACACTGTCCAACATTCTCTGGGGTAGGTGTTTTGCTCATGGTCTTATGATTATGAATCCTGCTTATGGCATGTTACCAAATTAATGCTGGGTAAACTTTTATTATTATTTAAAGTTTCTTTTCTACACACAGATTCAGTGCTTGGAAGAGAGGAAGTATTGACTCTTAGAGGTGCCTAAAGGGTGGTGTGTAATTTTCCCAAGTTACTGGGTGGGATCTCAAGCTGGTTTTGTGTTGTATTGTTAAAAAGGAACCCCTAGATAGTGAACTTGGCCCTTGTTGCTGCCAACTCCACCTGACAGAAGGGTTACAAATGTATGGATGGAATGATATGGCAGGATGGTATGTGATAGCGGCGACAGGACTCAATGACCCAGGAGGCCCCTTCTAGTCCTGTGTCCTCTGGCCCAACACACTGAAATCTACAACTTCAGGAGCAAGACATTGAAGGCTATTTGGGACTTCATTCCCTTAATCTTGTATGTATCCAACACATTTCTATGTCTCTGAACTGAGGCTATGGGCCCTGATCCTGCAGCATTGCTCTCAATAACTTTGCCCTTTAATGAACTGATTAAAATTTTGTATCTGGAACCGGCATTTTTTCTAAAAAGGAAATTTTCCCAACATTTTGGTCTTATTTTCTGTGTTTGGGGTGGACGGGGGGACACAGAGAGAGTTGGTGGCTAACTTTTCATTTTTTTTTTCATGAAAACCTGTAATCAAGAACCCAATTTAGCTTCCACATGGCTTTTTGCATGTCATTTATTATTTTCATTAGTCAGTTTGTGGGGTTTATTTATTTATTTCTTCCTTCACGTTCTTAAATGCATCTGTAAGTACTCGCCTAGCCTGGGTGCTTAGCCCATAAATGAAAAACAACCCAAACATAGACAATGGACTTCCCATCAATCAACACACATTCAAGAGGACATTCAGTGAAATCAAAAGGTGGGAAACATGCACAAATTGCTAAGGATGAGTACAAAAGAATAGCACAAGCATGTAGGGACAAGAAGCAGAAAGTCTAACGCACAAAATGAGTTACACCCAGCAAGGGACATAAATCATTAAGAAGAGGTTTTTAAATGCATTAGGAGCAAGAGAAAGATGAAGGAAAGCTTAGGTCTTACTCTTGTCAGGGAAGGAGAGAGAGTAACTGATGACAGCAAGAAGACTGAGATATTTAATGCCTATTTTGCTTCAGTCTTCACTAAAAAGGTTAGGGGTGACCAGATACTCAATACAATTAATATTAACGACCAGGGGTAAGGAAAACAAAACAAAATAGAGAAAGAACAGGATAAAGAATATTTAGATAAGTTAGATGTATTCAAATCGGCAGGGCCTGATGAACTTCATCCTAGGGTACTTAGGGAACTAGCTGAAGCAATCTCAGCACCGTTAGCGATTAATTTTGAGAAGTCATGGAGGACAGGTGAGGTCCCAAAGCACTAGAGAATGTATATAAATAAATATATTAATATACAATATATTGTTAATATATTTATATAGTGTATTTAACAATATATTATGTTTAATATATCAATATATATTATATTATTATTTATATACATAAAAATATAAATAAAGTACCTATATTTAAAAAGGGAAACAAAGAGGACCCCTGGAATTATAAACTAGTCAGCCTAATTTTGATACCTGTATACTAGAACAAATTATTAAATCATCAGGCTGTAAGCACCTAGAGGATAATAGGGTTATAAAGAATAGCCAATATACATTTCTCAAGAACAAATCACGCCAAACCAAACTAATTTCCTTCTTTGACAGGGTTGATTTTAGTAAGGCTTTTAATACAGTCCCACATGACATTCTCATAACGAAAAAGGGAAATATGGTCCACATGATCTTACTATAAGATGAATTCACAACTGTTTGAAAGACTGTACTCAAAGAGTAGTTATCAATGGTTTGCAGTTACACTAGGAGGGCGTACTTGGTGGGGTTCCACAGGGGTCAATCCTGTGTCTGGTACTATTCAATATTTTCATTAATGACTTGGATAATGTAGTGAAGAATATGCTTATAAAATTTGCAGGTGGCACCAAGCTGGGAGGAGTCACCAGCACTTTGGAAGACAGGATTATAATTCAAAGTGACCTGTACAAATTGGAGAATTGGTCTGAAATCAGCTAGATGAAATTCAATAAATATTAGCACAAAGTACTTCACTTAGGAAGGGAAAATCGAATGTACAGCTACAAAATGGGGAATAACTGGCTAGGTGGTAGTACTGCTGACATGGATCTGTAGATCACAAATTGAATATAAGTCAGCAATGTGATTCAGTTACAAAAGAAGCTAATGTCATTTGGGGGTGTATTAACAGGAGTGCCGTGTGTAAGACAAAGGAGGTAGTTGTCACTCTCTACTTGGCACTGGTGAAGCCTCATCTAGAGTCCTGTCTGAAGACTGAGTAGGGACCGGATAACACTCCTCAAATATGTTAACAGCTATTATGAAGAGGATGGGGATCAATTGTTCTCCATGTCCACTGAAGGTAGGACAAGAAGTAATGGGCTTAATTGGCAGAAAGAGAGATGTAGGTGAGATATTTTAGAAAAAAAAAACCCTTCTAACTATAATGATAGTTAAGGGAGCTTGTGGAAATCTCCATCTGTGACCCTGTACCCCATAATGCTTTATGGAAATATGCTTATGAATATATATGACATAACTTGAATATGTGCTATGCTATATATGCCATGTTACATATGCCATGTAACATATCTATGTAGAAGTTATGATCTACTGAATCTATTAATCCTATCTGTATGCATGTATCATTTTTGTATTTGAAGTTATGAATATTGGCTGTGTACTGGCTTGATTTCTAAATATTCTTAGTAGAGCATTTGGTCAGTTCCTGGAGAAAGGAATGTTGAAATTAAGTACCTAATCAAGAAACACTTAAAGTACAATGAATCTTGGAATGCTCCAATCACATAGGAAGTCTACTTGAGGACGTTCAAGGTAGCATGTGACCCATGGCTGCTACCTGGTAAGAAACTGTGAGTCATGCATGGACATGTGACTTGCCCAGGTGATTCCAGAACTCCATCTTGGAGCTGGACTTTGCATAGGAGAGAGGAGGGGGTCTCTATCCACAAGAGAAAGTCTATTTAAGCCTGTGGGAGACCCCTCCATTTGGTCTTCAGCTGGCTAAAGAGAGAGCCTCTCCACCTCCCAGGATACCTGAAAGAAACTGGAACAAAGGACAGTGACTGCAACGGGGGTGAGTGATTGCTGGACCTAGGCTAAAAGGAGATTAGTCTGTAAAAGGGAGCACTCTGGAACTGGGGAGGAGCTTATCTGTATTCAGTTTGATTAGACATAGATTTGCGTGTTTTATTTTATTTTGCTTGGTGACTTACTTTGTTCTGTCTGTTACTACTTGGAACCACTTAAATTCTACTTTCTTTATTTAATAAAATCACTTTTTACTTATTAATTAACTCATTTATACAGGGTAAAATGCATTTATTTGGGTTTAGACCCCATTGGGAATTGGGCATCTGAGGGTATGTCTACACTACGAAATTAGGTCAAATTAATAGAAGCCGGTTTTATAGAAATCGGTTGTATACAGCCGATTGTGTGGGTCCCCACATAAAATGCTCTAAGTGCATTAGTTCGGCGGACCGCGTCCACAGTACCGAGGCTAGCGTCGGCTTCCGGCGCATTGCACTATGGGTAGCTATCCCACAGTTCCCACAGTCTCCGCCGCCCATTGGAATTCTGGGTTGAGATCCCAATGCCCGGATGATGCAAAACAGTGCCGCAGGGGGTTCTGGGTACATGTCGTCAGGCCCCTCCCCCTCCGTCACAACAACGGCAGACAATAGATTCGCGCCTTTTTACCTGGGTTACCTGTGCAGACAACATACCACGGCAAGCATGGAGCCCGCTCAGCTCAGCTCACCGTCACCATATGTCATCTAGGTGCCGGCAGACGTGGGACTGCATTGCTACACAGCAGCAGCAGCTAACTGCCTTTTGGCGGTAGACGGTGCAGCATGACTGGTAGCCTTCATTGGCGATCTGGGTGCTGGCAGCCGTGGGGCTGGCAGCCGTGGGGCTACATTGCACCAGTCCCCTTGCCTTTTGGCAGTAGATGGTTTATTACGACTGGTAACCGTCCTCATCGGACAGCAGTGGCTGTTGATCATGGGCATCTGGGCAGACAATGATGGTTATCAGTCGTAGTATGCCATTTTCTGCCACGCGCCCTGTTGGCTCATCGCACGTTAGCAGAGTCGTAGTATGCTATTTTCTGCCAAGTGCCCAGTATTGTCTGCTAAGCACCCAGAAGAGGCCGAGGGCGATCTGGGTGCTGGCAGACATGGGGCTGGCAGACGTGGGGCTAGATTGCTACACAGCAGCAACCCCTTGCCTTTTGGGCAGTAGATAGTATATTACAACTGGTATCCATCGTTGTCATACTGCAGTGGGTATCAGATGGTGCAATAGACCTGAAGGCTAACTGCCAAGCGCCCAGTATTTGCTGCCAAGCACCCAGAAAATGCCAAGGGCTATCAGTCATGCTGCACCGTCGTCTTAAGATGTATAAAATAGATTTATTCTGTATTCATTTGCTTCCCCCCTCCCTCCTGCTAAACCCAGGCTTTTGAGTTCAATCTTTGGGGGGGGGGCATTCTCTGTGACAGTTGTTTGTGTTTCTCCCTGATGCAAAGCCACCTTTCTCGATTTTAATTCCCTGTACCTGTACGCCATGTCGTCACTCGCCCCTCCCTCCCTCCCTCCCTCCTTCCCCTGGTCCGTCAGATACTACTTTCGCGCCTTTTTTCAGAACAGACGCCATAGCTAGCACTGGGATCATGGAGCCAGCTCAGATCACTGCGGCAATTATGAGCACTATGAACACCACGCGCATTGTCCTGGAGTATATGCAGAGCCAGGACATGCCAAAGCAAAACCAGGAAAAGGCGAGGAGGAGGAGGAGGCGATTGCAGCGCGGCGACGAGAGTGATGAGGAAATGGACATGGACCTAGACCTCTCACAAGGCACAGGCCCCAGCAATGTGGAAATCATGGTGTTAATGGGGCAGGTTCATGCTGTGGAACGCTGATTCTGGGCCCGGGAAACAAGCACAGACTGGTGGGACCGCATCGTGCTGCAGGTGTGGGACGATTCCCAGTGGCTGCGAAACTTTCGCATGTGTAAGGGCACTTTCATGGAACTTTGTGACTCGCTTTCCCCTGCCCTGAAGCACCAGAATACCAGGATGAGAGCAGCCCTCACAGTGGAGAAGCGAGTGGCGATAGCTCTGTGGAAGCTTGCAACGCCAGACAGCTAACGGTCAGTCGGGAATCAATTTGGAGTGAGCAAATCTACTGTGGGGGCTGCTGTGATCCAAGTTGCCAGGGCAATGAAAGACCTGGTGATATCAAGGGTAGTGACTCTGGGAAACGTGCAAGCCATAGTGGATGGCTTTGCTGCAATAGGATTCCCAAACTGTGGTGGGGCGATAGTCGGAACCCATATCCCTATCTTGGCACCGGAGCACCAAGCCACCGAGTACATAAACCGCAAGGGGTACTTTTCAATGCTGCTGCAAGCCCTGGTGGATCACAAGGGACGTTTCACCGACATCAACGTGGGCTGGCCGGGAAGGGTACATGATGCTCGCGTCTTCAGGCAGTCTGCTCTGTTTAGAAAGCTGGAGGAAGGAACTTTCTTCCCGGACCAGAAAATAACCGTTGGGGATGTTGAAATGCCTATCGTGATCCTTGGGGACCCAGCCTACCCCTTAATGCCATGGCTCATGAAGCCGTACACAGGCAGCCTGGACAGTAGTCAGGACCTGTTCAACTACAGGCTGAGCAAGTGCCGAATGGTGGTGGAATGTGCATTTGGGCATTTAAAAGCGCGCTGGTGCAGCTTACTGACTCGCTCAGACCTTAGCGAAAAGAATATCCCCATTGTTATTGCTGCTTGCTGTGCGCTCCACAATATCTGTGAGAGTAAGGGGGAGACATTTATGGCGGGGTGGGAGGTAGAGGCAAATCGCCTGGCCGCTGATTACGCGCAGCCAGACACCAGGGCGGTTAGAGCAGCACAGCATGGCGCTGTGCGCATCAGAGAAGGTTTGAAAACCAGTTTTGTGACTGGCCAGGCTACGGAGTGAAACTTCTGTTTGTTTCTCCTTGATGAACCCTCCGCCCCTCCCGATTAACTCTACTTCCCTGTAAATTTACCACCCCACCCTCCCCTACCCTCCCCCCTTCAAGCACCAGTTGCAGAGGCAATAAAGTCATTGTTACTTCACATTCATGCGTTCTTTATTAATTCATCACACAACTAGGGTAATAATTGGAAAGGTAGCCCGGGATGGGTGGGGGAAGAGGAAAGGAAAAAGACACACTCCAATTTAAAACTTTAAAACTTATTGCTATGGAAATCATCTAGGGTGGAGTGAGTTGGTGGCCGAAGGTCCCCCCACCGTGTTCTTGGGCATCTGGGTGAGGAGGCAATGGGACTTGGGGAGGATGGCTGTTGGTTACACAGGGGCTGTAGCGGCGGTCTGTGCTCCTGCTGCCTTTCCTGCAGCTCAACCATACGCTGTAGCATATCAGTTTGATGCTCCAGCAGATGGAGCATGGATTCTTGCTTTCTGTGTGCAAGCTGACGCCACCTCTCATCTTCAGCCCGCAACTTCCTCTGTTCCTCCCGCGATTCAGCCCGCCACCTCTCCTCCTCAGCCCGCGATTCAGCCCGCCACCTCTCCTCTCGCTTATATTGGGCTTTTCGATAATCAGTCATTGACTGCCTCCACGCATTCTGCTGTGCTCTGTCAGCGTGGGAGGCAGTCTGTAGTTCTGTAAACATTTCGTCACGTGTCCTTCGCTTACGTTTTCGAATATTCACTAGCCTCTGCGAAGGAGAGACATTTGCAGCTGGTGGATGAGAAGGGAGAGGTGGTTAAAAAAGATACATTTTAGAGAACAATGGGTACACTCTTTCATGTTACATTTTGCTGTTCACATTACACAGCAGATGTGCTTTCGTTACAAGGTCGCATTTTTCCTCTTATATGGAGGGCCTGCCTGTTTGGTGTGAGAGATCACTCACGCAGTGCCAGGTCACAGATTTCAGCTTGCAGGCAGCGATGGTAAGACACAGTCTTTTGGCTTTTTTAACCTTCTTAACATTTGGGGATCGTTTCAAAGAGTACTGCTATCATTAACCATACCAAGGACCCGTTGGGTTGGCCATTTAAAATGAGTTTGCAATGTAAAAGGAGGGGCTGCGGTTTCAGGGTTAAAATGCAGCACAAACCCAACTAATTCCCCTCCCCCCCGCACCCAATTCTCTGGGATGATCACTTCACCCCTCCCCCCACCGCGTGGCTAACAGCGGGGAATATTTCTGTTCAGCAGACCAGGAAGGGGCACCTCTGAATGTCCCCTTAATAAAATTGCCCCATTTCAACCAGGTGACTGTGAATGATATCACTCTCCTGAGGATAACAAAGAGAGATAAGGAATGGATGTTGTCTGCATGCCAGCAAACACCGGGACCATACGCTGCCATGCTTTGTTATGCAATGATTCCAGACTACGTGCTACTGGCCTGGCGTGGTAAAGTGTCCTACCATGGCGGACGGGATAAGGCAGCCCTCCCCAGAAACCTTTTGCAAAGGCTTTGGGAGTACATGAAGGAGAGCTTTCTGGAGATGTCCCTGGAGGATTTCCGCTCCATCCCCATACACGTTAGACTTTTCCAGTAGCTGTACTGGCCGCGATTGCCAGGGCAAATTAATCATTAATCATTAAACACGCTTGCTTTTAAACCATGTGTAATATTTACAAAGGTACACTCACCAGAGGTCCCCTGTGTGCCCTCAGGGTCTTGGGTGAGTTCGGGGGTTACTGGTTCCAGGTCCAGGGTGATAAACATATCCTGGCTGTTGGGGAAACCGGTTTCTCCGCTTCCTTGCTGCTGTGAGCTATTTACATTATCTTCATGCTCATCTTCCTTGTCCCCAGAACTCGCTTCCCTGTTTCTTTCTCCAGTGAGGGACTCAGCACACGGTTGGGGTAGTGGTGGCTGCACCCCCTAGAATGGCATGCAGCTCCGCGTAGAAGCGGCATGTTTGCGGCTCAGCCGCGGACCTTCCGTTTGCCTCTCTGGCTTTGTGGTAGGCTTGCCTTAGCTCCTTAATTTTCACGCGGCACTGCTGTGTGTCCCTGTTATGACCTCTGTCCTTCATGGCCTTGGAGACCTTTTCTAATATTTTGCCATTTCGTTTACTGCTTCGGAGTTCGGCCAGCACTGATTCATCTCTCCATATGGCGAGCAGATCCCGGACCTCCCGTTTTGTCCATGCTGGAGCTCTTTTGCGATCCTGGGACTCTATTATGGTTACCTGTGCTGATGAGCTCTGCGTGGTCACCTGTGCTCTCCACGCTGAGCAAACAGGAAATGAAATTTAAACGTTCGCGGGGCTTTTCCTGTCTACCTGGCCAGTGCATCTGAGTTGAGAGTGCTATCCAGAGCGGTCACAATGAAGCACTGTGGGATAGCTCCCGGAGGCCAATAACATCGAATTCCATCCACACTAACCCAATTCCGACCCCCTAAGGCCAATTTTATCACTAATCCCCTCGTCGGAGGTGGTGTAAAGAAACCGGTTTAAAGGGCCCTTTAAGTCGAAAGAAAGGGCTTCGTCACGTGAACGTGTCAAGGCTTAATTCAATTTAACGCGGCTAAAGTTGACCTAAACTCGTAGTGTAGACCAGGCCTGACTGTTAAAGACAAGAACACTGCTGTAAGCTGTTTTCAGGTAAGCCTGGAGCTGTTAGGGGACGTGATTCAGACCTGGGTCTGGGTTTGCAGCAGGCTAGCGAGTCTGGCTCAAACCAGGCAGGGTGCTGGAGCCCTAAGCTGCCGCGGCAGGAAAGCAGGAGCAGAAGTAGTCTTGGCACATCAGTTGGCAGCTCCCAGGGGGGTTCTGTGATCCAACCTGTCACACCATTGTTGGAGGTTTTTAAGAACAGGTTGAACAAACACCTGCCAGGGATGGTTTAGATTTGGTCTTGGTCTTGTCTTAGAGCAGGGACTGGATTTGATGATTTATCGAGTCCTTGCAGCCCTGCATTTCTAGGATTCTATGAAAATCAAAACTAATGAAAGGAAACTAGAGGGAGTGCAGAAGAGAACCCTAAAACTGACCTGAGGACTGGAGAAAGTGCTCATTCTCTTTGAATTAAAAAGAAGACTGAGAGGTGATGTGATCACAGTGTATGAGTACCTTCACTGGGTACCTAAGGACTCTTTAATTTAATGGAAAAAGGCAGACCAGGAACTAACGGCTGGAAGTTAAAATGTGATTAATTCGAATTAGAAATCAGGCACAATTTTTTAATAGTGAGGGTGATTAACCATTTGAACAAAGTGCCAAGGGAAGTCGCGGATTCTCCATCTCTTGGTTTCTTCAGAACCAAACTACAGACCTTTCTGGAAGATAGCCTTTAATCAAACACAAGTTATTGGGCTCAATACAGTGGCAACTGGGTGGAATATAATGCCCTGTGTTATACAGAAGGTGACACTAGATGATCTAATGATCCCTTCTACCCTGAATCTACGAATCTCCAAGTCTATTTACACAGACCCTGGATTCAGTTGTATTACTCCTTTTTGAGTTTTAACATAAGAACATAAGAATGACCATACTGGTCAGACCAATGGTCTATCTAGCCTGTATCTTGTCTTCCGACAGTGGCCAATGCCAGGTGCCCCCATGGGAATGAACAGAACAGGTAATCAGCAAGTGATCCATCCCCTGTTGCCCGTTCCCAGCTTCTGGCAAAGCTAATAGCCATTGATGGACCTATCCTCCACGAACTTACCTAGTTCTTTTTTTAACCCAGTTATAGTCTTGGACTTTACAACATCCTCTGGCAAAGAGTTCCACAGGTTGACTGTGTGTTGTGTGAAGAAATACTTCCTTTTGTTTGTTTTAAACCTGCTACCTATTAATTTCATTTGGTGACCCCTAGTTCTTGTGTAATGAGAAGGCATAAATAACTTCCCTTTTACTTTCTCCACACCAGTCATGATTTTGTAGACTTCTATCCTATCCCCCCCCCAGTCATCTCTTTTTCAAACTGAAAAGTCTCAGCACTTTTAATGGCAACATGTAAATACAATTACAAGAAAGGGTATTTTGTAAATATAAGAATCAATTTCCATGGGCTGACCTCCTTGGGTTTACTTGCATAAGTGCAGATTCATAGGTTTATTAATAGAAAGAGAATTTGAAGATAAAACAGGAATTACAGAAAGAAAAACTAATCTGGTGTCTATGATGCAAAATTGAGTGTTATCTCTTAACACAGGATTCCACAGTGAATGGAAAACTCTTGTTTGGGAGCCGGACACATTCCTTTGGAGCATTGTAAATGATGATACAAAGTTGCAAGAAAATGGAGAATGATTATGTTTTATTATCGCTAGGAGTGTCAAAGGAGTGAGGGGAGTTAGAAGCCAACTATCTACTGAACACAGGTGCCTAATTCACTTAGGCTAAATGGAAAAAGTAATTTTATTTGTGTTTCATTAGCACTTAGGGACCAAACCTAAACCATGGCTCTATTGTGCTATTTACTGTTCAGACATGAAGAGATAGACACCAATCTGAAGAGCTTGATATATAAATACAGAGTGGGAGAAATTAATGATTTTCACATTATATTATGTAGGTGGGAAACTGAGTCACAGAAAAGGCCAAATTCCCAGCTAGTGTAAATCAAGTATTGCTTCATTGGAGTCAATGAGCCATATCCACAGCTGGAATAAGATGACATCTCTTCATTAGGGTCAATGGACCAGATTGGCAGCTGGTGTAAACTGGTATAGCCCCACTGAAGTCAATTGAAAAAATGACTAATCAAAATCAGCTTGGGATGGAGCTAGGACTTGAACCCCAGTTTCTGCAGTGCCAGGCCTGTGCTCTGTCCTTGTTGGAATCAGACCCATTCTTGCTTCATCCCTTCTGCTCCCTGCTCCTGACAAGGGCTCTCTAGAGAGCCCCTTGCACCTCTTTGTTCCTGAAGCTGTAGATGAAAGGGTTGAGCATGGGGGTGACAATGCCATACAACACAGAGACCAGCGGGTCTTGCTGGTGAGTGGCTGGCTGAGGGGCTCATGTAGGTGAAGATGATGGTGCCATAGAAGTTGCTGATCATGGCCAAGTGGGAAGAGTAGGTAGAGAAAGCTTTGATCTTGCCTTCAGGATGGAGGAGAGGATGAGGAGGTAGGAGAGCAGGGTCAGGCAGAAGGGGAGGGTGATGACACATCCTGAGACAGAGAAGGTCACCAGCTGGCTCAGGGAAGTATCGGAGCAGGAGAGCTGGAGCAGGGGTGGGATGTTACAGAAGAAGTGGTGGATCTTGACGGTGCCACAGAAGCTCAGGGAGAAGACCATGGCAGTATTGATGACAGAATTCAGGTGGCCAATGAACTACAAGGCCCCCAGAAGCCAGGCATACACGCATCTCCTCATGAGGATGATGTAGCGCAGTGAGTGGCAGATGGCAGCATAACAGTCATAAACAGTGGCCGAGAGGAGGACACACTCAGTGCCCCCCAGGGCAACAAAGAAATACATCTGTAAGAGGCAGCCAGTGAAGGAAATGGCCTTGTCTCCAGAAAGGAGATTCCACAGCATCTTGGGCATGGTGGAAGAGATGTAGCAGATCTCAGTGAAGGAGAGGTTGTCCAGGAGGAAGTACAGGAGTTGGTGGAACGCTATTGGACAGTTTAAATATGGCCCAGGAGTTGGTTGAATGCTACGGGTCATTCTTTCTATGAAACAACCCCACCCCCCCAAACTTTAAGCATGAAAGAAACATGTTTAAAAAACAACCAAGCCCCAAGACATTCATTGATATCTGCAAAGGGCCCCCCACTTGGAAATGGGTGCTGTTTAATATTGTAAGAAAGCCACAAATGTATTTTAACTTAAAGGGGGGGAAAAAGCCCTGTTGTGCAGACATCATGGTTTCACTACCCCAGATCACAAAAGGGAATGCTATGGGAGGGGTGATTAAATTAACCTATTAGCAACTGTGTTGAAGTCTGTTTGAAACAATGGGCTAAGAGGGTATAAAAACCTCAGGTATGCTGGAGCTTGTCCTTTTCAACAGAAAACTTTCTTGGATAGCTGCTGGACTGCAAAAAGAGGTAAGACTTGCTGTCTTTAACTCTGAAACTATATATTATATAAGGCCACTCTTTGCCCATGCTATCTTAGTAAATAATGGTGCCTATGTTTATTGCAGTGTGATCTGTTTAGCATGGAACCAGTAACTTTAAACTGCATTTCACCACCAGGTCAAGGTAAAAACCATTTTAACTATAGTTGTGCTTAATACTGTTGAATTAAAAAAAATTATCACACAGGCTGTATAGGGATTTGGTGGTAATACTAACTAACATTTTTGCTTGTTCTTGAACCTGAAGGCCCAAACACACATGAGGGGGAACAGAACAAGCATGTGCCTGCAACACTTTATCCCATAGTGAAAGGTAACTTTTTTTTTTGCAACTGGCTTTTAAATGCATGTGGGTTTTTGAAAAGTATATGGCTGCAAACTTGGTTTGGTGTGTTTTATAAAGCTGCTGTTTTGTGTGTGTGTGTGTGTGAGAGAGAGAGAGAGAGGGGGGGGCTGTGCAAGGCATAGGTTTTTTTAAAAGTACTTGGTTTGTTTCAAACTAACAGGGTTTTTTACTGTGCATAATGTGATGGGTTTTTAAAATGGGGTTTGAGGCACTTGGGGAGGGGGGAATGCTACTAACTAAACCAAAGGCCCCAAACACACATGGCTGGGGGACAGAACAACCATGTGGCTTTTAAATGCATGTGGGTTTATTGAAAAGTATTTGGTTGCAAACTGTGGGTTTTAAACTGGTGGTATGTGTGTTTCAAACTAACAAGGGTTTCTTTGCAAAATGGATTTTAAAAGCAGTTTTGGTTTTTATTCTGCAAAATGAGATGTATTTAAAAACCTGTGTTTGTTGTACAGCCTGAAATGGATTATTTTGTTGTAAAGCTATGACTTTTTAAATAGAAAAACACCCTAATGAAATGAAAAAAATATATATATATATAGAAAAACACCCTAATGAAATGAAAAAAAATATATATATATATAGAAAAACACCCTAATGAAATATATATATATATATATATATATATATATATATATATATATATATATAAGTTTACAAGACGGTTTCATGTGTTTTATAATAATGTTGTTGTTTGCTCCACAGTACAGTCAAAACATGAGATCCTTAGACCAGAGGGAAAACAAGCTGAAAAGAAAAAGGAAAGAGACCGCTGAAAAGGAAAATTCACCAGCATCAGTGACTGATGGATAGATGAAGCCCTGTAAATATATTTTGCTTATTGTTTTGGTTGTTCTATGAGGTTTTGTATTTTAAGTAAATACATAGGTGTGGGTGAGAGAGATGGTAAAGTTCAGTTTTGTAAAATGTTGTTGTTTTTTCCCCCTCATAGGCCTGGGCAACTTTTCCGACAATGCTGTAGTCAGAGCTACAAGGACACCTCCTCCAGAACTGCTAACGAACCAGGAATCTGCTTTGAGACCTTTAACAATGCAAAACAGCACAAGAGTGCAGCTGAAGCATCCGCGCGGTCCAAACCTCATATACATCAAACCCAAGGACAAAACAAAAGACTCTGGTAAAAAACAACCATGCCACCACAACTCCAGTTCCTCAGCGGCCACCACCACACCAAGCCCTGAGGAATGTGAGCATGCACTCTAGGGGCTGCGTTTAAAAAATCAAGGACTAAAAGCTTCTGCGATGCTGAGGTATTGCAATCACACAACCAGCACTCTAGTTCCTCAGCGGCCACCACCACACCAAGCCCTGAGGAAACTGTGAGAGAAAATGCCCACATTCACAAACCCGGAGCATGTGCTCTAGGGGTTGTGAATAAAAAACCAAGAACTGACAAACCATTCTCCCAAAACCATAAGCTCATCACAGCTCCCCCATACTCTAGTATTTGGGAAGAGTTTGATGCTTCCCTCAGAAAAGTGATGGATGCTGTATCTTCGGGGAGTCTAAAAGAACGGGATTCTAGAAAGAAATGGGAAAAATATGATGCTTTGTTCAGAACCATGCTGAAAGACATGAGGGCTGGAAAGGGTGGCTCTGAGCAGGCATGACTAGTCGTGAAAAGGGGCCTGGCTAAAAGGGGCACCATCCAGGGTACACATCAGCTCATGTGTAAACAAAAGGGGGGACAGCACTTGGGGAATAAAAAGATGGCTGCCAAAAAGTTCCAGGCCCAGGTTGTTGTAAAAATTTTAAAAAGGGCTAAAGAGGTAATGAGGGGGGGGAAAAAAGATGCCCCCTACTGGAGGCTCTCAAACTGGCTTGTCTGAAAATGGGGAGGCAGAATCAGACTCTGGTTTAGCAAATTCTCCGGAGGGCTCTCTAGACGGGTCCCGTTCTACTCCCAATGACCCTCATGGAGGCGCCTCAGAGTCTGACTCTCAAATAGCATCTGATGTAGAAGATGCCACTAATGATCCCATAGAGGAATCCCCAAGTAACCCCGAAAATGCCGAGGTGTATATGGAGAGAGTGAGAAGTTGGCAACGTGAATTATCCAGATTTGGGGGGTCGGTGTATTGTGAGGAATTTCGTTTTGTCAATCTTGAGCAAATAAATTCAGTTCAGCAGGTTGTTGAAGCCATACACCGGGGAATACAGTTAGTGCTCGATGACATTAATGGTAGGGTAGGCCCTGATGATTATGTTCAGTTACGTTTAGAGAACCGTAATTTAACTAACTCTTTGTTTTCGGTCAAAAGAACTAGGGATGAGCTGTCTGCTGAGGATTTCTTAAATCAGACCTCAAAGCTGCTACAGAGCAATAGAGAGTTGCATGTCGATGGGACATTGCGCCTCGTTGTGACAGTTGTAAAAAAAAGGGGTGGGGGCACTCGTAGAGTTTTAAATTCTATCCTTAGTAGTCAAATTATTCATAAAAAGAGACCGTGTTTAGTAGACCTGACTTACACCGGTACCAATCTGTGTTTTGCAGGTAGGCTCTTGGCCATCATGTCCGATCGTAAACCTACGGAGGCAAAATTGTTAGCAGAGGCAAGAAAGTTACATGAGAAACTGGGGTGGTCAGATCAAAAAAAAGTTATGCTCAGTGACGTAGCAAAGTTTGAACAGCATTTAGGAGTTAACATACAGATGGTGCTGTATACGGCAAAAGGCGGCTGGGGCTTTTTTAAAACAGGGGGCACAGTGTACTCCAAGACTTATTTTATCCTGTTGCACGATGAGCATTACTATGGGGCTCTGGATGTAAAAAAGTTGTTCGGAGCGAAAAATTATTGTGAGTTTTGCCACACGGTGTACAGCCATGACCACTCTTGCAGGTATCGTTGCAGCCTCTGCTTGAGCATAACATGCTCAGACAGCGTGAGCGTGCAGCAGCGGTGTCCTAGCTGTAGACTGTATTGTCTGTCCAAAGAGTGTTTAGACAGACATATCGACTGTGCATCAAAAAACCAAGTTGAATGCCTGTCTAAAACTTTGTGTGAGAAGTGTCAGTCTTACGTGGACAAGCGGCATAGGTGTAAAGGGAGACGGTGTAAGCAGTGTCAGGGTTTGATCGTTGGTGATGTAGACGGTCACCTCTGTTTTACGGACAGCCTTAGAAAGCCCAAATCTTCAGAAAAGTATATTTTTTATGAATTCGAATGCATGCAGGAGACCGGTTTGCACACTCCCAATTACATTTTTGCTATGTCCCTAAAGCCAGAAAAATCCTGGGAATTTAAGGGTGATGACTGTCTTTCTGTGTTTGTGAAGACCTTTATTGGCAAAGAGTTTCGGGACTACACGTTCCTAGTACACAATTCTAAAGGTTATGATGCGTACTTCATTGTTAGACAGTTAGTGAAGGAAAAGATGGGCCTAAAACTGATCACTCAGAGTAGTAAACTAATGTGTGTGGAAGTTAAGGGCCTGGGCATTCGTTTTATAGACTCTTTAAACTTCTTGCCCATGAAGCTTAGCAAGCTACCGCAGGCGATGGGGTTTGAAGGGTGCAAAGGGTAATTTCCACACTTTTTTAACACATTAGAAAATCAAAATTACATGGGGTCTATGCCCGGTATGGAGCACTATGGTGTAGAAAGCATGATGCTCAGAGAAAAAGCAGAGTTTCTCGACTGGTATCGGGACCACAGCTCTGAGGCGTTTGACTTGCAGAAAGAGCTCGCGTATTACTGTCAGCAGGATGTAAACATTTTGAGACAGGCCTGTATCCTATACAGAAAAGAGATTATAAAAATGATGGAGAAGGGAGATGTAGTAGAGAAAGAACCTGGTAAATTCACTGAGATAAAACTGTGTATAGATCCATTCCGGTACATAACACTGGCATCTGTCTGCATGGCTATGTACAGGTTTATGTTTTTGGAGCCTAACACGGTAGCTCTTCTCCCTCCAGACAACTATCACAGGCAGAAAAAGAGATATTCGACCCCATCTATTCAGTGGCTGTTATATTTTCTTTGTGAGAGATATACACAAATACGGCACGCTTTACAGGGTGGGGAACTACAGGCATGCCCCTACTTTTTAGACAGTTATGCCGATGTTGATGGGGTATGCACAGCCTTTGAGTTTAATGGGTGTTTTTTCCACGGCTGTGTCACCTGTTATTGTGAAAAAGCACAAAATCCTATGACGGGGACTTCTTTTGGGTTTCTTTATTACAAGACGCAGCTCAAGACCGACTATCTGAAACTACTTGGTTTTGTAGTGAGGACTCTTTGGGAGCACGAGTGGGAGGTGATGAAAGAAACAGACAGGGAGCTTGCAGTCTTTTTAAACCGAGCCCAGTTACCCCAGCCTCTCGTGCCTAGAGATGCTCTTTTTGGGGGGAGGACAAACGCTATCCGCCTATATTACAAGCCTAACCCCGGGGAAGAAATCCACTATTATGAATTTACCAGCCTGTACCCTTTCGTAAACAAAACCAAAGAATACCCTATCGGACAGCCCGATATAGTTTATGACAAATTTGGACCCCTTGCAAATTATTTTGGAATTGCAAAAGTTAAAGTGTACCCCACATGAGGCCTCTTTTTCCCATTGTTATCTGTCAGAGTGGGTGGCGAGCTTATGTTCCCGCTATGCCGAACCTGTGCGGAAACCGAGCAGCGGGAGACATGCACCCATACTGACGAGAAGCGGGCCATCCTGGGGACTTGGTGCACGGTGGAATTGAACGTGACCATAGCGAAGGGGTACGCGGTGGCTAAAATCTATGAAATCTGGCATTTTAATGAAAAATCTGATAAACTCTTTTCAGAGTACATAAAATTACACCTCCGCCAGAAACAAGAGGCTTCAGGGTATCCCAGTTGGTGCACAGACAAGGAAAAACAAAATAAGTACGTTAGCGATTTCTACCAGAAAGAAGGCGTGCATTTAGGCCAACATGAGATCAGATCAAACCCTCTAAATGCCAAATCGCTAAACTGTTTTTAAATTCTCTGTGGGGTAAATTCGGCCAAAGATCCAACCTACCCAACACCAGCATCGTGAGAGACCCTGACAAACTCTTGCAGTACCTGTTCTCCCCCAATTATGAGGTTTCATCCTGCGAGTTTATCGATGATGAAACAGCGTGCGTGTCGCGGAAGCACGCAAAAGAACGGCACTCTGTCTCTGGCAATACCTATGTTTTCATAGCCTGTTTCACCGCCGCCTATGCCTGCTTAGAATTATACAGCCTCCTAGACGGTTTGCAAGAGCGATGCCTGTACCACGACACTGACTCGGTGATATTCGTGAAAAGGGAGGGTGACTGGAATCCCCCTCTGGGGGATTATTTAGGGGACCTCATGACCGAGATCCGCCAGATCAACACATCACCGAGTTTGTGTCGGCAGGCCCGAAAACCTATGGGTATAAGCTGTCGGGTGGAAAGGCCTGTATGAAAGTCAAAGGTATTAACCTAAACGTAGGAAACTGTGAAAAGATCGACTTTGACAGTTTGAAAGATCTAGTCCTGGACTATTGCACGGGTCTGCAAGAAAACACCTCAAAAAAGATAGAGGTGCAGCAGCCCTCTATCTGAAGAAACAAAAACCAGTGGCAAATAGAGACAAAAAACCCTTAAAAAGACACACAAAGTGGTTTACAACAAGAGGGTCCTAGGAGAACGTTTTAAAACCCTGCCCTACGGCTTTTGAAAAAATGGATACGAGGTGGAAACACCCCTTTTCTGCAATTCTCGAACTGCAGGAAAAGTTACTTTATAAAAAAACATGTTGGATAATGCCAAACACACACTGTCTGTTATGCCTGAGAATATCGTGTCGTGTTACAGTTGTTGGCAACCTCTGTATAAAGAACTGCTTTGTAAATATCCCTTTATCAATTTTTTGGAGGGGCTGCCTGATGCTTTTGACGATGACAGTTTGTTTCCTACTAATAAAGTAAATATGATTATCATAAACTATCTGATGAACTCTGCTTGTGAAAGCGATGAAAGTGAGAAAGCCTTTACCAAGTAAGTGCAACACAGAAACCTGAGTATTATGTATATAGTTCAAATCATATTTTGTCAGGGAAGAAAGAGTCACACGATTAACCTAAACACAAAGTACATGGTTCTGTTCAAAAACCCCAGGGATAAATTACAAATTGCTACGCTCGCTCGGCAAATGTACCCCGGCAAAGCTCAATTCTTTCTAGAAGCTTTTGAGGATGCTACCAAAAGACCTTATGGCTACCTGGTGGTGGATTTAAATGCTTCCACACCAGAAGCTTATAGACTAAGAACTGGTCTTTTCCCTCCAGACTGGCCGGCGGTTTATACTTTGAAAAGAACAACAGCCGGGTATAAAAAGAGATGACTTATCGGAAGGCCCCTTTTTAACAGCCGGGGCTGCTGACCGAAAACATGTCTAGCTGCGTGAAGAGAAACCTGGGCCTTTTAAAATTACTTAGCAAATCGTCCCCACAGCAAAGGAGGGCTATACTGTGTTCGGCCTCTGACAAACTAGTAGCAGCCATCTCAGAAATAGCGCTCAATACCTTAAAAGGAAATGTACCTTTAACACAGAACCAAGTGCGTGTGCTGAAAAAGAAACGCACGCTTATAAAAACTTTGTGTAATAAAAGGGTTTCACTTAAAAGAAAAAAGCATCTGGTCAAGCAGTCTGGGGGGTTTATCGGACCTGTGTTAAGTTTTGCTATCCCTCTGATAACGGGGCTTTTAACTAATTGATAATGGAGTATGCAGAAAAAATGTTCCTGATGCCCAGCCACCAGTTGGAGCAATTAAGGGCTCCCCCTCCGCAACTCGCTTACTGGATGCTGAAATGAAGACTGTTCTTCAAAGAACTGATTTGGCCGAATACGAAAAGGCTAAACTTTACAGCGCTGTGCTTCAAAGGTACCTAATGTATGTGAAGCAGAGTGATGCAGATAAAGGGAAAATAAGTCTGTTTCTACCAGAACAGGAACAAAGTGTGACTGCCAACCCCCCAGAAACACCAAAGAACTCAGACTCTGTTGCTCAGGAGGTGTTGGATAACGTGAATAAGCGTTATAAGAAAAATGCAATAGTATTGCTAAATAAGCTGGGCCAGGTTAAAAATCTCTCTTCGTGGAACGATAAAGGGTCTTTTGTGTATAAAGGCTCTGTGGTTAATGGTTCTAACATGCTCGACTTAGTCAGGGCCGTCACCCAGACTCTCTCTGTTCCTAGCAGACATGTACCTAAAGGATGGGATGTGTTTATGAATGCCATGGCGGAACTGAACGTACCATCTTCCGTCATGGGCAATGCGGCCAACAGAGATCTTTTGGAATGCCTCAAGGCCTCGACTGCTGACACCAGGATGGATCGAGAAACCGTGACCACTTTTTTGCCATCTAAAAAATGAAAATTGGCTAAAAGACCCAAATGACTCAGTGTGTAACATTTTTCAAATTCTAATTTTTTTTTAAACTGGTAATGTTTTGCTTTAAATAAAACATTTCTATAATGTAAAAAAAATCTGTGTACTTTTTCTCAATTGGTCTTTTTTTTTTAAACCACCAAACATCAATTGTCTTTAAACCCCTCACCTGGGGTGCTTTATTGGGTAACATGGTTATGAAAATCATTGCAAGATACACATGTCTGGGATTGTTGAAACATGGTTTGAGCAAGGCTAGGCATGCCCAAGAATTTAAATTTATTTTTTACAAAATTCATCACCATCCGGTCGTTTTGCACTAAGTCATTAGAATACAAGTTTAAAATCGGGTCAAAAGATAAACCCTTGCTACGATGATGTAAGAAAAACACGCAGTGATAGCTGCAGGTGACGGAGTGGGGGTCTTGTAATTGTCTACTGTGAATCACCATGTCTGTGGCATCTTTGTTTAATAATTTCATACTGCTTTTAGGAAACAACACACTGTTCGTGGGGTGCCCATATGAGTCAAAAAACTCTCCAGGGTTACGCTCCACCAGATACAAGGCGAGCCAGTGTTCACCCGGTTGGTTGTGTGGATTCGTGTTCACCACCAAGCCTAGGGGTCTCTGAGACAGCTTGCCTCCAGGGAGCCAATTGCAAGGGAACACATCTAAGAAATTCTTTTTCGTGTAAGGGTCCGTTGATAAGACATGTGAGAGCTGCACAGTGTCCATGTTCACATGTAGTCAAACAGAACGTTTCTATTCCGATTTAGTTCTATGACATTGTCAAAAACCCCATACACAATCATATTGACGGTAACCTTTAAAGGCTTCCCAAAATGTACTTCTGCTCTCAGGTTCCCGGTTTTAATCAGGGAATAGTGATCAGTGCATTCCTGGTCGGGAGACAGGTCAAAGGCAAACAAGGTGTAACCCTGTGCAAACTCCTCACAGTCGATTAACAGAGAACGATCTTTCATGTGTTTACCAGCTGTCTGTACCAAATTCATGTATTCTCTCAGGCAGCATCCTGCCTCGAAGTCCGGTTGCAGAGGCTTGGTTGGTATCTGTTCACCATCCACATACAAGGCCACAAAATTAATATCATAATGTTTAAAATGAAAGGGATTTTTAGCGTAACTTCCGCTAAAGGCATCGTTTTCCACAAACCCTAGGACAAGCATTTTGGGTAACTGTCCCAAGAACAGGTTCTCCTGGTTACTGACCCTGCTGCCCGCGGGGATGCTAAACACTTTCATTCCCACACGGTCCACGAGGTATTTAGCATTACCGGTAAGCTGGGCCTCTGCGTGCCCCAGACAGACTCCCGGGGTCACCCGTACTTTCTTCACAAAAAGGGACGCTGATACAATGCACAGTTTAAAGCCTTCTGCCGCACTGCCCATTAAACAGAAAGCGTCTTTACTGCACGTCAGTTTAATTTTCACATCTACTCCGTTTAACAAAAGTTTTTCTTGAAAAAACAGGTTGCTGTGTAGATGACCCAGCAGCTCTACCGTTCTGCTCTTGGACGTCAGCTTTGCACGCCTCACAAACCCTAGATTCCCTTCATCCAACTCTGTTTCTTCATGTTGTCCAGCAGTGTCTTTGTAAAACAGGCCGGCGGAAAATTGCGTGGTGAGGGTATCGTTGCTGTAATTGAGCACCGATTCTATAAAGGCCCTGTAAGGGCAACAGTTGTTGCTTTGGCTTATGAGAAGGTCTCCCAGCATGACATCCAACTGACTGAAAATAGAGGCCATGGGGTAATTCACCAGGCCCACTTCGGCGTCCACGGTGAGTTCAATTCCGTCTCCTTTTACAATCTTGCAACACAGGTACAGCAGCATGTTGTTTAATCCATATAATCTATGCCATTCCCTGCTATAAAAAAGTCAATGGGGGCAGACACCGTAATGGCCAAGAGTGGTGGCACCTCGATGTAGATGCTTTTCTCGATGCTGGTCTGCGTAGGGGCTATTTGAAACGAGTCTAGCTCAGATTTGGTGCACTCTTCAGACCTGCAGTGAACAAAAGCCATGTTAATTAAAATATGTCTCTTTTACCAGGCAGAGCGCGTCTCCTCTTTCGCCCAGGCTGCCTCTTGGACTTTCGCTTATGGCCGGCCCTGCGTGTCAAAGCCCTTCTTTTAAAGGGTTTCAGGGGACCTGTGCATGGCGGGTATGATGTATTTCTCTTTCTCTTCCTCCTTTTAATGTACATCAGCCCCGATCCTTCCTGTGAAGCTGTATTCCCCATCTTCTCCAGAACAGCATGGGAGACATGACCTACCACATCTTTAGCTATGTTTTGAGCGGCGTTTTTTTACGTGGGGTTTAACAATCTCTAGCCCCCTCCTCAAAAGTGGTACAGCTTTTCGAAAGAAGCTACAAAATATTCCACCCACACCCACCCCGTACATCACGGGGGCCCCATGATATCCAGGAAGGGCGTATCCAGCCTGGGCTTTCTCATAGTTCCTGTAGATGGTGGGTTCGCCATAATTTTTGGGCTCGCCATAATAGGGTTTTGCTTTTTTAGAAACCTCGCTCTCTCCGCGGATGCAGATGCAGTTTGATGATCACCTTGCTGAAGCGAAATGAGACATGTCTGTTCTGATCTGTCTTTATTTCAATGGTGATGGTGTCGATGTGGTGTTTACTGAGAGGGATGTAATGAGGTTCATCGTAGGTGACAGTAACAAACTCGTTCCTTCCTTGGACAGGGACGCAACATAACAGGGGAACAGAAAAGACCCCCCAAAACTGGTATTCTACCATATCCATGTATAGATACAAGGAGTTAAAACCTCCTGTGATGTCTGCCGAGAAGGGGAATTTTTGGACGTTGCGTTTGGGGCCCAAACCCAGAATGTTAGCTAGCTCCCCACCAGTAGAAAACACATACATAAAATCGGTAGATTTAAGTCTCACTTTTCTACCCACAGGGTCGTAGTTCATGACCACCTCAGGCGGTCCGGGATGGCGAGCCACGTTGCTCTTCCTATGCTCCAGTAATTCGGGTATGGTCGAGTAATAACCTCGTCGTAGGATGAAATTCCACGTAGTAGCTCCAAAGGTGATTTCGAAAGGGGTGTCTTCGTTGACAGTATTCCAGCTGTGCGGGTATTGTATTTCCACTAACCCCACCTCCCAGTCACCTGGGAGATCCAAGGGCTTAATTAGCCGTATTGTAAAGTTTGAGATGGTGTTTTGGGGAAAAACTGCAGAGCTGGCATTGCTAGGCAAAGTAATGTAAAACCTGCCGTTGCTCATTTCTCTCTCTCTCTCTCTCTCTCTCTCTCTCTGTCTTTGCAGAAGGAATCTTTTTTGTTCATGTCTAGATGTCACAGAGTTGAGAAGCTTCCACCCAGCTGTTAAACTTATCGGGCCACGCCAACCATTTCACCAGTAGCTGCTTTTTTCTCCCTTTTCCTTTCTCCGCTAGAACTTTTACAATCCTGTAAATCCTGTCTCGTCTCGTTTGGGGTTTACTTTTTGTAATTCTTCAGGGTAAAAAGATCCAGTAACTGCCTCACCCTCGTAATCTTTTAATAGGTATACAGATCTCTGGCCCCTGGTTAAGGCTTCATCCACTATGAATATCTCATCGGTAAACATCTGTTCATAACCTTTTTCAAAAGCACCTTTTCTAAAAGGGGCAACAACTGGTTTTATTTTAAAACCATCTCCGTAAACCGTTTTCCATACCTTCAGAGAATTTGAAGGGTTAACATCAATGGGTCTCGTACGTATAGTTCTGTGAAAGCTCTGGTTGTAACTCTTTATAAAGTCAGGTAAGACGTAATGTAGCGAAAGGTGTTATGGGCTGTAAAATATCTCCACATCCTAGTTTTTTAAGTTCTGTTAAATCGCTCCACAACCCCTGCTTTGACTTCATTATTGGTAACAACATGGTGAACTCCATGCCGCTTTAACAATCCGCTTAAAGGTTTGTTTAAAAATTCTTTCCCCCGATCAGTTTGTAATTTTTGAGGCACGCAACCTTCACTGAAAATAGCTTTAAAGGCCTTGGATACCTCACCACTCGTCTTGTCTTTTAGGCCTAAGGCCCAGGCATATTTGGATAGAATGTCTATCACTGTTAAGCTGTACTTAAAACGGCTGTTGTGTTTGGAGAACCAGAGCATATCCACCAAATCTGCCTGCCACTGCGCATCCACATCTGAAACAATGGTCTTGTTTCTTTTAAAACGTATTCAAGACGGTATGTGTAACGTGTAAGCATCCTGGTCTGAAAGCCATGCTGTTACCTGTCTTCTGTTTAAAGTTTTACTATGCTTTCTGGCCACTTGAAAAAGAGGGTTGACCCCACCGAAGCTCCCATCTTCCCCGGGGGTGTAATATATTTTCTTTAACAGAGCTGTCTGTGTAGACATGACTGTTACTGGTACCGTCTTTTACTACCACGAGTATGAAAGGGGACACATTCATATTGACACATTTAAATAAGTTTTATTAATTGCCTGGTTTAACACGACCTTTTACAGCCGTCTGTAAAAATGGATGCCATGACCCCTACCATATGGGAGTCTCAGATGGTTCATTCTTCCATTTTGTCCTTTTCGGCTTGAGATCTGTGTCTCAGACATGAGCAAAAACAAATGATGCACGATATATTTACTCCCACAGGGCTACTGATGTGTAAGTTCTTAAAGGCCTCTAAAAAGGCATCATCGAGCTGTTGAGAGATTTTCAGAAAAGAAACCGTGTAAGCACCCCCACTGCTTGTTTTTTAATTTACGCAACCCCCGGTTCCTAACCCATTACCCACCCCTCCTTGACCGCCGCTTCTTAATCATTCATTTTATCTGAGTGCCGTCTTTTCCGTTCCCCTTGTCTACTGGTGCCTCCCCCGAGCCACGATCGCCTTCCACCTCTGAGGGGGTGGATAAAGAGAGGCCGTCACGCTCATCAGGGTGCCTCACGAGGGTTTCGGGGTTGGGTACGGCGTATCCATCAACGGCTGGGCCAAAAGGTCCTCCTCGGAACTGTCGCTGATGTAGCACTTTCTCCACACAAGTCCAAAGGTGCTCGGGGCTAAAACAAAGTCCTAAGTTCTCACAGGGGTGGTGAAGGAGTACATGTTTCCTCTCAGCAGCCTTTCCGCAATTTCGAAAACATGTGTCCTTGGTAAGAGATGGCCGCCTCCTCTGTCTGGCACTGGGACTTATGGGGTAATGGTGCTGCACTCTGATTGGTGGAGGGTCTTGGAAGGAGTTCTTAGTGGGGTCACACGACTCACTTCCGGAGGGATCACCCCAACCCGGAAGTCACCCTGATTGGTCAAAATCTCCTCTCAGGGAGGTCCTGTTGGGGCGAAACCCCTCCAGATTGGTAGAGGGTGGTGGTGGGAGTTCTTAGAGGGGTTACATGACCCACTTCCGGACTGGTCACCCCGACCCCGGAAGTCACCCTGATTGGTCAAAATCTCCTCTTGGGGCGGTCCTATCGGGACGAAACCCCTCCTGATTGGCAGAGGGTGGTGGGAGGAGTTCTTAGAGGGTCACATGGCACACCTTGCTTCCGGTCAGGTGGCACCTTGACCCCGGAAGTAATATCCCCCATAGGGCGGGACTTCCGGTGACAGGTGGGAGGGACCAAGGTGTCAAGGGGCGCGGCTTAAGGGGACAAGGGGCAGGGGTTAGGGTTTGATTGATGGTAGGGCCCTTATACTACTGAGGAGGCAACCTAGTGACAGATGATGTGGAAAAAACTGAAGTACTCAATGCTTTTTTGCTTCGGTCTTCACAGACAAGGTCAGCTCCTAGACTGCTGCAATGGGTAGCACAGTATGGGGAGGAGGTGAGCAGCCCTCAGTGGGGAAGGAACAGGTTAAGGACTATTTAGAAAAGCTGGATATCCACAAGTCCATGGGGGCAGATGCACTGCAGCTGAGGGTGCTGAGGGAGTTGGCTTATGTGATTGCAGAGCCATTGGTCATTATCTTTGAAAATGTGTGATGATCAGGGGAGGTTCCAGATGATTGGGAAAAGGCAAACATAGTACCCATCTTTTAAAAAGGGAAGAAGGAGAATCTGGGGAACCTCACCTCAGTCCCTGGAAAAATCATGGAGCAGATCCTCAAAGAAACCATTTTGAAGCACTTGGAGGAGAGGAAGGTGACCAGGAACAGTCAACATGGATTCCCAAAGGGAAAGTCATGACTGAGCAACTGTATTGCCTTCTATCATGAGATAACTGGCTCTGTGGATATGGGGAAAGCGGTGGATGTGATCTACCTTGACTTTAGCAAAGCTTTTGATACAGTCTCCCACAGTATTCTTGCCAGCAAGTTAAAGAAGTATGGATTGGATGAATGGACTATAAGGTGGATAGAAAGCTGGCTAGATCGTCGGTCTCAACAGGTAGGCTCAATGTCTAGTTGGCAGCTGGCATCTAGCAGAGTGCCCAGGGGTTGGTCCCAGAGCTGGTTTTGTTCAACATCTTCATTAATGATCTGGATGATGGAATGAATTGCACCTTCAGCAAATTCGTGGATGTCACTAAGATGGGGGGAGAGGTGGTTACCCTGGAGGGCAGGGATAGGGTCCAGAGTGACCTAGACAAATTGGAGGATTGGGCCAAAAGAAATCTGATGAGATTCAAGAAGGACAAGTGCACGGAAGAATCCCATGCACAGGCTGGGGACTGACTGGCTAAGCAGCAGTTCTGCAGAAAAGGACCTGGGGATGACAGTGGATGAGAAGCTGGATATGAGTCAGCAGTGTGCCCTTGTTGCCAAGAAGGCTAATTGCATATTGGGCTGTATAGGAGCATTGCTAGCAGATCGAAGGAAGTGATTATTCCCCCCTATTTTGCACTGGGGAGGCCACATCTGGAGTATTGCATCCAGTTTTGCCCCCCCCCCACTACAGAAAGGATGTGGAAAATTGGAGATAGTGCAGCCGAGGGCAATGAAAGTCATTAGGGGCCTGGGGCACTTGACTTATGAGGAGAGGCTGAGGGAACTAGGGTTATTTAGTCTGCAGAAAAGAAGAGTGAGGGAGGATTTAATAGCAGCCTTCAACTACCTGAAGGGGCATCCCAAAGAGGATGGAGCTCGGCTGTTCTCAGTGGTGGCAGATGACAGAACAAGGAGCAATGGTCTGAATTTGCAGTGAGGGAGGTGTAGGTTGGATATTAGGAAACACTGTTTCACTGGGAGGGTGGTGAAGCAGTGGAATGGGTTACCTAGGGAGGTGATGGAATCTCCATCCTTAGAGGTTTTTACAGCCTGGTTTGACAAAGCCCTGGCTGGGATGACTTAGTTGGTGTTGGTCCTGCTTTGAGCAGGGGGTTGGACTAGATGACCTCCTGAGGTCTCTTCTAACCCTAATTTTCTATGATTCTATGTCTGTAATGTGAAAAGAGAATGAAGTCCAAATCAGTAATATTTGGTATTTTTTAAAAGCTAGTTTAACATGAGGTGAAAGGAATAATTTTGAAAAATGTGAACGATAATTGGGAGTATTAAAGTATTAAGAATACTTTAATTAATGCCCTGAAAGCTACAATCAAGGAAAAAGCCACAACTAGTTTAACAAACTGACCTGAAGGGAAGGGAAGGGAAGACAAGACAACTAAACAAATAAAAATATCTGACAAATGGAAGAAAGAGGAAGTTAATAGTAATAAATATAAGTTAGAAGTTAGGAACTGTAGAAAATTGATAAGGGAAGCAAAGGAACACAAGGAGAAATGGGCAATAAAAAGGAGTTTTTAAAGTGTATTAAGAACAAAAAGAATCTTACCCATGGTATTGGTCTATTACTGAACCAGTTGGTCCATAAGGAAATGGTAAAAATAATAATTATGCATTAAAGACAGAAGTGTTCACTAAGTATTTCTTTTCTGTATTTGGGGAAAAACAGATGATGTAGTCATACCATATGATAACACTTTTTCCATTGCACTAGTATATCAGGAGGATGTTAAACAGAAACTACTAAAGTTATTAAAGTTTTTAAATCAGCAGAACCACATAACTTGCACTGGAGAGTTTTAAAAGAGCTGGCTGAGGAGCTTGCTGGATTGTTAATGTTGATAATGATATAGAGATTATACTTATAAAAGTTTACAGATGATATCAAGCTGGGAGAGGTTGCATGTGCTTTGGAGGACAGTATCAGTATTCAAAATTATCTTGACAAAGTAGAGAAATGGTCTGAAATAAATAAGATGAAATTCAATAAGAACAAATTTAAAATACTACACTAAGGAGGGAATAATCAACTGCACAAATACAAAATGGGAAATGACTGCCGAGTAAGGAGTACTGTAGAAAAGGATCTGGGGGTTATAGTGGATCACAAACAAAAACTGAGTCAACAATGTAATACTTTTGCAAAAAAAGCTAACATTATTCTGGGATATATTAGCAGGAGTGTTGTAAGCAAGACACAAGTAGCAATTCTTCCACTCCACTCAGTAGTGATAAGGTCTCAGCCGAAGTATTATGTCCAGTTCTGAGCACCACTTTTCAGGAAAGATGTGAACAAATTGGAGAAAATCTAGAGGAGAGCAGCAAAGATGATTAAAGGTCTTGAAAACATAACCTAAGAGGAAAGAGAAAAAAAATGGGTTTGTTTTGTCCAGAGAAGAGAAGACTGTGGGGGAACATGATAATAGTCTTCGAGTACATAAAAAGTTTTGATAAAGAGGAGGGTGATAAATTGCTCTCCTCTTCCACCAAAGACAGGGCTTACACTGCAGCAAGAGAGATTTAGGTTAGAAATCAGGAAAAAATTCTGCTCTCCAAGTGTAGTTAAACACTGGAACAAATTGCCTAGGGAGGTCATGGAATCTCCATCATTGGATGTTTTTAAGAACAGTGATGGTCTAGATCAAAGGTCCCCAAAGTATGGGGTATGCCCCACTAAGGGGGTATGGAGGAACATACAGGGGGGCTGGGCGGGAGCTCCAATCAGCCCCTCCCCTCCCCCAGGTCTGCTTCGGTGCCATCCCCAGCCATGTCCCCAGCTCCCGGTCCCGCGCCTGGACCCGTCCCCAGCCTCTGTGCCACTCCCAGCCCCACACCAGCCCCCAGCCTTGGCCATTGGCCGTGGCTCCATTCCCAGCCCGGGGTCAAGGCTGGAGGTAAGGCCAGGTGTGGAGCCGCCCCTGGCTGTTGACCCCTGTCCCGGCCCCAGACCCATGCACAGCTGTGGCTCCAGCCTTCGCCCCCTAACCCCTTTCCACCTTCCTTCTCTCCCTAGCCATGGCCCCACTCCCAGCTCTGGGGTGAGGCAGAGGGGTGCAGACTGGGGTAAGGGGGGGCATGGCCCACAAAAGACTGGGGGCCACTGGTCTAGATAATACTTAATTCTACTTCAGTGCAGGGAGCTATGCTAGATGACCTATCAAGTTCCCTTTCAGTCCTACATTTTTATAATTCTATGTTTTTCAATAAGTCATGGAACAATGGGCAAGCTCCAGAAAACTGGAAGAAAGCTCAAATTATGTCAATATTTAAAAAGGGTAAATGGGATGACACAGGTAATTATAGGCCTGTCAATCTGACATTGATCCCAGGCAAGATAATAGAGTGGCTGGTACAGGACTCAATTAATAAAGAATTAATGTCAATCAACATAGGCTCATGGAAAATAGATCCTATGAAACTAATTTTATATTTTAATGTGATCACAAGATTGATTCATAAAGGTAATAGTGTTGATGTAAAATACTTAGATTTCTGTAAGGCATTTGACTTGGTATCACACAACATTTTGATTAAAAAACTAGACTGATATAAAATTAACATGGCATACATTACATGGATTAAAAATTGGGTAACTGATAGATCTCAACATGAACGGTGAACAGAGAATCATCACAAAGTTGAGTTTGCTTTTAATGAGGTCCCGCAGGGATTGGTTCTAGTCCCTACCCTATTGAACATTTTATCAATGACCTGGAGGGAAATATAAACCATTGCTGATAAAGTCTGCAAAAGACACAAAATTGGGGGAGTGGTAAATAACAAAGAACACAGGTCCCTGATATAGAGTGATCAGGACACAAGCAACCAATATACATTATAATACAGCTAAATGTAAATGTATACATCTAGGAACAAAGAATGTAGGCCATATTCACAGCACAGGTGGACTCTATCCTGGGAAGCAGTGACTCAGAAACAGATTTGGGGGTCATGGCAGATTATCAGCTGCCCATGAGCTCCCAGCGTGATGCTGTGACCAAAAGAGCTGATGCAATCCTGGGATGCATAAACGTGGGCTACTCAAGAAGGAGATTTTATGTCTATATTTGGCACTGGTGCGACCACTGCTGGAATCCTGTGTCCTGTTCTGGTGTCCACAATTCAAGAAGGATGTTGAAAAACTGGAGAGATTTCAGAGAAGAGCTAAAAGAAAAAGTTAAGGACTGGAAAACATGCCTCATAGTGATAATGTGAGGCTTAACCAAGAAAATATGAGCTAAATATGAATCAACAGTGTAACACTGTTGCAAAAAAATCAAACATAATTCTGGGATGGATTAACAGGAGTGTTGTAAGCAAGACACGAGAAGTAATTCTTCCGCTCTATTCCACACTGATTAGGCCTCAACTGGAGTATTGTGTCCAGTTCCAGGTGCCAGATTTCAGGAAAGATGTGGACAAATTAGAGAGAGTCCTGAGAAGAGCAACAAAAATGATTATAAGTCTAGAAAACATGACCTATGAGGGAAGATTGAAAAAATTGGGTTTGTTTAGTCTGGAAAAGAGATAACTGAGAGGGGACATGATGATAGTTTTCAAGTACATAAAAGGTTGTTACAAGGAGGAGGGAGAAGAATTGTTCTTAAGCTCTGAGGATAGGACAAGAAGCAATGGGCTTAAATTGCAGCAAGTCAGGTTTAGGTTGGACATTAGGAAAAACTGTCAGGGTGGTTAAGCACTGTAATAAATTGCCCAGGAAGGTTGTGGAATCTCCATCATTGGAGATTTTTAAGAGCAGGTTAGACAAACACCTCTCAGGAATGGTCTAGATAATACTTAGCCCTGCCATGATTGCAGGGGACTGGCCTAGATGACCTCTCCAGGTCCCTTCCAGACCTATGATTCTATGATTCTATATTATGGGGTGACTTGATTACAGTCTATAACTACAGTAAAAGCTGTGTTATCTGGCACTTTACCAACTGGAAAGCTCTAGAAACTGGCATTTCTGATATTTCACAATACAAATCTTCAATAGGGTTGCCAGGCTCCCTACCTGGGTTTGTGTGGCTCCCCGGAAGTGGCAACATGTCCCTTTTGCTCCTTGTCAAGGCTTCTTCCCCACTCTGAACTTTAGGGTACAGATGTGGGGGCCTGCATGAAAACTTCTAAGCTTAACTACCAGCTTAGATCTGGTCCGCTGCCACCACTCCCAATGTGCTAATTCCCTTCCCTGGGTAGCCTTGAGAGACTCTTCACCAATGCCCTGGTGAATACAGATCCAAACCCTTTGGATCTTAAAACAAGGAGAAATTAACCATCCACCCTCCTCTCTCCCACCAACTCCAGGTGGATCAAGATCCAACCCCACTGGATCTAAAAAACAGGGGAAATCAATCAGGTTCTTAAAAAGAAGGCTTTTAATTAAAGAAAAAGGTAAAAATCATCTCTGTAAAATCAGGATGGAAAATAACTTTACAGGGTAATCAAACTTAAAGAGCCCAGAGGACCCCCCTCTAGCCTTAGGTTCAAAGTTACAGCAAACAGAGGTAAACACTCTAGTAAAAGGTACATTTACAAGTTGAGAAAACAAAGATAAAACTACCATGCCTTGCCTGGCTGTACTTACAAGTTTGAAATATGAGAGACTTGTTCAGAAAGATTTGGAGAGCATGTATTGATGTCTGGTCCCTCTTAGTCCCAAGAGTGAACTCTCCCCAAACACAAAGAGCACAAACAAAAGCCTTCCCCCCCCCAAGATTTGAAAGTATCTTGTCCCCTTATTGGTCCTTTGGGTCAGGTGTCAGCCAGGTTACCTGAGCTTCTTAACCCTTTACGGGTAAAAGGATTTTGGAGTCTCTGGCCAGGAGGGATTTTATAGTATTGTGCACAGGAGGGCTGTTACCCTTCCCTTTATAGTTATGACACTCCTAGATGTAAGAATGGCCACGGTTTGTTCCGTGCACTACCCCTACCCCGAGCACTGGCTCCACAGCTCCCATTGGCCAGGAACCGTGGCCATTGGGAGCTGCAGGGGCAGCACCTGTGGGTGGAGGCAACATGCACAGGGACCTGGCTGCACCTCCACCTAGGAGCAGCAGGGACATGTCGCCACTTGTGGGGAGCCGCCCGAGGTGAGCGTCACCCAGATCCCTCACCCTGCACTACCTCACAT
The DNA here is from genome assembly GCF_002925995.2 of Terrapene triunguis. Lineage (NCBI taxonomy): Eukaryota > Metazoa > Chordata > Testudines > Emydidae > Terrapene > Terrapene triunguis. The sequence continues at coordinate 646,203 of NW_020664465.1, read as the reverse complement.
GCTTCAACCCCCTGCCCTGAGCCCCCTCCCGCACCCAAACTCCTTCCCAGAGCCCGCACGCCCTCCAACGCCCCAACCCCCAGCCCTGAGCGCCCTCCCATATCCAAACTCCCTCCCTCCATTGGTAAGTATAACTCTTAGTTAACCAGAATTTTTCACTAACCAGCACCCCCCATTTCCCCAATATGCAAGATAACAAAGCTTTTACTGTATCTACATAGGGAAAATTTTTTTATTAATTGGCTCTTCAGTGTATCAGAGAAAGGTTTAACAAGATCCAATACTGGAAGGTGAAGCTAGACAAATTCAGATTGGAAATAAGGCAGACATTTTTAACCGTGAGTAATTAACCATTCGAACAATTTACCAAGGGTTGTGATGGATTCTTCATCACTGACAATTTTTGAATCAAGAATGGATGTTTTTTCTAAAAGATCTGCTCTAGGAATTATTTGGGGGCAGTTCTCTGGCCTGTGGTATAGAGGAGGTCACACTAGATGGTCACAAGGTCCCCTCTGGCCTTGGAATCTATGAATCTATATATCTCATCTCAGTTTCCACGAAGTAAATCCATTGTAACCCATTAGCTGCAATGTGATCAGGGCTGGATTGGGGTGTCATTTTCCCTTGGGTCAAGGACCTAGGGGTTACAGTGGATGAGAAGCTGGATATGAGTCAGCAGTGTGCCCTTGTTGCCAAAGAAGGCTAACGGCATTTTGGGCTGTATAAGTAGGGGCATTGCCAGCAGATCGAGGGAAGTGATCATTCCCTTCTTTTTGGCATTGGTGAGGCCTTATCTGGAGTACTGTCTCCAGTTTTGGGCCCCACACTACAAGAAAGATATGGAAAAATTGGAAAGAGTCCAGCAGAGGGCAATGAAAATTATTAGGATGCTGGAGCACATAACTTATGATGAGAGGCTGAGGGAACTGGGATTATTTAGTCTTCAGAAAAGAAGAATGAGGGGGGATTTGATAGTTGCTTTCAACTACCTGAAAGGGGGTTCCAAAGAGGATGGATCTAGAGTGTTCTCAGTGGTAATAGATGACAGAACAAGGAGTAATGGTCTCAAGTTGTAGGGGGGAAGGTTTAGGTTGGATATTAGGAAAAACTTTTTTACTACGAGAGTGCTGAAGCACTGGAATGTGTTACCTAGGGAGGTGGTGAAATCTTCTTCCTTAGAAGTTTTTAAGGTCAGGCTTGACAAAGCCCTGGCTGGGATGATTTAGTTGGGGATTGGGCCTGTTTTCAGCAGGGGGTTGGACTAGGTGACCTCCTGAGGTCCCTTCCAACCCTGATATTCTATGATTCTATGAAACCAGAGTCACCCACTGATTGCAGTGGGGTAAGGACTGGATTCTGATCTCAGATCCCCGGGAGTCAATTCAGTCACCCCCTGACTGCAATAGGGTCAGGGCTAGATTCTGATCTTACTTAAACCAAGAATAGCCAATAGCGCAGTGGTTAGGTCACTCACTGGGATGTGGAGAACCTGGGCCCAAGTCCCCACTCCAAATCAGGCAGCACGGAGATTGTAACATACACCTCCCATATGAGTGGCCTCCCAACCGGGCTGAGCTGGGTCAGCTGGCTAAAGCCAGCAGAGAGCTCACAGCTGAGAGTCCTCAGTCCTCTCTCTGGCCCAGAGTTAGGGGCCTAACACCCCATGGAGATTGAGCCTTGGCCACTTACTATTGGCTTGCTGAGGTGGCTCCTCCCTCAATATGCTGCCTTCTGTGGTATTTCTCTCTCCCCTTGCACCTAAGGCAGAGCTGTGAATTCCACTGGGTGGCCGGGGGTCTAAGAGTTGGGTACTGAGTCTAAGTTCTCTTGGGGAATCCCAGCCTGAGTCCATTTGTGAATCTAGCCCTCCGCTCATATTTATTTATGTATCATTCATGTTCCCTACTGTTTTTATGCATCGTCACTCTATTAATGAATTAATCTCCCATTGCTTACTGTTTTACTGATCTCCTGTTTACTGATCATTCTTTTCTCATGTTCTTCACTACTACTCTTATTAATGTCATCACTCTTCATAATGGTTCTGC
>NW_020664465.1:643405-644142 GCF_002925995.2 Terrapene triunguis | reverse complement strand
GCAGAACCATTATGAAGAGTGATGACATTAATAAGAGTAGTAGTGAAGAACAAGAGAAAAAAATGATCAGTAAACAGGAGATCAGTAAGACAGTAAGCAATGGGAGATTAATATTAATATTAATACATATATATGTATGTATTATAAAATCAACAGCATCATTTTCATTAGCACACTACACTGAGTTGTGCTTCTTAATACAGGAAAACTGGTGATGAAATGTGACAGCCCCACAAAGTAGTCGTTGAGTGATAAGGAGATAGGGCTGGGAGTCAGGACTCCTCCGTTCTTTCTCTGGCTCTGGGAGTGAAGTGCCATCTAGCGATTAGAGCAGAGGGGTTCTGCATCAGAACTCCTGGCTCCTGTACCCATCTCTGGAAGGGGAGTGAGGTCTAGTGGTTAGAGCAGGATGGGGCAGAGATGCTGGAAGTCAGGACTCCCCCTCCTATCCGTCTCTTGGGGGTCCCGGAGATCAGCCCTGACTCGCTAACAAGCCCTGTGGTACCGATCAGCAACTGTGCTCCCCAGGGCCCCAGAGCTCTGTCCTCCCACCCCCGGTGCCAGCACCCTCCCAGACAGAGGGGATATAGCCAGGGGCAGCCAGAGGGGAGGGGGCCACAGGGCAGGAGGGGACAGAGATGGAACATGACTGAGTGCCCCCTTTCCAGCTAAGGCAGTGCAGGGTGAGTCCTTTCTTTCTTTCTTTCTTTCTTTCTTTCTTTCTTTCTTTCTTTCTT
>NW_020664465.1:635043-643395 GCF_002925995.2 Terrapene triunguis | reverse complement strand
CTTTCTTTCTTTCTTTCTTTCTTTCTTTCTTTCTTTCTTTCTTTCTTTCTTTCTTTCTTTCTTTCTTTCCAATCCTGGGCTTCCCCCATCCCCAGCTTTGCCACAGCCCCTCAATCCCTGTTATCCCAGCCCTGGATTTTCCACACACACAGCTCTGCCAATCCCCATCAATCCCAACCTGCAGCCTCTGGCTATCCCAGACATTCCCGGAGAGGTCAGAGTTTGGGATTTTCAGGGAATACAGTGGGGGGAAGGGTGTAGGAGTGTTTCTAATGTCACTGTTCACACTGCCTGGCCATGGTGCATATTTATCAAGACAATCAATGCAGGAGAATGAATAGCTGGGGAATGAATGAGTAAAAGGAAGGATAAATACAGGATTATCTTAATTAATAAATGGCTAGAGTAGGAACTAAGTAACACACACACACACACACACACACACACACGGTGCTGCAATGTGTGTGCTGAACTTCATGTTGCTGAGTCATCCCAATGATTGACAGGGGACTGTAGAGTGTCTGCACAATCGGGACCTAAGAATTAATAAATGAATAAAGGAGGAAGGAAGGAAGGAATGTAGAAATAAATAATTAAAAAGTAAATAAATTCATAAATTAATTAGTAAATAAAAGATCAAGTAAGTGTTACAATGAATTAATAAATGTCTACACATGAATGTGAAGGGATATGTAATTGGTTAAATATAATTAATAATTAAGTGATAAATATTTGTATAAATATATCAATGAAGCAATCAGTGAATGTTCAGATAAATATATAAAGGAATAAATACATGATTATGTAAATAAATAAATAAATGAATAACAGAATGTACATATAAATGAAGGATTAGAGGAAAGAAGGAATCCATGATTGGATTGATAAATGAAGAAATAAATAAGTCCAGGTAGGAATGCATAAATAAATAAATGAAGGGATTGATACATGATTAAATTGATTAGTCAATGAAAATATAAGTAATTTTTAAAAGAATACATTAATGCATGAAATAAATAAATGAATACCAATACATGAAGGAATATATATATATATAATATATATATATAATATGTTAATAGAATGTATAACTAAGTGAAAGAATAAAAAGAATGAATGATTGATTAAACTAATGAATAAATTAATGTCTACATAAATTAATGTTGAAATTAAGAATAGAATGTATAAATAAATAAAAAGTGGATAGATGATTACATTTATGTATAAATAAATGAATAAACAATGGAAGGAAATAATAAATGAATGTATAACACATAAAGAAAAGAATAAAGACGTGAATGAATGAACAAATAGTGGAAGAATACAACAGATGAATGTATAAATAAAAACATAAATGGTGTATTGAACAAATACATGAATAACAAACAATGAATGAACATGTAAATAAATGAAGAAATGGTGATTAAATTACATTAATAATTTCAATTAATTTGTAAATGAAGGGACAACTAATCAAATGCATGCATAAGAAATTGGAGGAATACATACATAAATGGAGGATGAGATAAAAGAATAAGTGAATAAAAAAAGGAAGGAAGAAATATCAAGATATTACCACTCACAGTAACAATTCCCACATGCTTCTTCTTTACTAGCCCTCCTGTTTCCCCATGTGCCCTGTCCCCCTTATCTCTCTGCTTCTATGGCTCTGTCACTTTCTTGGTTTGGTTATCTGACTAACCCCTCCTCACTAAACCCCATCCAAATTCTTTCGGTGACACTCAGGCACACACATGCCACCATCATTCCCCTGCCAAAAAAACCCCAAAGATTAAAATGAAAAGAAAAGGCATTTCGGGTCAAAATTGTCAGGGGGGAAATTTTTGATTTTGCATTGAAAAACCCCAAAATTTCAAAGTGAAAGGTTTGAGTTTTTCCAAGGAAAAAAAATGTTTTAATTACAAGGGAAGCAGGCACTTCTCACAAAAATATTCACTTCATCACCAGCTAAACATTTTGATGGAAAATTTCTAATCATCCCTAGTTATATCCCTGTATCTTACATCTTGGCCAGCGATTGCCTCTCGCTGAGTGTCTGTGAAGCACTTGGTATGATGGGGGCCCTGATCTCAGTTGGGATCTTCGCAGCAGCTGGTACAATGGGGGCCATGGTATAAGTTGCACCACACCACTACCATAATGTGCATAGTAAATTTTACAATAACATTCACCCTGTTTTCTATTGCAGGACCTCATGCTGAAGGGATGGAGCGTGGGAACCACACAGAGGTGACAGAGTTCCTACTGCTGGGGCTGTCTCAGACCCGGGAGGTCCAGCTTTTCCTCTTTGTCCTCTTCTTGCTCTTCTACATCGTCATCTTCCCAGCCAACATCCTCATCATCCTCAGCATCTGGGGTGACCCCCACCTGGGCTCCCCCATGTATTTCTTCCTGGCCAACCTGGCCTTCCTGGACATCTGCTACTGCTTTGTCATCCCCCCGAAGGTAATAAGCCACTTCTTGTCCCACCACAAGACTATCTCCTACGGGGGATGCCTTGCCCAGCTCTTCTTTCTCCACCTCCTAGGAGGGGCTGAAATCAACCTGCTCATGGGCATGGCCTTTGATAGGTATGTGGCCATCTGCCAGCCCCTGCGCTACACCACTGTGGTGAGCAGAGGGGTCTGCTGGGCCCTGGTAGGGGCTGCCTGGGCCGTGGGGTTCATGCACTCATTCATCCAGGTCATCCCCATTGCCCGGCTCCCCTTCTGTGGCCCCAATGAGCTGGACAGTTTCTTTTGTGACATCACCCAGGTGATCAAGCTGGCCTGCACTGATGTCTATGTGCTGGAGTTCTTCATGTTCTTCAACAGTGGCCTGGTCACCATGCTGTGCTTCATCCTCTTGCTCATCTCCTACGGGGCCCTGCTGGTCCGGCTGTGGGCAGGTGGCTCCTCAAAGGGGATGAGTAAAGCGGCCTCCACCTGCATCACCCACATCATCATCATCATCATCATGTTTGGCCCGGCCACCTACATCTACTGCCGGCCCTTCCGCAGCTTCCCCCTGGACAAAGTGGTGGCTGTGTTCCACACCGTGGTCTTCCCCCTGCTGAACCCCATCATCTACACACTCAGGAACAAGGAGATCATCAGTGCCATGAAGAGGCTGCTGGGCAGATATGGGCTGTGGAGAGGGAAATAGAAGAAGAAGAAGAAGAAGAAGAAGAAGAAGAAATTGAGGGGGGTCAACAAGCATGTGGCAAGGGGGATCCAATGGACATAGTGTACTTAGATTTTCAGAAAGCCCTTGACAAGGTCCCTCACCAAGAGCTCTTAAGCAAAGTAAGGTATCATGGGATGAGAGGGAAGGTGTCACACCCCAATGCACCCCTCCCAGTAGGGAGTCCCCTGGGGAAGGCAGATCAGCATTGTATGTGGCTAACTCTGTTGCAAGCACTGCAAAGCATTTTGAAGAGGGTCAAAAGTGTGTGAGTGGAGAGTGGAAGTTTCCTTTGTAGGTAAGAGAGGCCAAAAGGGGAGGAGAAAGAGAGCAGAAAATGGGTTAACTCAACTCTGCAGCTAGCAAGCTCAGTCCAAAGATAAGATGCTGGCCTCCACCCAAGGACACTGCTCACAGCTGAGACTTGGAGGACAGATGAGAAAGAAGGGGGCTTGAAAGTTGCCCGTGAGGCCATGGGAAACCGACTACACTGACCTGCACCTGCAGGACAGTAAAGCCAGTGGAGAGGAAAACAAAGCCCAGGGCTGCCAATCTGAAAACACAGGTGAGACAACAAGAGGGGATACCGAGTCAGGCATCCCTGAAGCTAGGATGTTTTGGGAAAGGGAAAGAGACCATAGCAAGCCTGTTTGGACTGGTACAAAGAGTACCAGGAACAGAGGGCTCTGGACAAAAACACCCCCAAAGCAGCCCAGGACTTAAAACCCTCCTGAAAGCTGGAGCAACTTGGAGAGCACAACAGATTCTCAGACAACCTGGGCCCAGGATAGCACTCCCATCCACCTTTCCCCCCTCTTCTTCTGATGTTACACCGTGAGCGTGTGAGTATGAAAGTGGGTTAGGGCCTGGGGGCATTAACGCTTTCTTTCTTCCCCTGAGTGACATGGGAACAGTCTCAGCACTCTCTCCTGTTATTTTATTGTTTTATCAATAAAGCTTTAAAATTTAGACACTTGGTGTGTGCCTCGTCATCTCCTCCCCAAAAGATCCTGTGGCCACAGCCTGGTCAACTGTGGTCCTGGGCAGATTGGTAACGAAAATCTGTCACGGATCAGTAACTGGTTAAAAATATAGGAAACAAAGAGTAAGAATAAATAGTCAGTTTTCAAAATGGAGAGAGAGAAATAGTGGTGTCCCCCAGGCATCTGTACTGGGACCAGTGTTGTTCAATATATTCATAAATTGGAAAAAGGGACAAACAGTGAAGTGGCAAAGTTTGCAGACAATACAAAATTACTCAGAATAGTTAAGTCTAAAGCAGTTTGTGAAGCTTCACAAAGGGATCCCACAAAACTGGATGACTGGGCAACAAAATGGCAGATGAAATTCAATGTTGATAAATGCAAAGTAATGAGCATTGGAAAACATAATCCCAGCAATAAATACAAAATGATGGGGTCTAAATTAGCTGTTACCACACAAGAAAGTGATCTTGGAGTCACCATAGATAGATCTCTGAAAAACATTCGCTCAATATGCAGAGGCAGTCAAAAAAGGTAACAAAATGTTAGTAACCATTAGGTAGTGGATATATAATAAAACAGAATATACTATAATGACACTATATAAATCCATGGTGTGCAGTTTTGGTCGCACCATCTCAAAAATGATATATTACAATTAATAACTATAGTATCTATGGAGTAATTCTGTACTGCATATGGAGTCCATTTGTAGCAACTCTAGTATCTAAGTAGTAATGTTGTAGTATCCATGCAGTATTCATTGTTATATATGGAACAATATAGTGGTAACTCTGTACTATTTATGGACTAACTTAATAGTAACTCTGTGGTAATGTCACAGCATCTTTGGAGCAACTTAGTTGTATCTCTGTAATATCTATAGGAAAATATATATTGTAATTGTACAGCACATGGAGCAACTCTGTTGTATCTATGGAGTAACTCTTCATATTTTATGTAATACCTATAATATCTCTTGAATAACAGTGTTGTAAATCTGTAATATCTATTGAGTAACTCTATTGTAAGTATGTAGTATCTATGAAGAAATTATATAGTAATTATGTAGATTTCATCTAATAAACCTATATAATCTGTGGAATAATTTTGTAGCAAATTTTTATTATCTATGCATAGGTGTGGGAAGATTAGATTTTTATCTGTAAATGTTGGTAAAGGTAAATTTCACTATACACACAGAAACCAACAAAAAGAATATTTACATCAATAATAAGTGAAATTTACAGTTTGGCAAAGTAAGAAAAATGCTGCTTGAGCAGTTATTAGAGTTTGATTTAAAGATATTTACTTTGTATATATTTACATGTGATGGTGACAATGTGTGTTTTAACAGTTATAAAGCTTTACATTTTTGAATCTCAGAGTCTACTGCCACTAAAAAATTATTTGATCCCCACATAATTTTCCACAATAGTGAAAATTTAAATCAATAAAAATTGAAAACAAATGCTTAAAAATAAATATCAATATTATCCATTGAAATTACAAAAAGAAAAGTCACATTCTGCTGACTGTATCTATGTGGTAACTTTGTTGTAATACTGTAGTATCTATGGAGTAATAGCAATGTAGTACTTCTGTAGTATCTGTTCATTAACTCAGGTTTATATATGGAATAACAATGTACTGTTTTGTTAGTATCTATGGGGCATCTCTGGTGTATCTCCTGAGTATCTTGCAGGTAACACAATTGTTTACACCAGGTTTAGCAAAGAACACAGATTCTTTTTCTTTTATTTATTTGTACTGACTGTGCAATGCTCATTTTCATTCACATAAGTATTATTACACCAAACATTGTGAGGAGGTTTGTGTTATTAGTGTTTATTATGTTAAAACACAGAAGGAGATATATATCAGGCAATATGCTTGAGTAGGAGAAAGTTGATGCATTAGATGATCAGTATGAGCACTGTGTGTGCTGAGATAGGTTTAAAAAGAACTATGAACAGTGACCTATTTTAAAGCAAATAATGAAAAATAATCCCTTAAAATGTAACCTTTACTCTTCTTCTTGTGCCAATTGCTAGCAAGTTTTCAAAATTCTGGAGATTGAAGCTGTTTCTTTTTTTCCTTCTGAAATCTTCCTACTTGAAAACCTAGGAAAATCCATCACACAATTATGCATTCAGAAAACACAAAGGATACACAATAATGGACTCATTTGGGGACAATGTTGCACCCACCACCTTAGCTCTGCCCCTTTGTGTTTACAGACTCAGATTTTCAAAGTCATTTAGGGATTTGTCTACCCAGCTCCCAGAAATATTAATGAGATTGGGGCATCTGTCTTCTTTAGAGGGCTTTGAATAGCCTACCCATGAAAAATATTGTTACAGGACCAGATCATCAGCTGGAGTAAACTGTCCTAGCTCCAATTAAACCATTATTTGTATTATAGGTAGGGCCCTACCAAATTCACTGTCCATTTTGGTCAATTTCACGGTCTTGGGATTTTAAAAATTGCATATTTCATTTTTCAGCTATTTAAATGTGAAATTTCACAGTGTTGTGATTGTAGGGATCCTGACCCAAAAAGGAGTTGTGGGGGGGTCACAAGGCTTTTGTGTGTGTGGGGGGGTTGTGGTACTGCTACCTGTTGGGATATTTTAGGGTTAAGTATAATGATAAGCTGCTAATGTGCTGATATGGTATTAGGCAACAAAGGCATATGTAGGCAATATTTTTGTGTCTAATACATAAGTTGCAAATTCATTAGTATTTCTTTGTCTAAAATATAAGTTGCCAGATTCTTCCTTCTCTGTTGCTTATAAAGATAGATAAGGATGCAACTGCAGAAGCTTCAGGAGAAATGCCCTTTGTGTAAAAGAAGGTAAAAGGAATGTTATCGTCTGCTCCCTCCCTTTCCCAGCTACTTAAACCAGCCCTTCCCCCGCCCTCCCCTAAGAACTGTTCACAGCCCCTTCCTCCCTCCCCTGAGAACTGCTAATAATGAACATTTAAGGCAACAAATTGTTGAAAAGAAATATATCTTCAAGGTAGAAGTAATGTGTAATGCTATTAGTAATAGACAGAGGTGGGTTCACTAACCGTGAGTGTTTCTATTACTTAATAAAGGTCTTGGGCGTGTTGTAGTGGATGTAGGCGTGTACATACTCTGACAGGGTTGGGCCAGATAGCTACAGGAGAATGATCCTTTTGAGAACTGTGATGTGGGCAAGCACCAGGAACTTGTTGGAACCAATTAAGGCAGTCAAGCTAATTAGGACACCTTGAGTCAATTAAGAAGCTGCTATAATCAATTAAGACAGGCAGGCTAATCAGGGCACCTGGTTTAAAAAGGACCTCAGTTCAGTCAGTGAGGGGCTTGCAAGGAGCTGAGAGTGAGAGGGTGTGTTGCTGGAGAACTGAGGAGTACAATGCTTTGCCATCAGGAAGAAGGTCCTGTGGTGAGGATAAAGGTGTTGGGAGGAGACCATGGGGAAGTATCCCAGGGAGCTGTAGCTGTCACACAACTGTTACAAGAAACACTGTAGACAGCTGTGATTCACAGGGCCCTGGGCTGGAACCTGGAGTAGAGGGTGGGCCTGGGTTTCCGCCATTCCCCCAACTCCCTATTGGATACAGGAGGAGTTGTCCTGGACTGTGGGTCCCACCAAAGGGTAAGGTCCCTGGCCTGTCCCCTGACCCCATAGGTGGATCAGCAGAGACTGCGGGGATTGTTCTCCTTCTATTTCCCCATGCCGGCCAGAGATGAGTTTAGCTGAGTGAATGGCAGGTTTGAGCCACTAACAAAAGTGGCCGAACTGAGAGCTGCCGTGAATCTCTGAAGTGAGCAAATTTGCCAATAAGTGCATGACCCACCAAGGCAGAGGAGGAACTTTGCCTAAACAAAAAGAGTGTGCTGTAACTAATTCAGTGCTTACTGGACAATTGGGTCCAGGGGAACAAGTATCGCAATAAAGAAGCCCATACTCAAATCCGCCCAGGGCCGGCTCTAACTTTTTTGCTGCCCCAAGCAGCAAAAAAAAGCACCGCCCCTCGACCCCCCCCCCCCGGCCACCCCCCCGCCCCCCCGAACCCCCCCCCCCGAGCGCCGCGCCACGCGCCACCCCCCCACTGAGCGCTGCGCCGCCGGAGCCCGCCCCCCTGCCGAGCGCCACCGGAACCCCCCCGAGTGCCGCGCCCGCGCCACCCCCCC
>NW_020664465.1:613454-634943 GCF_002925995.2 Terrapene triunguis | reverse complement strand
CCGAGTGCCGCGCCCGCGCCACCCCCCCGCCGAGCGCTGCGCCGCCAGAGCCCGCACCCCCGCCAAGCACCGCGCCGCCAGAGCGCCCCCCCTGTGGAATGCCACGCCGCGCCGCGCTTCCCCTGCCGCCCCTTACCAGGTGCCGCCCCAAGCATGTGCTTGGTTGCCGGGTGCCTGGAGCCGGCCCTGAATCCGCCTCTGGGTCAATCTGCTCCTTTTTCTTCTAACACTACCCTTATTTCTGCACTTCTGCTGGCAGAGCTGGGCAGTTGGAGAGCAGCGGCTGCTGGCTGGGAGCCCAGCTGTAAAGGCAGAGCCACCGCCAGCAGTAGTGCAGAAGTAAGGATACCATGGTATGGTACTGCCATTCTTACTTCTGTGTTGCTGCTGGCGGGGCACTGCCTTCACAGCTGGGCACCTGGCCAACAGCTGCTGCTATCTGGCTTCCCAGCTCTGAATGCAGAGACCCTTAGTGACTCCCCCTGCAATTCCCCTTTGGGTCAGGATCCCCAATTTCAGAAATGCTGGTCTCCCCAGTGAAATCTGGTCTTTTGTGTGCATTTAACCTATACTATACATAGGGTAGTATGTATATAGTATAGGGTAAAAGCACACAAAAGACCAGATTTCATGGTCCATGGTGTGTTTTTCATAGCTGTGAATTTGGTAGGGACCTAATTATAGGACCACCTAAAATCCTCAACAAAGACCAGGGATCTATTATACCCAGTCCTGCACAGACCCCAACTGAGATTAGGGTCCCCATTATGGCAGGCACTGCACAGACACAGTGAAAGACAACCCTGCCCTGAAGAATTTACAATTCAAATAGAGGAAGGAAGGATTGTTATCCCCATTCATACAAATGGGGAAACTGAGGTCAAGATGCACGAACTGCAATCCCAACAGTCCTCCATAGAGCTTGGTCTGAGATTTGCAAATCTGTCCAGGGGATTTACATATTCCATCAGTTTTAATGGGACTCGGGTGTCCAAATCTTCTAGACATCCTTCAATAAAGATCCCGTGAGAGACACAAGAGGAACTATCTTCTTTTGTACAGCACCTAGCACTGCTTGGCTCTTGCTCCTCTAATACTAATAATGCTACCCTTCTTTGAACACCCGGGTCACCCCTTTGCCCTGTAGTAACAGATGTCAGGGCCTTGAAGGTCAGTTTCCCAGTGGAGGAGTCTGGGTATTTTCTTATGTTATTTCTACACTATGAGCTAGGGGTGCAAAGGGGGAGAGAAGGACTGAATTAGTCAAAACAATTCGGTCTCCTGCTATTATTCCAGGCCTGTGTTAAGCTCATGCCTAGTAAACAAGAGAAGTGTGGGACTGGAAAACAATTAACCCAAGTTGGTGTCTCAGAAATTAGGCCTAACTGTTGGACAAATAAGGAGGAGATGTGCTGGTACCTCCACCACTACCTTTTGGGGTCCTCCAAAAAAAACTTTGGATGGACAGATGTGAATGCTGGCTAACCAAAAGATGAGAGGAGGGGAAGTAGTGAGCTTCACCATCATGGCTGCCACCCCCACCGTCTCCTGGGACCCCAGACCTTCTTCGTTCTGATCCTGAGAGGAGTCCTGACCAGACTGGGACAGAGAGAGTATGACGTTGCAGTCCATATGCTTTATAAAAATGTTTATAAGTGTGAATATGATGTAACTGGAATATGCTTTATGCAAAAGGTCTCTTGTAAGGTATCATTATAAAGCTTATGATCTACTGAGTGTGTTCATCCCATTTGTTTGCATGTATTATTTCTATGTCTGGAGTTAGGACAATAAGATAAAAGAACAGGAGTACTTGTGGCACCTAAAGACTAACAAATATATTTGAGCATAAGCTTTCGTGGGCTACAGCCCACTTCTTCGGATGCATCTGTATGCCCATGAAAGCTTATGCTCAAATAAATTTGTTAGTCTCTAAGGTGCCTGTTCTTTTTGTGGATACAGACTAACACAGCTGCTACTCTGAAACCTGACAATAAGATATAAACTTATATTACTGATGTAAACATGTTAAGTGGAAGCCATTAAGGGTGCTTCAGAATTAATCACCTGTAAATGGCTCTGTTTACTTGCAAACCTTCCAGAGTACATGCCGACCTGCCAAAGGTTATACTGGCACTAGAAAAGGTTATACTGGCACTAGAAAAGGTTCAGAGAAGGGCAACTAAAATGATTAGGGGTTTGGAATGGGTCCCATATGAGGAGAGATTAAAGAGGCTAGGACTTTTCAGCTTGGAAAAGAGGACACTAAGGGGGGATATGATAGAGGTATATTAACTCATGAGTGATGTGGAGAAAGTAGATAAGGAAAAGTTAGGTTTCAGAGTAGCAGCCATGTTAGTCTGTATCCGCAAAAAGAACAGGAGTACTTGTGGCACCTTAGAGACTAACAAATTTATTAGAGCATAAGCTTTCATGGGCTACAGCCCACTTCTTTGGATGCATATGAGTTATTTACTTATTCCCATAATACAAGAACCAGGGGTCACCAAATGAAATTAATGGGCAACTGGTTTAAAACAAATAAAAGGAAGTTCTTCTTCACACAGCGCACAGTCAACTTGTGGAACTCCTTACCTGAGGAGGTTGTGAAGGCTAGGACTATAACAGCGTTTAAAAGAGAACTGGATAAATTCATGGAGGTTAAGTCCATTAATGGCTATTAGCCAGGATGTGGTAAGGAATGGTGTCCCTAGCCTCTATTTGTCAGAGGGTGGAGATGGATGGCAGGAGAGAGATCACTTGATCATTACCCGTAGGTTCACTCCCTCTGGGGCACCTGGCATTGGCCAGGGTCAGTAGACAGAATATTGGGCTAGATGGACCTTTGGTCCAACCCAGTATGGCTGTTCTTATGTTTTTATGTTCTTATGATCCATTTCCTGTCGCCCATTCCTAGCTTCTAGCAAACAGAGGCTAGGGACACCATTCCTGTCCATCCTTTATCAATCAGACTTGTCATCTCATCATAAAAAGATATCAAGTTAGTTTGAGAGGATCGGTCCTCCATAAACCTGTGTTGATTGGCATTAGATATGTTACCCTCCTTTAATTCTTTGTTAATTGAGTCCTGGATCAGCAACTGTATTATCTTGCCCGGGATCAAAGTCAGACTGATAGACTTGTAATTACTGCATCATTTTTAAACATTGACACAACATTAGCTTTCTTCCAATCTTCTGGAACTTCCTCGGCGTTCCAAAACTTATTGAAAATCAACATTAAATATCCCCTTTTTACCGCTATGATGTTCCACACAGGGAATTGAATTAAATCTCAGGACCAGGCCTCCATTCCCTCCCAGTGGGTGTTATTTGTCACTACTGTTAGAAAAATGGCAAATTGTTCCAGCTGCATAATTTGGTCCCACATTTCAAACAGCCTACAATCCCAGGGCGTTTAGATGTGAGATTTTGAGTCAGCCCAGTGTGAATTCTAGGAGGCAGTTTCTGGTGCACTGGCAGTGTGCATGTTGTAAGAGAAGGTACTGCCACCTAGTAGTGAATGTGCAGACGGGCCAAAGGGCTTGCTAGCAGTGGCCCTTACTAGCAGTGTCTTTTAATGCAGGTGGGAGGCTCCTGCTGTGTTTTGGAGATGAAAAATCAGGGTTCTAATCCTGGCTCCCCCAGCAGGTGCCTGGAGCTAACAGAGCAGCTTTCCTTTTCCAGGCAGCACATGACTTTGTTATCCACTATAATGTTCAGAGCTGGGTTAGGATCTTGAACCTGCCAAATTCGGAGGGTGTATGGATACAGAGCTCAGGGTGGGGCCCTGCACTGGGAGTGGTGGGACCTTGGGCAAGTCATTTTGGACCAGATTAATAGAGGTATTTGGGTGCCTAAAGATGCAGATAGATGCCTAGTGGGTTTCTAAAGCTCCTGCCACTTAACTCCCATTGACATTAATTTAGGCACCTAAATCCCTTTGAGAATCTGGGCCTGGGGAACTTTTGGAAATCCCTCTGGGCATCTATCTACATCTTTAGGCACCAAAATCACTTTTGAAAAACTGGCCATTTGTTTCCGCATGTCTCAGTTGCCCATCTGTACACAGCACTTCCCTATCTCACAGGGGCATGGTGAGGATAAATACATTAGAGATTGGGAGGTGCTCCAATCCTATGGCGATAGGGGGCCTTATATGACTGTAGACAGGAAGGTGTGCTGCATGCCCAACTTGATACACCATGGGCCTGATTTTGATAGGTGATGAGCACCTAGGTGATGAGCCCATTGGCTTGAACTGGAGTTGAGGGCACTCAACACCTCTGAAAATCTGGCCTCTAAGTCATCTCAATTTGGGCCCCCAGAAATGTAGACACCACTGGTGCCAAAAGTATCAATGGGAGTTAGGCGCCTAAGTCTCTTTGAGGGTGTCCCAGGCTTTGGAGGTTCCTGGACTCTTAATCACAACTATTACACCAACACATCTGTTTCCCAAAGGCTGGTCTCTCTCTTGTTTTCACATCAGTTTCTATAATGTCACCAGTCCACCATAAATGATCCCCCCAGGTTGGCCTTACACACTATTCCATCTGACCACACCAAGTGTGAATTCCCCCTTGACTCAGAGTCACAAGAAGTCCTTCTTTCTTTGTGTCACACAATCCTGATCAAGTATTATTATTATTTGTTTGTATTACAGTAGCAACTAGGAGCCCCACTCATGGACCAGGACTCCCTGGTGTTAGGCACTGTACAAACACAAAACAAAAGAATGATCCCTGTCCCAGAGAGCTTACAATCTAAATATAAGACAAGAGAGAACAGATGGATACAGACAGATGGGAGAATGCAAGACAACTATGAGGCAGTATTGGTCAGCATGACAGGCAGTGATTTCAGCAAACCAGTGGCCTAACCGTTGTCACGTTTTTTATAGGCATGACGGGAAAGGAGAGCTTCAAGGAGGGTTTTGAAAGATGATAATGAGGTAGTTTCTGGTTGTTCACCAGGAGCTTCTCCAAAGCATGAGTGGCAACACAAGAGACAGCACAAAGGATCTAGTTTGAAGATGTAATGAGCAGGTGATGGAGGCGGACATCCTGGGCCAGTTGGAGGTGGGAGTCAACATCTCAACAGCAAATTAAAGATAACAGGTCAGGCCATGAAAGTGAAGACAAGTAGCTTGCCGTAACACTGTATCTATGACTCAGAACGCTAACATGCTTGCTCTGTGTTCAGTCTCTCTGCCACTGGCTGATCATTCTTCAAAGTAGCAGCTGCCTGGGAGTCTGCTGGAGGACTTATTGCATCAACACTTACGAGTTCATATATTTGGGGCTTGAACCTTCAACTCTGGAGGCCCCATACTTGATCCTATGTTCACATTGTGGAGCTTCACGTAGGGCTACATTTTGGCTCCTGGTGAGGAAGTATCTAACTTGAGTGCCTAGCGCTAAATGCTGATTGGCCAGGTATATACTGATTTTCAGAAGTGCTGAGCGCCCAACGCTCCCATTGAATGAAGTGGCCCTCTGAAAATCAGGCCTCATATTTAGGGATTAAAATTTAGGCCCCTAACTGGAAAATGTCAGGCCTAGTTTTGAAAGATGGTGAACATGCACAGCTTCAGTGCAACAGTTTCGGCACCCATAAAAAGAAGGTAACCAAAATGAGACGACAATTTAAAGCATTCTAACTAGTCTGTGCAGGACCTGGAATCATAGGCGCTGACTCAATGGAGTACCGATGGGAAAAAATATCACAACTAATCGGTGGTGCAGCAAAGAGCTGATCGATGCCGCTGCCAAACAGCTGTTTGGTGGCTTGAGGGGGACCTGGGGGAGGGTGGAGAGCAGCGAGCGATGGGCAGGCAGGGGCCTTGGGGGAAGGGGTGGAGTGGGGGCAGGGCCTCAGGGCAGAGTGGGGGTGGAGTACCCCCAGGGAAAAATAAAAGTCAGCGCCTATGTCTGGCATTTCCATTTGACATGAAGTCCGGTGATTTTGAAATCTGCTTTTGTTTCGCATTAGAAGAAACCACCAAATTTTGATGTTTCCTGCCAAATGAAATTTTTGAAATAACTTTGTTTCAGGTCAATAGAACAAAGAGGCGAATTTAGAATATAAAATAAAACAAATTGCAAAATGTTTGTTTTTGTTTTTTTTAATAAATGTTTATCAGAATTGACACTCCTGTGGATTTCAATGAAATGCCCATCAGAAATTTTTCAACCAGCTTGAATTTTGGCATGTGCGTGTGAAGGACAAATTCTTCTAAGGCCATTGGGGAAATAATCAAGTGCAGCAGCAATTTCTACATCTACAGCAGAAGATCAGCTTGCCCTGTATAGGCCTTTCCTACCACTGTTGTGAATATGCAGGACTGGGGGAGTCCTACCTATACCTCCTGCACACCTAAACATGTCCCTTTTGGGGTATGAAGCACCTCATAATGGATGCATGAGCAGTGGAATACAGTAGCTTCCCGCTTGGATGCACTATGAATGGGAATGCTGCTCTGTTCACCCTCTCCCCATCCGAGTGGAAGAAATTCAACTGCTTCCAGCTGGCAGCCAGATTTTGGAAGGGAGCAATGGAACTAGTGAACTTAGTGGCTCCGGTGCTACAAACATAGTCTGGTAGAAGCAATCAGAGCCCAGCAGAGGCCAGAAGACCACAGCTGTGGACAATAAAGAGAAGCAGGGACCAGCACAGACCAGCAACGGCTGGTAGAACCCAGAGCTGAGCAGTGGGAATGGCAGGGGCTGGTAGAACCCAACTGTAGCCAAAAGAGAGCAGCAGCGGTGGAGGGAGATTAGCAGGCCAAAAGACTCCAACAGAGAGCAGTAGAGACCATCAGAGATTATTACAGTCCTTCAGGGTCAGTAAGGCCCAGAGATTGATGATCAGGGATTAGTGGAATGAGAATAATGCAGCCCATTAGAATTCCCAGTAGTGGTGTCCCCAAGTCTCTCTCATGCAGTAGCAGCTATTGGGTGGGCCATAAACTGGAGACCAGCCGGTGGCATAACGCCCCCTCCCCCCAATGAAACCATCCTGGCAACTCTCGCACAGGCCTTGCTCACCTCCTGGTTCCTCAGGCTGTAGACGAGGGGATTGAGGAGTGGGGTGAGCACTGTGTAGAGCAGGGAGAGCTCCATTCTGGGGTTCAGCCCCGTGCCGTCCCTAGGGGACATGTACACAGCCACCAGCGTTCCATAGAACAGCGTCACCACAGTGAGGTGGGAGGAGCAGATGGAGAAGGCTTTGCGCCTCCCTGAGGCAGAGGGGACCCTCAGCACAGCCCAGGTGATGCAAATGTAAGAAGCGACTGTCAGGAGGAAGGGGGAGGCTGGGATGAAAGACAGGAAGAATGTGACCATCTGGACCATGGAGGTGTTGGTGCAGGAGAGCTCCAGGAGGGGCTGGAAATCACAGAAGCAGTGGTCTATCTCACAGGGCCCGCAGAAGCTCAAGGCTATAAGCAACAGTGACACAATCCCCATGAACAGGAACCCGCCCACCCAGGACCCAACCACCAGCTGCCCGTAGACCCTGCCGTCCATGAGGGAAAGGTAATGAAGTGGGCGGCACACGGCCAAATACCGGTCATAAGACATGGCTGCCAACAGGAAGCACTCCACGGTGGCCAGGGCACCGAAGAGATAGAGCTGTGCAAGGCAGCCGCCCAGAGATGTCATCACATTGCCTGCCTGGAGACCAGCAAGAATCACAGGGGAGATGTTGGAGGTGAAGACCATCTCCAGGCAGGAGAGGCTGGAGAGGAAGAAATACATAGGGGTCTGGAGATGCAGATCCAGCACCACCAGTACTACCAGGATGAGGTTGGCAGCCATGGATATGATATAGACAGCTAGGAAGCCAGTAATGAACAGGATCCACAGTTCCTTGAGGTCCCCAAATCCCAGGAGGAGGATGTGGGAGATGGTGGTGAGGTTTCCACTGCCTGTCTTCTTCATAGGGAGGGTCTGAGGGAAAGAGAGTTATCAGATAATTACAAGAAAATGAAAAAACTATCTGTAAAACCTGCAGCTGTGTGTCCTTGTGGGAAGTAGTGCTGTCTAGTGATTACAGCAGTGAAGGAGGGGAGTGGGGGCTAGTGGTTAGAGCAGTGGAGACCAGGACTCCTGGGTTGTATCTTAGCTCTGAGAAAGGCCTGGGGTCTAGTGGGCTAGAGAAGGGAGTCTTAGCATTAGGACTCCTGGGTTCTATCCTATGTCTGGAAGGGCAATGGGGTTTAGCAAGATAGAGCAAAAGTACTGGCCCTCCACCCCCTTTGTGAATAAGAAGAAGTATCTTGAAGCTGCTTCATTTTTTCCTCTTCTTTCAACAATGTGACCTGGTGAAAACTCAGAATGTCCATTCCATGGGCAATCCTAACATTCTGAAATTGCCTTTCATCCCAGATCATAATGAAACAACAACATTGCCAGCAAAATTCTGACAAATTTCATTTCAGAGCCAGTTAAAGAACCTTATCAAAATGTTGATGTGCTTTTTGGGATAATGATAAAGCACTTCCTTTTTACTTTATCATTTCTACTCGGTTCTTTTCTAGTCTATTAAACTTGAGATGATAGTCGAATCTATGTGCTTTTGAAGTTACAGAAATAAAATACCGCACTCATTTGTCATAAAAAATGTGCCAAAATTGGTATGTTCCCATGAAACATTTGCATTTTGTTGAATCAGCAAACTGAGAGGAAAACTGGTCATTCAGCAAATTGTGGACCAACTCCAGGCTCAACCTTTGCTGTGAACCCTGAGGACTCAGGACACCGTGGATAATAACTGATGATAGGTAACACTATGTCAAGGTAAAAGCATCGGATTGTGTACCAGGATAGGCCTCTCCTATCAAAAGGCTCAATTTTGGCCTTTGCCACTGAATTGCTGGTGACCTTGAGTATGTCCATTAACCTCTCTGTGCCTCACTTTTGTTATTTATTAAGTACAAGACACAGCAATGAACCAAGTCCTTTCCCTGGAGAATTTACAATGTGAAGGGTCTTCCCTGGGCATAGGGTCACACCCCAAGAGGGGGAAATCTTTAGCACGAGTGGGGCAGGGCGGCTTCAGCAGTCAACATGGGGAAATAAATTTAAAGACCATTGTCCCTTGGCTGGCACAGGTAGCAGAAATCAGTGATAAAAGTCAGAGATGTTTGTAGGGAATCCTGTTTATTTACAAAGAATGTGCAGAGGGCACTTTCCTCATTCGGCAATCCAAGTCTGCCTTTCCATTGGGTCTTGTGCCCAAAAGTAGCTCTATCTCTTGGTTTTACCCCAAGGATATGCTAACCCCTGCCTCTCTTGCGTTCTGCTTCTTTCTGCCTCTCACATGCATAGATACAAAGCTACAATCAACCAGGACTCTCTGTTTAGATGTAAAATAAGTTCTCAGCTCTTTCTGTAAACCAGGCCCTTTTAAAGTGTCTCAAATTGGGCCCCCTAAAATCCTGGCAAATATTTATTTGACAAATAATAGCCCAGTAGATTTTTTTCCTATCACTGGCATCCATGCTTCTTTAAAGACTATCCACAGGACCACACTACAGTTCCTAGCCAAACTGCTCCTTGAAAGAGCCACACAGAGCTGAAAACTGGAGAAAGACTTCTCAACGATGTACAGCAAACGCAACAACCACAGTTACAAACAGAGCTGGTTGGATGCTCTTTGATCACAAAAATTCTTCAGCAAATGTTACTGTTCTTTATGCCAAGTAGCAAGTGACTAGTGATTTTCAGAAGGTGGGCACTCAGCACTTTCTGAAAATCAAGCCCCTTTAAAATGTCTGCTGCTGGGCACTGAAAAAAGGAAGCTTACAAAATCATGAGTCAAGTCTGAAAATCTTGGCCTTAGCCAATTGATTTTTTTTGCATATATGGATAAGAACATAAGAAAGGCCATACTGGGTCAGACCAAAAGGTTCATCTAGCCCAGTATCCTGTCTTCTGATGGTGGCCAATGCCAGGTGCTTTGGACGGAATGAACAGAAAGGCAATCATCAAGTGATCCATCCCATCACCTATAGAGTGGTAAGGGGTTCTGGTTAAAATGTTTTAAAGCTCCTAAGTCCAATTTTCAAAAGCACCTTATTCACTTAGGAACCCCCTGATGAAGGGACTTAGGCACTTTTGAACATTTTGCCCTCTGTCTCACTATGCATTTACAGTGCACTGTGGAAGCCCGAAGGGCAAAGGAAATTATTGTAGTTTCATATACCATAAATATTACCTTTCTCCTGCACCAGGAATGTAGGATTGTCATCCTTGTTTGGGCCATGAAGCAGATAGCAGCTGATGGGATCGTGTCAATTCATCTCTCTCTTCAGTTCATCAAGTCTTTTTTCAAGCGGTCCAGAGTTTGGTTGGAAGGAGACAAGCCCACTGGCCAGAACCTGTGTCATTCTGGAAAAGCAGCACCAGAAATAATGTTACCCTTTTCCTATTCTCTTTATAGGAGACAGGAACCTCCTCTGAGTGATCTTGTGAAAATCTCTTCCAAAGGGAATCATTACAATATTTTGCATTATAAGCATTTTTTTAAACTTAAGTACATGCCTTGGGGGATCAGCATTAAAAAAGAATCCTTTATATGTTTGTATTTAGTCCATTACTGAGCTTATTAATGAGAGAAAGTGGCCAAGACTTCATTTTACATCCGTCAAAAAGATACATCCAGCAGTACAGCACCCCGCTAACTACGGTTACTCTTACTGTACTGCTATGAGCTGGGTGAAAACTTGTTACAGGTTGAGTGAAACCTCATTCAAATGGATGTGTCAATGGGCCCTTCATTTAAGATAGTTGTAAGAGACAAGAGGCCAACAAGCTGTGCCCAGAAAGTAGCACCATGTGGACATTCAGTATTCTATGGGTATTGTGAGTGGGTCTGTGAGAGAACAAACAGCAAATGAGACCAGACAAGAAGACAGAGAGAAGCAGAGGCAACAAAGCCAAGCAGTAGCCTGTGAACACAGTAAAACTCTGACAAAATCTGATGGATTTTGTGGTTCCCAATGAGTCAGATGCTGGGCAGAATCAAGGGACTTCGATTCGATGCGATGCGATTCAATGCGATGCGATTCAATTCAATTCGATGCGATTCAATTCAATTCAACAAGGTTTTATTCAATGTGCACAAAGGGAAAGCTCCTGGTGCAAAAATCAGGCAGAGCCCCTCCCCTTGCTATTTTATAGCGCATGGCACTTACATAACAAGTTACATAACAAGTTACATAACACAAACCTCTACCCAATCAAATTTAACCTTTCCATATATGGATTTGTTCATCACATGCTCACACCTCTCCACTCCACATGTTGAGCTCACCCCCCCCCCGCCCTCCGGCTTTCTCTAGAATGTTCCTAGGGTGGTGAGCCACAGCATGCTTCTATATGCATAAGCACCCTGCAAACCACATTTTATCCAAAATGAACACAAGCATACCCTTCAGCTCCCCCATTTGGTTTTGGGGCTAAGAACAATTCTTAGACCCCACTAACACCACTTCCTTGTATTTATTAGGAGCAATGTTTAACTTTATCAACACTTAATTAACTACAATTTTGAGAACAGAATTAAAGAATACATAATGATATCTACAATAAAAATAATAATAAGTTCCCATACCCATTGCGAGAACACAACCCAAATCCATCCGCATGGAATCTTTCTTTCCACAATAGCAAACCCTTCTATCCACTGAATTACTGTAATTGCCCTACCACTTCTTTCAATATTTTTTAAAAGGCTTAACACAATAGGAAGAATGAGATGTTTAAGCAAGGTTTGCCTGCCAGAGTTAATCACCCAAATCCACACCAGATGGTGGAGTCCTTCCTCACTGCTATATCATCCACTAAATCAAACATTACATGTACCATTAAGTCAGGTCCCAACATTTGAGATAAGGCTTGTCCTGACTTCAGGTTTCCCATACACAAAACCCATCCTCCCAGGATGGAACATTGGTCCCAAGGGAAAGCTATATAGTTATTTCCGGAACTTATTCTACACAGGTGTCTGTGACATGAGAATCGGAGTGGGTGGACAGGCTGAGCCTCCAATTCAGGAGCCCAACCCACAGGAATTAACACCCCTCCAAGGATGGAATGACCATCCCAACATGCCCCTGTTATCGATAGGGACCACTCCCCTGCCACCATCCAAGGTGAAGACATTCAGTCTTTGAGAACTGCAGCTCTCACCCAACAGGGCACCTGTGACACGAGCAAGTCTCCTATCAGGGCTGCAACTTTCATGTTGAACACCAGGATGATACCATGCCAGGATGATAAGGCAATTTTTCCACACGCCTAGACCAAGGCTTGCTCATACATTTGAGTAGTTTTTAATAGATGGCTGAGTACAAGAGTGAGGACCTGACCAACTGTGTTGCTGAGTTAAGGTAATATCTAACTTGATTAGACATGATCCCGCCCCTACCTCAGCACAATAAACTGTCATCCCTGCTATTAACAAATTTTCAACCCAGTCCCTATTATTAGATTTGATAGCTTGAGTAATGGCATTTACAACTGATCCAGTGGCTCCTCTCCAGGTGATTACATCAATACAACACTGAAAGCCACAGCAACATTAAGGTGAGACCTTTAAAAAAAACTCTTAAGTCTCAGAAACCACTCAAAACAATTAGTAGACCACAAAAATTCCTACATCAATTTTAAACTGGTGAAAACACTTAACAATATTAAGAATGGCTTTCCAGGAGTCCACAGAGTAAACAAGGATTATTGTGCCCCATGTTGAGTTTCACCCTTGTATACTTTTACACGTGACAGGTGCACCCAAACTGGAATTCCAGTGACCTAGGACACCAAGAGAACCATGTGAGGCCCAGTCCAGGCTGGTTCAAAGATTCATTTTCTATAGGCTTTCACCACCACCTGATCACCGGGCTGCACCTCACACATGTCCTCTTTGCTGGCCTTTGGGTCTGGTTCAGTTCGGGGGTCCTGTGAGATGCACAGAGATAAGAATTTGCAATATTCAGCAAGCTGGTCACCCATGACATACAATTCCCTCCCTCCAATGCACAGATTTCCTGGCGTCCTCATTGCCTGCCCTGTCAGCATTTCAAAAGGAGATAAGGGATGTGGATTAGTAGGACTGGCTCTCATAGACATGAGAACCACTTGTAGGTTGGTGACCCAGTCTTTCCCTGTAAAATGGGTACCTTGGTCACTATCAATGAAGCATGGAAGTCCCCATTGGGAACTTATTTTGGTCATCAATATTTTAGCTACATCAGATGCAGTGGCCTTGGCCACTTGGAAAGCTTTTACACACTTAGTAAAGTGATCCATGATCACCAGAACATATTCTTTGCCTCTGCACCTTGGCAGGGGCCCAATGAAATCTATTTGTAACTGCGTGAAGGGCTGTGTTGGTCTTGGCTGATGTTGCATTTTCATTTTCACTGTGGGAGCAGAATTACATTGAGCACACGTTACACACCTCACATAATCATGCATGTTTACATTAAGCTTGAGATGCCACCAGGTGTTTGACATATGGTGGATCACCCTCCGTGCTCCATCATGTCCCAACATGTGATACACTTGTATCATAGTTCCCATCAGCACATTTGGTAACACTAATGTGTTCCCTGGACCTCTCCAAGTGTTATTATCACACAGTTTGCCCCCATTATCCATCCATAACCACTTCTCTGCCCTTGGTGCAGCTTGTTGGATGTCCTGTAATTCCAAAAAGTTTGGGGTTTTTATGAGAGGCTGTGTTGCAGCAATCAATTGCATCTCTTTACCTTCCACAGCTGCTTATTTAGCTAGCTCGTTTGCCCTTCGGTTCCCCTTGCTATGAGGGTCTGTCCCTTTTGTGTGGGCCTTCACTTCTATCACTGCTACTTCGGTAGGTTTCTGCATGGCTGCACGAAGTTTCTCCACTATCCCCCCATTTTGTATTGGGGATCCTGTACTCGTCAGGAATCCCCGATTTACCCACAAGTTAATATAATTATGTACAACCCCAAATGCATATCTAGAATCAGTATATATGTTTACAGAATGACCTTCCACAGCTTCACATGCTGCAACTAACACCTGTAGTTCTGCTACTTGTGCCTATGCTCCAGGTAAACTGCCATGCACCACCAGCTGCCCATATTGAGTACAAATGACCCATCCTGTGTGTCGCTTGCCGTCCACATAGAAGGAAGAACCATCCACGTATAGGCAAGGGGCACCAGGTATTTCAGTTTCTTTTACCAATGGAAGGTCCATGGGCTCTTCCTTAAGGCAACAATGATGCGGGTGTCCCTCATCTGGAGTAGGCATGAGGGTGGCAGGGCTTAGCGATGACGCTCATTGCAGATGTACTGAAGGCATTAGCAAGCTTGTTTCCCATCGAGTCCATCTTGCCACATGGACTGCTGAAGATTTCTTTCCTGATAAAATAGCAAGGACAGCGTGAGGCACGACAATATTTACATCCTGCGCACCAATAAGTGGTGAGGCCTGACTTAGGGCCATAGAAGCTCCTTCCACCACCTGGAAGCATGGTGGCATTGCTTGAGCGTCAGCATCTAGTTTAGAATAGTAGTATGCTACTGGGCGCTGTTTGTCCCCATGTTTTTGCATTAACACTGCTGTCATATGTCCCTCACTGACAAGCGTGTACAATGTAAAAGGCATTAATGGATTAGGAAGTCCCAACCCTGGGGCAGTACTTAGCCTCTGTTTCAATGTGGTAAATGCCTGTTCATATTCAAGTGTCCATTCAATTGCATCATGTGATCCACCAGCACCCTTCAGGAGATTATTAAGGGGCTGGACAATCTTTGAATAATTTGGGATTTGAGTTCGGCAGAAATTGAATAGCCCCGACACTTCCCTAACTCCCCTGACCGTAATTGGTCATGGGCATGCATTAATAGCCTCAATGCGGTCAACAGTTAAATGCTTGTACCCTTTGGATATTAGATATCCCAGATATAATACTTCCTCCTTTGCAATCTGAGGCTTTCTAGCATTAGATTTTACCCCACTGTCTGCCAAGTGCTGCAGGATCTCTTCTAAGTCTTTCATGTGCGTTTGGCAATCTGGTGAGGAGATAAGATGATCATCAACATACTGTACACCACAAGAAGCCATATCTGGCAGCTTTGCCAGCACATCAGCTAACACTCTATGAAACAAAGTAGGTGAGTTATAAAAACCCTGGCTTAGATGAGTAAAAGTATATTGCTTCCCTTTAACAGTAAATGCAAACCAAAATTGACTGTCAGGGTGCACAGGAACAGACCAAAAGCCATTGCTAATGTCCAAGGCTGAAAACACTACGTGATCATCAAAAGCATGTAAGCCTCCCACTGCCATCCACTCCTGTACCTTTTCCCAGAAGGGTAGGTTTGGGTTATTAAGCTGCAAAGATGGCAGTTCTTTTAACATGCTCCACAAGTCAGATGGACTTATATGAGTGTGCTCTAGGCGACTAACAGTAGCAGGGCCCCCTCCCCCTTGATTAGGGACAGTGTGCACTCTCACCGGAGCCATGAAACTACACTGATATCCCCATGTTCCACATGTAGGGTCCAAAGGTGCTGAGGGACAAGATCTCTTTCCCTGAAAGTCTGCTTCTTTATACTTTTTGCTTCTGCTTGCAGTTTTTCTACCTCTGTTTCTAACTCTCCCATGCTTCCTTTTAGCATATCACACTTGCTAACCAGCTGTTCATAATCAACAATTAAACACATGCCAGTCATTTTGTCCTTCTTTATTTCAGTCATACAGCCAAAATATCTCCACAAGAAAACTAATAAATTTACTGCTACAATAGTTATAAAAGCACTAATTATACACTCTTCATATTGTGGATCACTATATCCCTTCATCTTTCCCCCTTTTTAAATCTAAATATCCTCCAATCTCCAAATTTTTAAATACAGTTCTGTTTACAGACTAATAACAATTTATTGAAATCAAACACCCCAGACTGAAATGCCCAATCAGCAGATTAATCCTTTTTCCAATTTTTGATCTGCACAATTACAATCTCCAATTAGGAGATCTGGGCCAGCCAACACATTAGCTAGAGGTACTTATGGCTATACCTGCCACTACACTAACTGTTGGTCCTTATAGCCTCTTTGATTTTCCACTTCAACAACACTTAGTCAGGGGAAATTACAGCGTAAGCAGTTCCCACACGAAGTGCAATGTCTTAAGACTGCAACAAACCCCCTGAATTCCCCAACACCAAGACTTTCTTACTACAAAAGGTATGAGAGTCACCAGTCAGGTCAGAGACACACAACCAAATAAAAAATGAACAAACTCACCCTCTAATTTGATTGTAGGTCGTGATCCTGAAGGATATTTCTCACCCTGCTCGCTGCGCCAAGAAACTGCAGGGATTTTGTGGTTCCCAATGAGTCAGATGCTGGGCAGAATCAAGGAACTTCGATTCGATGTGATGCGATTCAATTCAATGCGATTCAATTCAATTCGATGCAATGAGATTCAATTCAATTCAACAAGGCTTTATTCAATGTGCACGAAGGGAGAGTTCCTGGTACAAAAATCAGGCAGAGTCCCTCCAGCAAGAAGCCCCTCCCCTTGCTATGTTATAGCACATGGCACTTACATAACAAGTTACATAACACAAACCTCTACCCAATCAAATTTAACCTTTCCATATATGGATTTGTTCATCACATGCTCACACCTCTCTACTCCACATGTTGAGCTCACCCCTCTCCCCCTGGCTTTCTCTAGAATGTTCCTAGGGTGGTGAGCCACAGCATGCTTCTATATGCATAAGCATCCTGCAAACCACATTTTATCCAAAATGAACACAAGCATACCCTTCGGGGCCATGAGCTGAAGAACTGCTAGCTCCTCCTGTGTTTGGAGAAGCAAGACTTGGTACATCCCTTGTAAATAAACAAGACTGCATCTGAGCGAACACCATCCTCCATTGGCGTCTGCTTCCAGCTGGGAACTCCCCCAGCGTCCCGAACTATGACTAGCTGCTCAGGTCAGAAAGAGGCAACAGTATTATTGTTGCCATAGTGCACAGAGGCCCTATCATGGACTAGGGCACTGCAAAAGGCAGAACAAAAGGACAGTCATGCCCCAAAGTGCTGACAACATGGGTGGCGGGTGAAGCCCCCCTTTGGGGAGGCTAGCCCCTGGATCCGCCCCTTATGCCCATGGCCGGAGCCGAGAGACCCCCTGCTCCCCTACGGCCAGAGCCAGAGCCAGAAGCACCTCCCCCGGCTGCATGGGCACTAGGCTAGCTGAAGCCCTGAGTACCCCTCAACTTGGCTGGAGGAGCCCCAGGCTGGACAAAGCCCTGAGCACCCCCCTCCCACCAGGAGCCCTGGGCTGGCAGAAGCCGTGCTGTGCCTCCCCTCCCAGGACCCAAACCTACCAGGGAAAACCCAAAGCATCTGTTAGAAAATGCTTTTGATACACCCTATGCTGAGGAGGTGGTATGTGGTATGTGCCTCCTTAGCCGTCCCAGAACCTGCATGAGGCATAAAAAAACAAAAACATTGCCACCAAACCCAGGAACTGGGGTCCGGTGGGCATGGCTGTGGCA
Source organism: Terrapene triunguis (assembly GCF_002925995.2). Taxonomy (NCBI): domain Eukaryota; kingdom Metazoa; phylum Chordata; order Testudines; family Emydidae; genus Terrapene; species Terrapene triunguis. The sequence goes on along the minus strand of NW_020664465.1, from coordinate 617,373 downwards.
GCACCAAGGGTGACAGAGTCTTCCCTGGCCTATTATACCCACCGCCCATGGCTGACAATCTAAGCAACCCACCACGGTGATGACGCAGTAGTAAGTGAAGCCTGGGGTACAGAGCCACAAAGGTATTTAGGCACCTAAACACCAGCTTTCAGCCCTTAAGGCCCAGTTTTAGGCTCCACCGTGATCCACAAAACCCCTGCTTGGCTGCTGCCTCACTCTGTAGGCACCTAAGTGTTCAGGGTAAAAGTTCCCTTGGCATCTGAGCAGTTTATACCCCAATTCCACAAAGTACTTGAGGACATGCTTAACTTTAAGCACAAGAGAATTCTCAGGGTTCCATGGGACAACAAACATCCTTAAAAACTAGACACATGTTTAGATACCTTGCTGAATTGGGGCCATAAAGAACAGGCCATGAAAGCAAATTCACTAATGGTGTGAGGTGGAGTAAGGTCTGGATTCAATCCAACCATAGGGCCACCAACTCAGCAAAGTACTAATGATACCACTGGCTCAGTGGTCTGCCAACGTTGTCCCCAAAGCAGATTCCAATACTCTCTGGAAGTAGGCAACCTCCATAGCTCTGTGGGTTCAGGAGCAACCTTCCAGCCTAAGGGCTGCTCCCTGGATCCTGCCTTAATTCAGTCCCGGTTACAGAACCATATACAATAGACTATTGTGGGACCTTTTCCTGAGCAAGGACTCGACAAGAGAAGTGATGCATTCTTCATATCTTGGAGTCTTGGAATCTAAATTAGTTAGGCAACCCAATCCTTCAGGAATTTTCAAAATCCCAGCCTATCCAAAGAACAGATGCCTTTCTGAATGATGCATTCAAATTCAACTATAATTTGCTGGGCTAGATGCAGGAAACACTGGGTGGATTCTCTGCCAGATGACCAGGAGTTCAGACCAGATGACCACAGTGGTCCCTCCTGCCTTTAAAATCTATTAATGTATGGATTTTGAAGATCACTATTCATAGGACAATAGAACAGACTGCCTCGGGAAGTTGTGGAAGCTCCTTCACTGGAGGTTTTCAAAAGGAGGCTGGATAGCCATCTGTCTTGGATGGTTTAGACACAACAAATCCTGCATCTTGGAAGGGGTTGTGGTCTCTTCTAACCCTATGGTTCTATGATTGGCTCCAATGGTACAACTCACATGATAAAAGTAAGGATGAAGAAAGTACTAGGGTCCTAAGTAACAACACAGGAATTTTGTGCTAAACGTCTGATTCTACCAAAAGTTGGACCCTGCAGGTGATGGGTCTTTGCAAGCCAAATTTTGTTAAATAGCCACTAACTTTGGGTGCCTCAATTTAACGCCAACCAATCTGGGCTTTCTCTCCAAAATTGCTGCGCACCTACAACCTCAACAGAAATCCATGCAAGCTCAGAGTGCTCAGCAAATCAGAAAACCCAGGTCTCCATTCTCACAAACTGGGCATGAAAAATGGAGATACCCCAAATTAGTGGACAGGCTGCACAATTTTGGCCATCAGGCTTGAATTATTTTTGGAACTTCTGAGAAGCTGCAGCTCCTATTGGCTTTAGTATGATCTGGGGGTGGTCAGCAGTGCTGGAATTTAGGCCCAAAGCCGGAAACCACTTTTGGAAATAATCGCCTACGATTTTAGTTGTTCCTGCTTTTTTCATAGATTAATAGATTTGATGACCAGAAAGACCCATTAGATCAGCTAGCCTGACCTCTTGAATAGCAAAGGATGGATACTTTCACCCGGTTACCCCGTACTGATCCCAATAGTTTATGTTTGAAAGGCAGCCAATCTGGATTGGAAGATTTTAAAAGACTGAGAATGCACTGTTTCCCAAGTGTGCCACTCACAGTCCATGGGAACTTGACCATTTGGATACAAAAGTCTTGCATGAATCACACAGTTTTCAAACTATTTAATGTGGCCCTTTGTGGGTGACAAATTGGCCCAGTGCAGAGCTCCAGATTACATTAATTCAGGGGGTAGTTTATGCATATACTCAACACAAGCTTTGTTCGCCCATTCCTGAGAGGTGCTGAGCACACACAGCTCCTGCTGGCTTCATAACAAGGGTTCGGCTCCAAATTCATTCTGTGTAATTGACCTGGGCCCGATTCTGCACTCTGTGGGCCTGATCCTGCCACCCTTACATGAGTAAGCGTGACTCACTCTAGTGACCATGCTGGCTTTGCTATGAGCACTTGCATGAGTAACTACTAGCTGTGTGAGTAAGGGCTTCAGGAGGATGCCACTTTTGCAAGCAAAACTCAGTGGATGACCCGGTGGATTGAAGAAGACCCTTAGGGCTAGGTCTACACTGCAGGTGGATGTGAGCCCCCCAGCCTGAGCAGACAGACTTGCACTAGCCACAGGTGAGCAAAATTTAGCAGTGTAGACATTGCGGCTCAGGCAGCAGATCTGGCTCTCAAACACATCTGACCCTCTGCATCTCTGCAGTGTCCACACTGCTAGTTTTAGTGCCCTAGTCGTAAACAAGCTAGCTCCCATCTACGATATAGGACCCTTAAGGACCCAATCCTGCAACGCTTATTCTTTTGGGCAATGTGTGATCCTTGCTGAGCGGGCAGGAGAACTCTGGGACTAACTGCTAGAGGAAGAGTTACTCACTTGAGTGCTGAAATATTAGCTGGTTATGTTAAGCTTCACAAATCCTCACTATTCACACTGGTGTTCAAGGTGGACAATGCCCTGGGGAGGCTGCAGTTGTTTGTGGAGATCAGTGAGACCACACATAGGGTCTCGTATCCCTAGACATGTTCTTTGGCTCATACTTATAGCTGCCTGATGAGCCACTGAAGAAATGGCCCTTTGTTCTCAAGGCAGATGAGAGACTTCCTTGATTTTATTAGAGAACAAATAATGATATTGTCTCACGTTGTTCTTTAAGACATGTATTGAGAGCTAGGTGGGGTGCACGGTGCCTTACAATGGAAGTAAATACATGGTCCTTGCTCCTAAGAGCCAATTGACTCGGCTGATCACAGCAAGTCAACATGCTAGGGCGATAACAACAGGCAATGGATGGATGGAGTGTGACAGAACTCACACAACTGGGCAATGAGTGTTGCTTGGCTAGTAGCACAGGCATCCTAGTTTCTTTCTTTCTTTCTTTCTTTCTTTCTTTCTTTCTTTCTTTCTTGATTGGAAGTACTACTGGGGGGATTCTAGAATAAGGCATTGTTCCGAAGACTGAAATGAAGGAGGAGAGAGATGTTTGTACAGAACTGGTTCAGGGAAGACAGCTCATGGCTTTGGGTACCATTCCAGTGAAGTGTAATGGGAATGAGGTGCCCAAACTGTCAGGCAGCTTTCAAAATCTCAGCCTGGCAGCCTGGGAGAAGGTGCAAAGGTGATAGTGAGAGAAGGGAATAAACGGGGCTTGGAAAGAAGTGGAATTAATGGGGTAGGGATCTGATGAGGGGTATGTGGAGTGGCCATGTAGATGTGGGTCCATCCAGGCATTCGAAGAAAGGAATAGGAGATATTGACAGGCTGGGAATATTTTATATTTTCCCATAAAGCTAGTGTGTGTTAGCTGGTGAAAGACCTGGTGTATCTGGGAGTGGTTGCAGAGGAAAAGGGTAAGGGAGATGCAGACTTCTTCCTATCTTTACCCATTGTTACTGAACTTTTATTTTCTTTTATTGTCCACCTGTTTCATCCTGCCCATAAGTTATCTGGGGCAGGTGCTGTCTCTTTAATACATGTGTGTGTAACACCAGCACAACAGGGAACTGGTTGGTGATTGACGCCTCTATATGCTACAGTGCTAGCACTATTACTTTTTGTGCTGTGAATAACCAAGAAGGGGGCCAGGACCATTGGGTAAACATATATATTAAAACCCTGTCATGGCTGCTTCCCCACTTTGAACTTTAGGGTACAAATGTGGGGGCCTGC
>NW_020664465.1:579240-603454 GCF_002925995.2 Terrapene triunguis | reverse complement strand
TTCACCTTACCCTTCTGTAGCTCCAAAGAGATCAACCATTTCTTCTGAGACCCGGCCCCTCTGCTGTGGCTGGCCTCTGCTGACACCTCCATGAATGAAACCTTGACTTACATCATGATCACTTTCTTTGGAATGGTGCCCTTTGCCCTGATCCTGTTGTTCTACATCTGGATCATCACCACCATCCTCATGATGCCATCAGCTGAGGACAAGAGGAAAACCTTCTCCACCTGCTCCTCCCACCTCATTGTTGGGGCTTTATTCTGTGGTTCTGGCATCCTCCTTTATTTACGACCCAGGTCCAGTGAATTTCCAGACGGCAGTAAACTTCTCTCCCTGTTTTACACTGTTTTGCCTGCCATGTTGAACCCTTTTATCTACAGCTTGAGGAACAGGGATATCCAAATGGCCCTGAAGAGAAATATGTGGCACAAAATGGTTACTCGCTAGTACTGAGTGGGAAACAGATTTCCTTGCCTGTTCTTCCTCAGGATGAATCTAAGGCGTACTACGTTTTTTCAAAAAGAGCAAGAGCAAGACCCACTCACCCCAAAATAGTCTGGTCATTAGAGCCATGGGCAGCAGGTAAAATAGACCAGGGAAGGCTAATCCTCCCCTAACCCAGGCTGTGGTCCCACCCACGCCCTGCAGCGAGGTCCCTCCCTCTCCCCCAAAGCCAGTGGGGGCTCAGATCTGGGTTTCCTGGTTCAAAACAGGGAGAGCAGGGATTCAAACTCAGCTCACCCACGTCCCCTGAAGCACCAAGCTATAGCCTCCAACTCTGTACAGCTTTAAATATGGAATTATTTATACAAAGTGGAACAGCTCCCACCAGCATGATTGGTAGACTCACCCCACACTCCTCAGATTAGTGTACTAACCCCAGTCTACTCTTAGAGTGGGCTTTCTTCTTTAGTTCAGATCCCATTCTAGACCAATGAAACATTCATCAAAACCAAAACTTTCCCTCCAGAATTTCCATTTCAACAAATTGAAATTTTCCACTGGGGAAAAAGAAACTTTAATTGAGTTGAGAATGTCCTCAAAGAATGTGACTTGTCTAATAAGCACACTGCTGGGGGCACAATTGGCAGAAGTGCCTATACGTTTTGGCTGCCTTAGTGACTGAATTGAGACTCCTTGAGCATGATTTCTGAGGTGGGCTGGGCTCTCGCAGTGACCTCTGCTGCTGTTGTGAGCACTCAGCACTTCTGACAATCACGCTGCAGGCCTATCAAGTTGGTGGCCAACCACAAAAGTCCTGATGGAAGTGACCCTCCAAACATTGCTTCAGAAATCTTTAGCAGAACCAGGACTAGAAGCCAATTTTTCTTGGCCTGATGCCACTAGACCATCCCTTCTCTTCCGTTAGGCCTGTGCACCATTGGCTACACACTTTTCAGCTTCTGCAATGAACAAGAGTGGGGTGTAGAGCTGCCTGGAAAACAGAATTTCCTTCCTGTGGGTGTTGGAACAAATTTTAATCCCAAGTCAACAGCCCGGGGACAAAAGTGAAACGTTGAAAATTGTTCACAGGCTCATGGGGCCGCTTGACTTTCTGGGCTGCCCAGGGAGATGGGAAGCTGCCTGTCCAGTGAGCTTGCTGCTGAGGCATTGGCTGCTCAAGGAGTCGAGGTTATGGCTGCCCAGGGAGTCAGCTGCTCAGGGAGTTGGGGAATGTCTGCCCGGCAAGTGGGCTACAGTGGAGCCAGTAATGCTGAGTGACCAGCAGGCTGCCTGGGACCTGTGCAGTCCTGGTCACCTGGCTGCTGGCCTTCCAATTGCTAGGCTGGCTGAATGGTGGGCAGGTTAGCCAGTCTACTTTCCGCCCTGGTTACATCAAAAGCTGCAACAGAATCCACATGTTCCCAGGAAGCACATCATATCTGTTGAATCAGCAACACGGGTCTGTCAGGAAATTTTCAGCCAGCTATAGCAAGGTCTCCTCATCTCCATCCACTACAGATCTCCATTCCAGTCACTGTCCTTTCTGGGGTCCTCTGGACCAGATCGCCACATGCTGTAAATCAGTGCGGTTCCATTCACTTCTGTAAAATGTCACCTGTGAAATGGAGTGGCTGATACACCGCTACCTCTATATAACGCCACCCAATATAACACTAATTTGGATATAACGTGGTAAAGCAGTGCTCGGGGGGGTGGGACTGTGCACTCCGGTGGATCAAAGCAAGTTCAATATAACACGGTTTCACCTATAACGCGGTAAGATTTTTTGGCTCCCAAGGACAGCGTTATATCGAGGTAGAGGTGTACTTGGCACTCTTCAGGGACAGAGGTCTGAGATCTTGTTTGCTAATAAGGTGTTTGGAGTGCACAGATTTCCTAATAGCAGTCATCCAGAGGAATAGGCTTCTGGCTCCCAATCCAGTGCACCTTCCCCTGGGCCAAAGAGTAGTCTGGTGAAGGAAAGGATGCTGATGGTCATCTGTTTTATCTTCTGGGTACTGTGTGTCTGTTTCAGAACAATGCAGGAAGATCAGTGTGGCCTATCACAATGCTCCCCAAACTTTTCGGGGTCATCCCTCCCCCAGGAGCCAGGGCCGTTGCTCCTGGAGGGTGGAGGGAGCATGGACAGGTGTAATGGGGCTGAGGCTGGTGCTGCAGCTGGGGGACAGATCTTGGGCCAGGACCAAGGATGAGGATGGGGATGGGGCTGGGGCTGGAAGTGGAGCCATGACTGGGCCATGGTGAGGGCTGGCAACCTGGGCCAGGGCCAGGGTGGGGCTGTGGTTGGGTCCAAGGCAGGGGGCAGGGCTGGAGCAGAGTTGGGGGTGGAGTGGGGCTGGGTGCTGCTCCCTCCCCACCCCCTATGGGGGCTGGCCTGGGCCCCATCATGACCCCCAAACATTCCTTCACACATGCCCCACAGTTTGGGTACCACTGGCCTAGTAGTATGGTTGGGAGTTGATCTTTCCAAAGGGTCAAACGTATTTTACTCTCCTAGCTTCCTCTGACAAACCCCAGCTGGGATGTTAAGGACAGTAAGTGACAAACGTTGAAATCGGTTGAGCTAGTATAAATGGGGATTTTCCATGGCTTAGAACTCAGCCAAATCAAGACACACTTTTATGGCCACCGCTGAGTTCTAGATCACCTCACATTTCAATTTCCTATTTGAATCCTTTGAAGTATTACAGCTGTTCAAATGTCGGTCCCTGGTCATTGTCAAAGGCGGCAAATTTCCACCCATTTGTCACCACCCTGCTTCTTGGAAACAGCTGAAAAATGGAGTTAAGGCAGAGGCCAAGTAGGAGAATTTTAGCAAATGTCTAAGCAATTGTAAACAGGAGTTGGAGTGGGAAGTGTTAAACAGCCTACGACCGGTGTTGCTATTGCCAGACCTATAATGCAGCTAAAGTCACATCATTTAAACATACATCAATAAATAAAATCATGTAAACTCAGATGACTCGTTGAACTTTATGTAGTGGTGTCAGCTGTGTGGAAAGTAAAATGTTAATACATTTCTGACCTATAATGAGTATTGGGTTGTTAAGCTGGGGTAACATCACGGATTGGCTCCCAAAGGAATCAGAGGCACACTTCATCCTGCCTTCTGCCAGTTACCTTTTTTGTGAATTAATTAGGAGATGGAAGATTTCATATATATATTCTTGCATCTGTGACTCACACACGAGGGAGGGATACGCTGCACTTTATGTGCAATGGGCACGTGGATTGCAGATGAGTTTCATTCTGTTTTACACCTGTTTTACATCAATAATTTCAATACGTGTCATTTCAGTTTTTGACTCTTTTAATTTTATATTTTAGTATAATTTGCTTAAATTTCTAAACAAAAAAAATCTTTATTTGTTTTTCATTTTCCTCCAGAATTATTTTAGTTGGGCAATTCATTGAAACCAACTATTTCCAGCAAAACATTCTGGTTTTGATACGTTGCTATTTTCTGATGAAAAAAACCTTTCATGAAAACATTTCTGGCTGGTTCCAATCTGAAGATCACTGCTGGTCAGGTGCTCAAATGAGCCCAGATCCCATGTAGCTATCTAAGTGATTTGTCTAGATTCTCCAAGGCCAAGAAACAGATTCCAGCATCTCCTGTTGCTAAGAAGGGGCAGGAGAGGGGACCTGCTGGAGGTTAAGCACTTTTGAAAATCTGATCACTTCGTGTAGATGCCTAAGTGAGAGCTAAGGGCCAGTGGCCATATTTTTAAAGTTACTTAGACACATAGAGGGATTTTAAAAGAGCAATAAAGCACCTAACACCCATTTAGGCAGTTATTTACATCTTTAGCTGACTACATACCTTTAAAAATATGTCCCTGAACTTTTTTGACAATCTAGTCCTATCACTATTGCAGAAATTTACAGCCCACATATTTAGTAGAGTATAAAAACTCTGCCCTGGCAATCATTTTCAGATTTAGTTTGAAGTGTTGATTTTTAGGGCTGAGTGAACCTAAAAAATTACAATTAATTTTTTAAAAAATATGGGACAACTGACTCACAATTCCCCATCCATAACATTGAATTTCAAAACAGGAGTATGCCAAACTAAAATAAAAATCTCTGTTTTATGAATTCTTCAAATTGTTATGAAATACAGAAAAAATATGTATTAAAAACAAACTGTAGAGCAATGGCATTTTTATGTGAATTCTTTTTTGTGTGTGTTTTTTAAGGTTTTTCAAAGGTTCACAAACTTTGGATAGCCATCCTTTGGTACATGAAGTTAAAATCAAATTTATGGCCACTACTACTAAATTAATTTATAAATAAATAATTCATCATTGGTCATTACATTCTGAACCAGCAGAGTAGCAGGTTGGAGGTCTAGGTTGGTGTCAAGGTTCCTTCCCCACTCTGAACTCTAGGGTACAGATGTGGGGACCTGCATGAGAACCTCTAAGCTTAACTACCAGCTTAGATCTGGTTATGTTGCCACCACCCAAATTATTTATGAGTCATTTGGGAAACTCTGTCTACCTCCCCCCCAGAATATCTCCCTCCCAAGTACTATAACCCTTCCCTGGGTAGCCTTGAGAGACTTCTCCACCAATTTCCTGGTGAACACCAATCCAACCCTTGGATCTTAAAACAAGGAAAAATCAATCAGGTTCTTAAAAAGAAGGTTTTTAATTAAAGAAAGAAAGGTAAAAATCATCTCTGTAAAATCAGGATGGAAAATAACTTTACAGGGTAATCAGATTCAAAGAGCCCAGAGGAACCCCCTCTAGCCTTAGGTTCAAAGTTACAGCAAACAGAGGTAAACCCTCTAGCAAAAGGAACATTTACAAGTTGAAAAAAACAAAGATAAACCTAACACGCCTTGCCTGGCTGTTACTTACAAATTTGAAATATGAGAGACTTGTTCAGAAAGATTTGGAGAGCATGGATTGATGTCTGGTCCCCCTTAATCCCAAGAGTGAACACCACCAAAACAAAGAGCACACAACAAAAGCCTTCCCCCCACCAAGATTTGAAAGTATCTTGTCGCCTTATTGGTCCTTTGGGTCAGGTGTCAGCCAGGTTACCTGAGCTTCTTAACCCTTTACAGGTAAAAGGATTTTGCTGTCTCTGGCCAGGAGGGATTTTATAGTATTGTACACAGGAGGGCTGTTACACTTCCCTTTATAGTTATGACAGTTGGATATTAGGAAAAACTATTTCACTAGGAGGGTGGTGAAGCACTGGAATGGGATACTTAGGGAGATGGTGGAATCTCCATCCTTTGAGATTTTTAAGGCCCTCTTGACAAAGCCCTGGTTAGGATGATTTATTTGGTGTTGGTCCTGCTTTGAGCAGGGGATTGGACTGAGGTCACTTCCAACCCTAATCTTCTATGATTCTATGATTAACACACACACACACTGTAATATGTATGCAGATCTTATAAGCACAGAAATTGTCTTATAAATGGTGTCCCTAGCCTCTGTTTGCCAGAAGCTGGGAATGGGTGACAGGGAATGGATTACTTGATGATTATCTGTTCTGTTCACTCCCTCTGGGGCACCTGGCATTGGCCACTGACAAAAGACAGGATACTGGGCTAGATGGACCTTTGGTCTGACTCAGTATGGCCATTCTTATGTTCTTTCTATTGTTGTAACATTTAAAATAAATTGCAATCTTAGAAAAGGGAAAAAGTAGAGAGGGATGTGACAGGTTGGATCACAGAAACCCCTTGGGGTTGCCAACTGATGTGCCAAGACTACTTCTGCCCCTGATTTCCTGCCCTGGCAGCTTGGGACTTCAGTACCCTGCCTGGTTTGAGCCAGACCCGCTAGCCTGCTGTAAACCCAGACACAGGTCTGAACCACATCCCCTAACAGCTGTAGGCTTAATTGAAAGCAGCTTAAGAATTGTTCCTGTCTTTAACACTCAGATGCCCAGCTCCCAATGGGGTCTCCAAACCCCAAATAAATCTGTTTTACCCTGTATAGGGTAAACTCATAAATTGTTCGCTCGCTATAACACTGATAGAGAGGTCTGCACAGCTGTCTGCACCCCTCCCCCAGGTTTTAATACATACTCTAGGTTAATTAATAAGTAAAAAGTGATTTTCTTAAATACAGAAAGTGGGATTTAAGTGGTTCCAAGTAGTAACAGACAGAACAAAGTGAATTACCAGGCAAAATAAAACAAAACACTCAAGTCTAAGCCTAATATAGTAAGAAAACTGAATACAGATAAAATCTCACCCTCAGAGATGTTTCAATGAGTTTCTTTCACAGACTGGATGCCTTCCTAGTCTGGGCACAATCCTTTCCCCTGGTACAACCCTTGTTCCAGCTCAGGTGGTAGCTAGGGGATCTCTCATGATTGCAGCCCCCTTTGTTCTGTTCCATCCCCTTATATGGCTTTGGCACAAGGCGGGAATCTTTTGTCTCTCTGGGTCCTCCCCCCCCTTCTAAATGGGAAAGCACCAGTTTTAAGATGGATTTCAGTACCAGGGGACATGGTCACATGTCCTGTGAGACCCCAAGTCTTCATTCCTCCCAGCCTAACTCACAGGAAGGTCTGCCTGAAAACAGAGCCATCCACAGTCAATTGTCCTGGTTGATGGGAGCCATCAAGATTCCAAACCACCATTAATGGCCCACGCTTTCCACAATTACAATAGGTCCTCAGAGTTATATTTCATATTTCTAGTTTCAGAGACAATAGAGATACATTTATACAAATAGGATGACCACACTCTGTAGATTATAAGCTTTGTAATGATACCATACAAGAGACCTTTTGCATGAAGTATAGTTTAGTTACATTATATTCACACTCATCAGCATAGTTCAAAAAATCATATAGAGTGCAACTTCACAAGGGAATCCTACATTATGTGACTATTAGTACTTTGCAAAGTAACAAACAAAAAAAGAAATTTTAGATTATATACTGATGTCACTTTTAGGGGACTGTGACAGGGTCAGGCCAGATGGCTACAGGAGAGTGATCCTATTGGGATCCAGGAAGTGGGTGGGCGTACAGGAGAGTGATAAAAGGTAGATGTATTAGCCCCAGAATAAGCAGGTCCCTTTTCCCTAAGTAAGATAATAGGCTGTTCCAGAACAATCAGGAATTTGCTGGAACCAATTAAGGTAGGCTAATTAGGGCAACAGGAGCCAATTAAGAAGCTACCAGAATCAATTAGGACAGGCAGGCTAATCAGAGCACCTGGTTTTAAAAAGGACGTCACTTCAGTTAGTGAGAAGCTGGGAGCAAGAGGTGCAATAAGCTGAGAGTGAGTACACGTACTGCTGGAGGACTGCGAAGTACAAGCATTACCAGACATCAGGAGGAAGGTCCTGTGGTGAGGATAAAGAAGGTGTTGGGAGGAGGCCATGGGGAAGTAGCCCAGGGAGTTGTAGCTGTCACGCAGCTGTTACAAGAGTCACTGTAGACAGCTGCAATCCATAGGGGCCTGGGCTGGAACCCGGAGTAGAAGGTAGGCCTGGGTTCCCCACATCCCCTTCCACTCCCTATTTAAGACAAGAGGAGGTGACCTGGACTGTGGGTCCCACCAGAGGGTAAGGTCCCTGGCCTATCCCTTGACCCACTAGGTGGGTCAGCAGAGACTGCAGGGATTTTTCTCCTCCCTTTCCCCATGCTGGCCAGTGATGAGGTTAGCTGAATGAATGGCAGGTTTGAGCCACTAACAAAAGTGGCCAAATTGAGGACTGCCATGAATCTCTGAGGCGAGCAAATCCGCCAATAAGTGCAGGACCCACCAAGGCAGAGGAGGAACTTTATCATAGGAAATATTAATTTTGTTTTGTGGATTTTTTTCTTTATGAAGATGGCAGCTAATGCACATTATATTTAATCTGAAGACGACTAAGTCATCATGGTGTGAAGGGTAAAATTCTGTCATGGATCAGAAGTTCCTTAAGAGTCAAGAAACAAAGAATGGGATTAAGAGAACAATTTTCAATTTGGCAAATTAACACTGGGATGCCTTGAGCTTCCATTTCACAGACCGTGCATATGTGTGGAAAGTAGGGATGCAGGGAGTGCTGCAGCACCCTCAGGTTTTGCACCCGGCATCCCTGCCACCGGCCCTGGGTCCTGGCCAGAGACCCCTCCTGGGTCCAGCCCATCTGAGGCCCTGGAGGCTCCACAACCAGCCCCAGGAGTCCTGCCCAACCACCGCGTGTGCTCCCGTGGTCTCTGTTACCGGCCCCCCATGCAGTTTCCTGGTTGCCAGGCCCACGCCCAGGGCTCCCGCCCCTAGCTGTGGCCCCAGCCTCCTCTGCCTTACCTGTTACTGAGTCCCCCCCTCCCAGATCCATGGCCCTGCTCCCAGCCCCAGCTCTACGGGGTGGTGAGGGGCACGGACAGGGTAAGAGAGGTGCAGCTCAGAACCCTCACTAAAAAACTGCTGGAGCACCATGGGACCAGTGTTGTGTATAGCTAGGTAAACAGAAAGATGGGTGTGTATGTATAAAGGGACTGTTGTCCCCTTTCTAAAACTCAGTGGGGATTTTTGGTTGGCTAGTGCCCAGTACTAAAAGGAAGAGGAAGGGTCGATGGGAAATCAGTACCTTGAGACTGACAGTCCCCAGGAAAAATGGGGAGAGGCCAATGCTCCAGGTCAGCCTGATTGATAGGGCTGTCAGGCTAATGAGGGAGTCAGGAGGCTGCGGGGGTGGGTACTGTCCTCTGTGTGAGCTGGAATTGCCTGGGTCAGACAGAGTGGGGCCAAGCTAAGGAGACAGCAGGGGCCGAAGCTGATCTGGGGAGCAGAACTGTGCCAGATCCATAGGGGCCAGAAAAGCAGCCCAGGAAGCAGGTCAGAGCTGGGAGCAGAGTCACAGAAGCAGCCCACAGAGCAGACCTTGTGCTGGGAGCAAAGCTGCAGCAACCAGAGCCAGAGGGGCCAGAGAAGCAGCCCAGTGAGCTGGAGGCAGAGCAGCAGCAGCAGCTGTGCTGAGGGACAGTGGAGCTGGAGCTGAGGGAGAGTGGAGCTGGGGCTGGGGCAGTCCAGAGCCAGGTACAGTGAGCAGTTGGGGAGAGCAAAGGGGACCCTGGACAACGGGCCCAGCACAGGGAGACACCCTCAGCCAAGACACCTTGCAGACCAGACTTGGAGGGGGATCGTAACCCTGACTGGACAGGGGCGATGCTGGGAAGTCGGGTCCAGCCACCCTGAGCCTGAAGGCGTGTGGCCACTGCCAGAGCAAATGTCTGACTGGCAGCATCCCTGCAGCACAGCCAGGGCTGGGGCAGGAGGCCTGGGGCTTGTGAAGAACAGACTGAACTTCCCTTACATTCCAGAGATGCTGGTTGTGACGTCCCCGTGTCACAGAGCAGGGTGATGTGTTTTCTTTTAACCTTTCCCATTTTTTCCTTATTTTTTAAAATTGATTGCTGTTTAATAAATTGTATTTGCTTTGAACTGTATGTAATGATCAATGGGTCAGGGAAACATCCAGTGCAGAGAGCACCCTGGAGTGGGGACACCCTGTCCCCTGTCCTAAGTGACCACAACAAGATTTGGGGTCTAGCCCCCCCTGAATCCTGGGCCCAGCCTTGTTGGGGTTACAATGACTCTGGCACACAGGAGAGTGGAAGGGGAGGCCTCTAGGTCAGGCAGGGATCTGGGTAAAGGAAGTGGGAGGGAGGACTCAGATCCTTTTGCTAGCCCACTTCACTGGTGTATAAGCCAGGAAAGTTCCCCACAATAGCGGGACCATTCCCCCGCTTACATATGGGGATAGTGAAACAGATGGAGGATTGGAAATGGGGGTTAAACAAGTGAGCTAGGAAAATTTGCCAATGAAACAAATTGTTTTGTATTGTCAAGACAGAGAAGGGTGTTAGGAATTTCAGAGAGACCTGACCAAGCTAGATAGAGAGACATCAAAAAGGCAGATGAAATTCAGTGTTGAAGAAAAAAATAATGCATGCAGGAGGGAACAATGTGGTATGTTCTGATGTGGAATACAGAGCTCACTTCTCTTTAGAGTTGAGATGGATAAGTAGACACTTGATTAAAGTATACAAAATACACTAAATGGCACAGAGAAGAAAGTTCAGACACTTCTATTCTTCCTGTCTCAATAAGAAGAGGAGAGCTGTTCAATAGAAGTGAATAGCAGAAAAATTGACACTCACAAAAGGAGATTCTTTTTCACACGATGTTCACAAATGCAGTTAACCTGTGGAACTCACTGCCACATGATAAAATTGAAGCCAATAATTAAGCAGCATTCAGGAAAAGATCGGGTCCTTTCATACCCCTAAGGAAGCTCGCCCTGTCTCCCTAAGTTACTAATATGGACCTCAATACCAAAGTGTCACACAATCTTTAATGTATTTCACCTCCAAAGATCAACATGGAGTAGGAAAGTGCTATTATCCCCTTTATACAGATGGGGAACTGAGTCACAAAGAGGTTAAGTAATTTGTGAAAGGAGAAGAACAGAGACTTGAACCACAGCTCCAATATGCTTGGGTGATGCACCAACCCAGGACTAACCTTCATCTCTTGTTGGTATGCAAGACACCATACTGGCTGAGATGGACTCCCTGCTTGATCTGGTTTGGCAGCTTAGTGTCATGTGGTCTAAAGAATAGGTACAAACAGGGAGAACTAACCCAGCAACTGCAGACACCTGGGTGCAAAGTGACTATGTAAAAATGGCACCTTCTTCTTCAGCAGCTGTTAGTGACTAAAACACTTAAAAACCAAAACCTTGCTTCATACTCAGAGAGAAGGAGCTGTCTTTGATTCCGACTCTCACATCAGCAGCAGAATGGCTATGCATTTTCCAAACACAGAAATAGTATCACGGGTGATGATGTGTGAGCTGGGAGGACCCTAGCTTGGCTTTCATAGCCCATAATGGAATTTTTCGGTCATTTTTCAGAGCTGAAATACCTTTTCCATGACAGTATCTTCTTGTTGCCTTGACTCTTTCATAATAACATATCTCTGTCTTGGCATGAGCCATAGTATGTTAAGGTGACTGTCATTTTCTAGTGGCTGGTTTTGTTCAACATCTTCATTAATGACCTGGATGATGGGATGGATTGCATCCTCACTAAGTTCACGGATGACACTAAGCTGTGGGGAGAGGTAGATACTTAGGACGGAAGAATTTCATGCACTGCTACAGGCTGGGGACTGACTGGCTAAGCAGCAGTTCTGCAGAAAATGACCTGGGGATTACAGTGGACAAGAACCTAGATATGAGTCAACAGTGTGCCATTGTTGCCAAGAAGGCTAATGGCATTTTGGGCTGCATTAGTAGGAGCACTACCAGCAGATCAAGGCAAGTGATTATTCCCTTCTATTTGGCATTGGTGAGGCAACGTCTGGAGTATTGCGTCCAGTTTTGAGCCCCGCACTATAGAAAGGATATGGACAAATTGGAGAGAGACCACCAGAGGGCAATGAAAATGTTTAGGTGCCTGGGGAACATGACTTATGAGGAGAGGCTGAAGGAACTAGGATTGTTTAGTCTGCAGAAGAGAAGAGTGTGGGTGAGGGAGATTTGATAGCAGCTTTCAACTACCTGAAGCGGGGTTCCAAAGAGGATGGAGCTCGGCTGTTCTCAGTGGTGGCAGATGACAAAAAAAGGTGCAATGGTTTAGGTTTGATAGTAGGAAAAACTATATCACTAGGATGGTGATGAAGCACTGGAATGGGTTACCTAGGAAGGTGGTGGAATCTCCCTCCTTAGAGGTTTTTAAAGTCAGGCTTAACAAAGCCCTGGCTGTAATGATTTAGTTGGAGTTGGTCCTGCTTTGAGCAGGGGGTAGGACTAGATGACCTCCTGAGGTCTCTTCCAACCCTGATATTCTATGATTCTATGACTAGACAGAGGTTGTCCACTATAGCCTATGTCTCATACACCTGCTTCTAGAGCTAAAGATTTAGCAGCCCATGCTTTTATAGCCAGAGGTCATGGGTTCCATTCTTATCCATGCCCCATTCAGGGATCTCAGTGCACCCGGAACCAGATTTTCAAAAGTATATAGACAGAGATGTGTCTAAAGACACAGATAGGTAGAACTGCATGAAATTCTTTCCTCCTTTTATCATTTTTTCATAGAACCTCTCTGGTTTGACCCAGCTGCCCCTCCATCTTCATGGCGGAGCAGTAGGCAGGCCAAACGTTTAGTGAGCAGTGCTGTGACCCTGAGCGTCAGGTAGCAACACACACAGCTGGGCCCCACCCTGCAAGACAGGAGCCGCTGATTTCAATGGGAGCTGGGGGTCACGTTTTTAGAGGTGTCCAGCCACTTAATGGGATTTTCAAATGTGTCTAGTTGCCTAATTCCCACTGAACTTCCGTAGGAGCTTTCAAAATATGGCCCTAGGTACCTATCTGCATCTTTAGGTGTCTAAATCCCTTTGGCAATATTGCCTCAGGGAAATGCTGCAGGCTTGGGGAGGTAGAAGAGAGGAGAAGAGGGTGTTGGTATTAAAAAGTGCTTCCCAATGATTCACAAGCTAAATATGAGTCTACAGTGTAACACTGTTGCAAAAAAAGCAAACATCATTCTGGGATGTATTAGCAGGAGTGTTGTAAGCAAGACATGCGAAGTAATTCTCCCGCTCTATTCCGTTCTGATTAGGTCTCAACTGGAGTATTGTGTCCAGTTCTGGATGCCACATTTCAGGAAAGATGTGGACAAATTGGAGAAAGGCCAGAGAAGAGCAACAAAAATGATTAAAGGTCTAGAAAACATGACTTAAGAGGGAAGATTGAAAAAATCAGGTTTGTTTAGTCTGGAAAAGAGAAGACGTAGAGGGAACATGATAACAGTTTTCAAGTACATAAAAGGTTGGTACAAGGAGGAGGGAGAAGAATTGTTCTTCTTAACCTCTGAGGATAGGACAAGAAGCAATGGGCTTAAATTGCAGCAAGGGAGGTTCAGGTTGGACATTAGGAAAAACTTCCTAACTGTCAGAGTGGTTAAGCAGTGGAAGAAATTGCCTAGGGAGGTTGTGGAATCTCCATCATTGAAGATTTTTAAGAGCAGGTTAGACAAACACCTGTCAGGGGTGGTCTAGATAAAACTTAGTCCTGCCATGAGTGCAGGGGACTGGACTAGATGAGGTCCCTTCCAGTTCTATGATTCTATTATTTCTTTCTGTTCTTACAGGACACAGTTTTGGCTGAATAAATGTCCATGGCAAACCAGACAACGGTGACCAAGTTTATTTTCCTGGGACTTCCCAGTGATCCGCAGCTCCAGACTTTCCTCTTCCTGGTGTTACTATTTATTTATCTGACCATGCTAGGGGGCAATGTGTCCATCATGTCTGTGAGAAGGGCTGATCCCCAACTGGGCACCCCCATGTATTTCCTCCTCTCCGATTTATCCTTCTCAGATATCTGCTTCTGCTCAGTAACGGTGTCTAAGATGCTGGAGACCCTCCTATCAGAGCGGAAAACCATTTCTGTCAGCAGTTGCTTTGCCCAGATGTTCTTCCTCCTCCTGTCGGGGTGTAGTGAGGTTTTCATTCTCTCAGCGATGGCTTCTGACCGATATGCTGCCATTTGCAACCCGTTGCATTATATGAGGACAATGAGCTGCAGTCAGCTGGTGGCCGGTGCATGGCTGATTGGATCTATGTATGCCCTCATCAACACGCTCCCTCTGTCGGCCTTACATTTGTGTGGGCCTAACACAATCAACCATTTCAGTTGTGAGCTCCCCTCCTTGGTGGCTCTGTCCTGCTCTGAGACCTTCACTAGTGATATGGTGTTTCCCACCTCTGCTCTGACGATAGGTCTGGTCTCATTCTCCCTTACCCTGGGTTCCTACATTCATATCCTCACCACCATCCTGAGGATACGCTCTGAGGAGGGCAGGCATAAAGCCTTCTCCACCTGCATCTCCCACCTCATTGTGGTGGGTTTATTCTATGGGACAGGCTTGTTTAGGTATTTCAGACTCAATTCGGCCTCCTCGGTGGTGCTGGATGGCCTGGTGTCCATCCAGTACAGCATCTTAATGCCCATGTTAAATCCCCTCATCTACAGCCTGAAAAACAAGGAGGTGAAGGCAGTTCTCAGAAGACTACTGGGGGGAAAGAACCACTCAGCTCCCAAGTAACCCAAACACCATGATGTTGAATGTATAATAAAGAAGCAGAAAGGTGTCAATAGCTGACTGCTCAGGTTTGCTGCTAGCGTATAGCATGGTGAGACTTCAAAGTACTAGAGTTTAACAGCTACCAGTAAGGTGCTAACTTCCTCTTCTAGTTTAAGTGGCAGAGGGCTGTGTAGTGGATTAGACAGTCCTGGGTTCAAAACCTGCTGGTGTTAGATGTGGGGAATTGCTTCTATTACATGTAACAATTGAGATATGTATTTTCTTTGTAGAAATCCCTAGGAAATGCCATTCAAAACCCCACATTAAGGATAAAATTTTCAATTTTACTAATCTAGCACTCTAAAGTACTTTTATGGGCCACATGATTGTAGCATGGGAATGTCTCCCAGTCTGCAAAGTGTTTATGCTCATAATGCCACAGAGAGGTATTATTCACATTGCACAATTTGGAAACTGAGGCACAGAGAGACTCGGGCACAGATCCACCAAGGGACTTGGGTAATGGTGAGTGTTTTAGATACCTAACCACCCAGTGGCATCTCCAGCCCCAGGTTAGGTGCCATATACAATGCACGGTAAGAGTTTGGGCACCTAGGAATGGGATCCACAAAGGAAGCACACTAGGCAGGGAGCCACCTAAGTGAGAGAATGGGAGATGCTGATGAGGAGGGTGGGGCCTAAGTCCCTCCCCTCTGCTTGTTGTTCTCAGCTGTGACCCTGGAGTTAGGCACCAAAGCCATTTTGCAAGGAATTCTGGGAGGTGGGGCAGAATGAAGGGGGAAGCGCACCCTTATCCTAATGGCTAGGGTGCTTCCCTGTGACATGTGACATGGGAGACCCCAATTTAATTCCTTTTCCCTCCCCAGCTGTCTTGTGTGGCCGTGGGCTGCTCTAGGTATGAATCATAGAATATTAGGTTTGGAAGGGACCTCAGGAGGTCATCTAGTCCAACCCCCTGCTCAAAGCAGGACCAATTCCCAACTAAATCATCCCAGCCAGGGCGTTGTCAATCCGGGCCTTAAAAACCTCCAAGGAAGGAGATTCCACCACCGCCCTAGGTAAAGCATTCCAGTGCTTCACCACCCTCCTAGTGAAATAGTGTTTCCTAATATCCAACCTAGACCTCCCCCACTGCAACTTCAGACCATTGCTCCTTGTTCTGTCATCTGCCACCACTGAGAACAGCCGAGCTCCATCCTTTTTGGAACCCCCCCTCAGGTAGTTGAAAGCAGCTATCAAATCCCCCCTCATTCTTCTCTTCTGGAGACTAAACAATCCCAGTTCCCTCAGCCTCTCCTCATAAGTCATGTACTCCAGACCCCTAATCATTTTTGTTGCCCTCCGCTGGACTCTTTCCAATATTTCCACATCCTTCTTGTAGTGTAGGGCCCAAAACTGGACACAGTACTCCAGCTGAGGCCTCACCAATGTCAAATAAAGGGGAACGATTACGTTCCTCGATCTGATGGCAATGCCCCTACTTATATAGCCCAAAATGCCGTTAGCATTCTTGGCAACAAGAGCACACTGTTGACTCATGTCCAGCTTCTCATCCACTGTGACCTGTAGATCCTTTTCTGCAGAACTGCTACCTAGCCATTCGGTCCCTAGTCTGTAGCAGTGCATAGGATTCTTCCGTCCTAAGTGCAGGACTCTGCACTTCTCCTTGTTGAACCTCATCAGGTTTTTTTTGGCCCAATCTTCTAATTTGTCTATGTCCCTCTGTATCTGATCCCTACCCTCCAGCATATCTACCTAGCCTCCCAGTTTAGTGTCATCTGCAAACTTGCTGAGAGTGCAGTCCACTCCATCCTCCAGATCATTAATAAAAATATTAAACAAAACCGGCCCCAGGACCGACCCTTGGGGCACTCCACTTGAAACCGGCTGCCAACTAGACATGGAGCCATTGACCACTACCCATTGAGCCCGACGATCTAGAGAGCTTTCTATCCACATTACAGTCCATTCATCCAGCCCATGAGCCGGCAAACAGGGCTGCTAACAGGGCAGTTTGAGTGGGAGTTTACAGGGGGAGGTGGAAGGGGAGGCAGGAGGGCGCAGTGCCCTGTGTGCTGTGTTCCTCCAGGTGCGGAGGGCACAGGTGAGCAGGTGGGCTCAGACAACAGCAGCCATGAGCCAAGCAGCAGGGGACACAATGCAGATGATTGCATGTGGCAGCTGCGGTATGTACATGGTCCTAGCGGGGGTGCCTGAACAGAGGTATGTCTGCATGAAGTGCTGCCTAATAGAGCTGCTAGAAGAAAAGATCCGAGGTTTGGAGATGCAGGTAGATACCCTGGTAGAGTTTAGAAAGGGGTTCGAGCAGCTGATGGAGCAAAGTCAAGGAGTGGCTGAAGGGGAATGCTCAGGGGTACAGGTGGAAGCAGGGGCAAAGGCCTTTGAGGGGAGAATGCCGGGGGGAGAACAAGGGCAGTGGAAGCATGTGACCGTGAGAAGCAGGCCAAGGAAAAGGAGGGCCAGTGAAGTGGAAATAGAGCTCAGGAACACGTTTGGGTGTTTGGAAAATGAGGAAGGGGTGCAGCAGGTGGTAACTGAAGGGGGGAGGGGGAGGAAGAAGAGAAGAGCGGCTAGTCCCATAGAAAGAGGGGAGGAGTTGATGGAGACAGCACCAAATCTGGGCCCCGGGAGGATACAGGATGGCATAAGGGGGATTGTAAGGGAAAATAGGAATGGACAGGGGTTGCAACTAGAGGGAACAGGGGATAGATTAGTAGATCACACTGTCACCAGACAAAGGCAGGTTTACGTGATTGGGGACTCCTTACTGAGGAGGTTAGACAGGCCTGTGACCAGGGCAGACCCAGAGAACAGAAGAGTGTGCTGTCTACCGGGCGCTAAGATACGGGATGTGGACCTGCGGTTGAAAAGGATCCTAAAAGGAGCAGGTAAGAACCCCTTGATCATCCTTCACGTAGGAACGAATGACACGGCTAGGTTCTCGCTGGAGAGAATCAAGGGAGATTATGCCAGGCTGGGGAAGACGCTTAAGGAAATCAAGGCTCAGATCATCTTCAGTGGGATTCTGCCTGTTCCTAGAGAAGGGCAGCAAAGGGGTGACAGGATTGTGATGATAAATAGTTGGCTAAGTGAGTGGTGCTATAAAGAGGGCTTTGGGATGTATGGCCACTGGGAGGCTTTCGGGGACAGAAAACTGTTCTCACGGGACGGACTTCACCTAAGTAGGGAAGGAAATAGACTTCTGGAAGGGAGGCTGGCTCATCTCATCAAAAGAGCTTTAAACTAGGAATTTGGGGAAGACGGTTGGGAGATGTCCAGTTAATCTCCACACCAGATTATAACATTGAGAGGGAGGTCGATGAGATAAGAACAGTTACAGCCGGGGGGAAGAGATTGAATATAAGGAGAAGGGGGGGATGGATACTAGACTAATAGGTCAAGCTGGCGGTACGGTGTCCGTACCAAATTGGATAACAAATGTGAGAGAGGCCAAACAGCATAAATTAAGATGTTTATACACCAATGCGAGAGGCCTAGGTAACAAAATGGAGGAATTGGAGCTCCTGGTCCGAGAAATGAAACCGGATATCGTAGGAATAACCGAAAAGTGGTGGAACAGTAGTCATGACTGGAGTACAGGTATGGAGGGGTATGTGCTGTTTAGGAAAGACCGGAACAAAGGTAAAGGTGGGGGAGTAGCATTGTATGTCAACAATGAGATAAACTGTAAAGAAATAATAAGTGATGGAATGGATAAGACGGAGTCTGTCTGGGCAATACTCACACTGGGTAAAAGAACTACTAGAACCTCCCCTGGGATAGTGCTTCGGGGGTGCTATAGACCGCCGGGATCTAGCCTGGATATGGACAGAGAACTCTTTAATGTTTTTAGGGAAGTAAATACTAATAGGAACTGTGTAATCATGGGAGACTTTAACTTCCCGGATATAGATTGGGGAACAAATCCTAGTAACAATAATAGGGCTCAGATTTTCCTAGACGTGATAGCTGATGAATTCCTTCATCAAGTAGTTGCTGAACCGATGAGGGGGGATGCCATTTTAGATTTGGTTTTGGTGAGTAGTGAGGACCTAGTTGAGGAAATGGTTGTAGGGAACAACCTTGGCTCGAGTGATCATGAGCTAATTCGGTTTAAACTAAATGGAAGGATTAACAAAATTAAATTGGAAACTAAGGTTTACGATTTCAAAAGGGCTAACTTTAATAAATTAAGGTGACTAGTTAGGGAAGTAGATTAGACTAACATATTTATGGATCTAAAGGCAGAAGGCGCCTGGGATTATTTCAAGTTGAAGTTGCAGGAGCTGTCGGAGGCCTGTATCCCAAGAAAGGGAAAATGGTTTGTAGGCAAGTGATTTAGACCGAGCTGGATGAGCGAGCATCTCAGGCGGGTGATTAAGAAAAAACAGAAAGCGTACAAGGAGTGGAAGATGGGAGGGATCAGCAAAGAAACCTACCTTATTGAGGTCAGAGCATGTAGAGATGGAGTGAGAAAGGCCAAAAGCCGTGTAGAGTTGGACCTTGCAAGGGGAATTAAAACCAATAGTAAGAGGTTTTATAGCCATATAAATAGGAAGAAAACAAAGAAAGAAGAAGTGGGACCACTTAAGACTGTAGATGGAGTGGAGATTAAGGATAATCTAGGCATGGCACAATATCTAAACGAATATTTTGCATCGGTCTTTAATGAGGCTAACGAAGGACTCAGGAATAGTGGCAGCGTGATGGATGGGAATAAAGGAGGGGGGGTTGACATTACCGTTTCCGAGGTAGAAGCCAAACTCAAACAGCTCAACAGGACTAAATCGGGCGGACCGGATGATCTTAATCCGAGAATATTAAAGGAACTGGCACGAGAAATTGCAAGCCCGTTAGCGATAATTTTTAATGAATCTGTAAACTCGGGGGTGGTACAATTGGACTGGAGAATAGCTAATGTGGTTCCTATTTTCAAGAAGGGGAAAAAAAGTGACCCGGGTAACTACAGGCCTGTTAGTTTAACATCTGTAATATGCAAGGTCTTGGAAAAATTTTTGAAGAAGAAAGTAGTTAAGGACCATGAGGTCAATGGCAATTGGGACAAATTACAACACGGTTTTACAAAAGGTAGATCATGCCAAACCAACCTGATCTCCTTTTTTGAGAAAGTAACAGATTTTTTAGATAAAGGAAATGCGGTGGATCTAATATACCTCGATTTCAGTAAAGCGTTTGATACGGTACCGCATGAGGAATTATTGGTTAAACTGGAAAAGATGGGGATCGATATGAAAATCCAGAGGTGAATAAAGAACTGGTTAAAGGGGAGACTTCAGCGGGTCATACTGAAAGGTGAACTGTCAGGTTGGAGGGAGATCACCAGTGGGGTTCCTCAACGTTCTGTTGTGGGTCCGATTTTATTTAATCTATTTATTACTGACCTCGGAACCGAATGTAGGAGTGGGCTTATAAAGTTTGCGGATGACACAAAGTTAGGAGGTATTGCCAATTCGGAGAAGGATCGGGATATTCTGCAGGGAGACTTGGATGACCTTGTAAATTGGAGTAATAATAATAGGATGAGATTTAATAGTGAGAAGTGTAAGGTGATGCATTTAGGGATGACTAACAAGAATTTTAGTTATAAGCTGGGGACACATCGGTTGGAAGTAACAGAAGAGGAGAAGGACCTCGGAGTCCTGGTTGATCGCAGGATGACTATGAGTCGGCAATGTGACATGGCCGTGAAAAAAGCTAATGCAGTCCTGGGATGCATTAGGCGAGGTATTTCTAGTAGGGATAAGGAGGTGCTGGTTCCGTTATACAAGGCACTGGTGAGACCTCATTTGGAGTACTGTGTGCAGTTCTGGTCTCCCATGTTTAAAAACGATGAATACAAACTGGAATGGGTACAGAGAAGGGCCACTAGGATGATCCGAGGAATGGAAAACCTGTCGTATGAAATGAGACTCGAGGAGCTCGGTTTGTTTACCTTAACCAAAAGAAGGTTGAGGGGGGATATGATTGCTCTCTTTAAATATATCAGAGGGATAAATACCAGGGAGGGAGAGGAATTATTTCAGCTCAGTACTAATGTGGACACGAGAACGAATGGATATAAACTGGCCGTGGGAAAGTTTAGGCTTGAAATTAGACGAAGGTTTCTAACCATCAGAGGGGTGAAGTTCTGGAACAGCCTTCCGAGGGAAACAGTGAGGGTGAAAGACCTCTCTGGCTTTAAGATTAAGCTTGATAAGTTTATGGAGGGGATGGTTTGATGGGATAACGTTATTTTAGTCAATAGGTCATTAACGTGCCATCGCTGGTAATTAGTAACAATGGTCAATGATGGGATATTAAAAGTTACTACAGAGAATTTTTTTCCGGAGGGTCTGGCTGGAGAATCTTGCTCACATGCTCGGGGTTCAGCTGATCGCCATATTTGGGGTCGGGAAGGAATTTTCCTCCAGGGTAGATTGGCAGAGGCCCTGTATGTTTTTCGTCTTCCTCCGCAGCATGGGGCAGGGGTCGCTTGCTGGAGGATTCTCTGCGACTTGAAGTCTTTAGATCATGATTTGGGGACTTCAACAGCTGAATCAAGGGAAAGAATTATTCCAGGAGTGGGTGGGTCAGCTTTTGTGGCCTGCATCATGCGGGAGGTCAGACTATATGATCATAATGGTCCCTTCTGACCTTAAAGTCTATGAGTCTATGAACTTGGCGGCAAGAATACTGTGGGAGACCGTATCAAAAGCTTTGCTAAAGTCAAGGAATAACACATCCACTGCTTTCCCCTCATCCACAGAGCCAGTTATCTCATCATAGAAGGCAATTAGGTTAGTCAGGCATGACTTCCCCTTGGTGAATCTATGCTGACTGTTCCTGATCACTTTCCTCTCCTCTAAGTGTTTCATAATTGATTCCTTGAGGACCTGCTCCATGATTTTTCCAGGGACTGAGGTGAGGCTGACTGGCCTGTAGTTCCCGGGATCCTCCTTCTTCCCTTTTTTAAAGATGGGCACTACATTAGCCTTTTTTCAGTCATCCGGGACCTGCCCCGATCGCCATGAGTTTTCAAAGATGATGGCCAATGGCTCCGCAATCACATCCGCCAACTCCTTTAGCACCCTCGGATGCAGCGCATCCGGCCCCATGGATTTGTGCTCATCCAGTTTTTCTAAATAGTCCCAAACCACTTCTTTCTCCACGGAGGGCTGGTCACCTCCTCCACATACTGTGCTGCCCAGTGCAGCAGTCTGGGAGCTGACCTTGTTTGTGAAGACAGAGGCAAAAAAAGCATTGAGTACATTAGCTTTTTCCACATCCTCTGTCACTAGGTTGCCTCCCTCATTTAGTAAGGAGCCCACACTTTCCTTGACTTTCTTCTTGCTGCTAACATACCTGAAGAAACCCTTCTTGTTACTCTTAACATCTCTTGCTAGCTGCAACTCCAAGTGTGATTTGGCCTTCCTGATTTCACTCTTCCATGCCTGAGCGATATTTTTATACTCCTCCCTGGTCATTTGTCCAATCTTCCACTTCTTGTAAGTTTCTTTTTTGCGTTTAAGGTCAGCAAGGATTTCACTGTTAAGCCAAGCTGGTCGCCTGCCATATTTGCTATTCTTTCTACACATCGGGATGGTTTGTTCCTGCAACCGCAATAAGGATTCTTTAAAATACAGCCAGCTCTCCTGGACCCCTTTGCCCTTCATGACCCCCAGACGAGGAAGACAGGACAACGCTGAGCTGGGGTATCCTACTATGGCTTTGCTGCTAGATGGGCACCAGCCATTGGGACTCAGGTAGCAAGGCACAAGCCCTGTGGCTGAAACTTAGGCACTTTTGGGACATTAGTGGGGAAAATGTAGGTATCTAGGGAGTTTTAGGTGCCTCCAGAGTTGGGTGGCAGCTGAGCAGGGATTCTCAGGATCTCAGTGACTTCTAAAGATCAGGCTTAGGGGTAAAGAAACCAGTTTAAAGGGCCCTTTAAGTCAAAAAAAAGGGCTTCATCATGTGGACGTGTCCAGGCTTAATTCGATTTAATGCTGCTAAATTCGACCTAAACTCGTACTGTAGACCAGGCCTGAGGGAGGCAACCTACTGGCAGAGGATGTGGAAAAAGCTAATGCACTCAATGATTTTTTTGCCTCTGTCTTCACGAACAAGGTCAGCTCCCAGACTGC
Organism: Terrapene triunguis; assembly: GCF_002925995.2. Classification (NCBI taxonomy): domain Eukaryota; kingdom Metazoa; phylum Chordata; order Testudines; family Emydidae; genus Terrapene; species Terrapene triunguis. The sequence continues at coordinate 580,733 of NW_020664465.1, read as the reverse complement.
TGCACTGGGCAGCACAGTATGGGGAGAAGGTGACCAGCCCTCTGTGGAGAAAGAAGTGTTTCGGGACTATTTAGAAAAACTGGACGAGCAAAAGTCCATGGGGTCGGATGCGCTTCATCCGAGGGTGCTAAAGGAGTTGGTGGATGTGATTGCAGAGCCATTGGCCATCATCTTTGAAAACTCATGGCGATCGGGGCAGGTCCCGGATGACTGGAAAAAGGCTAATGTAGTGCCCATCTTTAAAAAAGGGAAGAATTGAGTAGCACTTTTTCCACACATACCTCTACTTTTTTTATTTAACAATGACTTGTTCTTATAAAGAGATGTTTCAACAAAAACATGCTTATCATTTATTGACTGATTATTGATTGATTGATAGGAAACTATTTAGGTCTTCTAAACCTATTAATCTTTGCAAGAGAACACATATTACAAAAATACAGCTTTTCCAGATACAAAATTTGGGAGCATTTAGGAATCCAGGACACACAGGAGAGACCAAATAGTGTAACAATCCAAACCCACCCACTGGAATCCAAAACCAGGGCTATGCAAAATGTGTTTTCTCAACTCAGTTAGAGCAGAAGAGCAGATGAAATACCGAACTGGAATCTTGAATTTTGCTGTGTGGAGTGCAGAGCATATCACAGTTATGTTTGCAGTGAGGGCAGTAGTAAATAGGAGCTCTAGTATTTAATGGGAATGCAGCCATCCCAAAACTTAGTATGTCCTCACATTCCCCATGGAAGCACCAATGGGCATGAGCTTGAGGACACCTAGATGCTATCTCCACTGCTAGTTCAGCCAGATGGATTTGTTCCCACAGCAGTCACTCCTTCTGAATTCCTGTGAGCACCATCAATTTATGGGTGATGTTTCTCAGGCCCTCGTTAACTTCTTTGTTCCTCAGGCTGTAGATGAGGGGATTGACCAGGAGATCAGGACAGTGTAGAAGACAGAGAACACTTTGTTGAGGTCTCTAAGAGTATCAGTGTCTGGTAAAATATAGACAATGATTGTAGTCCCATAGAAAATTGATACTACCATGAGATGAGAGGAGCAGGTAGAAAATGCCCTTTTTCTTCCTGGTGGTGGAAAGGATTCTTAAAATGGTGGTGATGATAAAAATGTAGGATGCCAGGGTTAATAGAAATGGGAAAGGGACACCTATGGAGGTGAGTATGAAACTCAGCAGCTTCAATAGGTTGGTGTCATGACAGGAATGTTTAATCAATGGGTTGAGATCACAGACAAAATGGTCGATTTCACTGGGGCCACAGAATGTTAATTGTGACATCAAACATACAGTTATGGTACTAGCCACAAATGCCCATAGCCATGACCCAGCTGCTAGAACCCAGGTTCTGCCATTCATAAGGGCTGCATAATGCAGAGGTTTACATATAGCTAAATACCGGTCATAAGACATTGCTGCTAGGAGATAACACTCTGTACATGCCAAGAAACCAAAACAATAAAACTGCATGATGCAG
>NW_020664465.1:499568-559240 GCF_002925995.2 Terrapene triunguis | reverse complement strand
TTGTGTAATACAGCCCATGACAGAGATGGTTCTGTCCCCAGTCAGGAGACTGGCCAGCAGCCTGGGCAGGATGATGCAGCTGTAGCAGGTCTCCAAGCAGGCCAAATTCCCCAGGAAGAAGTACATGGGGGTGTGAAGGTGCTGACCAGCCATAACTAGAGCAATGATGAGCATGTTCACGGTCACGGTCACAATGTAGATCACTAGAAATACCAGGAAGAGAAGAACCTGCAGTTCCTGAATATTCTCAAATCCCTGGAAGATGAATTCTGTGATTATCGATTGATTTCCGCACTCAGTGTTTGCCGCTGATTGCATCTAGGGGAAAGAAAATAATCTCAGCCATTTAAATTTAAGGAGATACTTTTAAATTTTAGCCAAGCATCTTTTATTTAATCCCAGGAATACCAAAATCCTCACTTCTCTTCTGGGATCTGGGTTCTTTACCCAAGTGTTGGGCTATTTACTTTCCCAATAGGTGGGTCAAGACCCCAGATCAGAAAGGTGAACTTTCCTGTATCTTGACATTTTAACCAACCATGTATTTGGCTCCCAGCAGTTTGAATGTCTGATATTCCCACTATACAAATTCATTTTACTTCTGGTAACCCATCCCCTCTTATAAGAGTTCAAGCAGTTGCTCTGTTTATCCACACACCTGGCTGGAGCAATACAAACTCTTTCATCTTCTTTGGTGTCTTATCTCCTCAAAGTGGAATATGAACACTCAACTGCCTTAGACAATTTTTACAATCCCAAACTCTAAATTCAATATACATTTTTCCTTCCGTGACATTTCCCAGGGTACAATCTGGACTGTTGAACAGCTGTGTCCCCTCCATTCTCCAATCTGGGGTGCCTTTTACACTGCTTCACTGTGAAAGCCACCACACCTAGTCTGTTCACACACAATCTCCAGCATGTAAATCACTCCCAGCTATATTGTACGACTGCTATAAACAGCCACTCTTGAATTACACTTCAGAACACCAGCAAACTCCCAGTCCCAGACTTCCCCCCAGAAATGTGCGTCTTGTACAGCCCAGCTCTCTCCTTCTAGACAAGCTCATATAAAGTCTGTCACTTCATCAATAGAAAGGTGGAGATGGTGGAATCTCCATCCTTAGAGGTTTTTAAAGCCCGGCTTGACAAAGCCCTGGCTGGGATGATTTAGTTGGTATTGGTCCTGCTTTGAGCACGGGGTTGGACTAGATGACCTCCTGAGGTGCTTCCAACCCTAATCTTCTATGATTCTATGAAAGTGATACACTCAAATCCCATTATCTAAAATTGAAATGCCAAATACTTCAATCCAAATACATTGGTTTAGATAAAAGAATAAAACAAATGTATTAACTACAGCAAAATAGATTTTAAGTCATTACAAGTAAGGCTGAGAGTCAGTCACAGAGGTCACAGAACTCATGGATTCCATGACTTTCCGGGACCTCTGTGACTTCTGCAGTGGCCAGTGCGGGTGGTCTGGGGGCCACCTGAGCAGCTCGGGTAGCCCCATGACCAGATGCACCGGCCGCTGCTGGGGCAGTCTCGAGCCTTCGGGCCCCCCCAGCAGCAGCAGGAGTTAGAGTATGGGAGGGGTCTCAAGGATAGTGTAGGAGGTAGGGGCATGGAAGAGGTTGCAGACTCTGAGTGGCGCTTACCTTGGGAGGATCCCTGGAAGTAGCGACATGTCCCTCCCTCGTCTCCTAGGTGGAGGCAGAGCCCGGCGGCTCTGCACAGTGTCTTTCCCCACAGGTGCTGCCCCTGCAGCTCCCATTGGCCATGGTTCCCAGCCAATGGGAGCTGTGGAGCCAGCGCTCAAGGTAGAGGCAGCGTGTGGAGCCTCCTATCTGTGCCTCTGCCTAGGAGCTGAGGGACATGTCACTGCTTCCAGGGAACTGTGTGGAGCCAGGTAGTGAGCCGGCCAACCCCCCACAGCAGCAGCAGGGGTCCCTGTCTGGCACCCCCAGAGCACCCATACCATCCCCAGGCCGCCCCCCCCCCCAGAGTACTCAGATTTAGTCAGAGGTATATAGTACAAGTCATGGACAGGGCATGGACCATGAATTTTTGTTTACTGCCCATGACCTGTCCATGACTTTTACTAAAAATACCTGTGACTAAAATGTAGCCTTAATTACACGTAATAAGGCATACAGGTCAGGAATGGTTACAAAGAAATAAAATGTAAAACAAAACTAATATTTAACTTAACAATCTAAGTGAATTCAAAGCAAATGTCTCTCTCACCACAAGTTGCAACAGTCTTACTGGCTGAATCTTTCAGTCAGGATCCCTCCCCCAGTCCAATTCTGCTCCTTTGTTCTTCAGGTATTGCTGATGCTGTTGGCCCAAAGAAAGGGAGAGATGATTCTGGGTATCTGCTCTCACCTTGTATTGTTATGTCTCTTCAACAAGAATCATCTCTTGTTCAGGTTCAAGAGACAGAAAGTTTGTGTGGACAAGAAGCTTAAGCTGCTTCTTTTTCAAAATGTAGTTTTTTTGCCCACACCCTCTCTCCTGCCAAAAAGTGGTCACTTAATCTGTTGATGGTTCATTTGATCTTGTTGAGCTCTGGCTGAGCCCTTGGCTAGCCTTTTGTCTCTGTGGAACTGGTTTGTGACTGTCCTCCATAATATGTTGGAACATGTCTTGGTAACATCATACAGTGGAATCTTATAATCCTACATACAATGCTACCCCACATATTTTAACAAGACAATAATAATCAGCGGATTATGAGTTTATAAATGATACCTCACAAGGCCTACTTTGTACAAGATTTATCATAGTCCTCTAAAAGGGGTGAATATAGGGTTGCAGACTGTCACACCTTCCTAGTAGAGATGATCAGTTGATGCCATAAATCATGAAGTACAACACATCCCCAGGAGTGGCCAGTGGCTTCAATGGAGTTACTCCTGATTTACACCAGGGTGACTGAGAGGGGAATCAATCCCATTGCTTCTTCTGAGCCAGTAAAAAATAGGTCATAGTTTCCAAAGGTGTTATGCACAGTTTTTAATGCACACACTTTCCCTTCAGTTTAAGTAAAAAAAAATCCAGCTCTCTTTCACAATGTCTATAGCTGTTTTGTATCAGAGAATCAGCGGAGAGTTGGGCTGAGCCATTCTTTTCTTTCTTCAGTGAGGATTTGCAGATCTAGTTTCCTTCCTGCCATCACCACCCATTTGTTCCTTTCAGCCATTCTTGCGCCTGCATTTTCTGCTTCAGGTGGGATATCAATGATTTCACCCAGATGTAATCAGAGATGTCCAAAGCTGAAAATTAGTTTGTCAGGACATAGATTCTACAGTGATTGGTATAATAACAATAATTAATAAGAATAAGAATAATAAAACAATCTAAAAGAGAAAGAGCATGAGAATGAGAGTGGAATCCCGATTCAATCACCTATATAAGTGACTAGATTTTCAAAAGTCTTTAGCCCTCAGCAGCAACAATTTCTCTCCCTGACTAGGAATTTCAAAGGAGCCTAGGCTCCTATGGCCAGCTTTTCAAATGTATTTAGGTACCTAAAGGGGCAGATAGGGGCCTAGTGGGATTGACAAAAATGCCTAAGCACAGCATGGGCTTGACTCCCATTGATTTCAATGAATGGTTACATTAGGAGTTCACTGTGACTTCAGTGATATCACCGGGAGATCAATGTTGGCACATTTGAAAACCCCACTAAGCATCTATCTACAAATGTAAGCACCCAAATACCTGTGAAAATCTTCCCACTGAAATTCAGTGTGAGCTCATGCCTAAATTGCCTTGGCCTCTTTGACAATCGATAGTGGGTGCTGAAACATCTGCCACTTAATGATTCCTGTGATTGGATTGTTAAAATTAATGGTTAATGGGCAAAAGCGAGGGTGGAATGGCACTCTACATCAAAATGGCATTACCTGTTCCCGAGTTACTGCTAACTTGGAAGAAAATGATCTTGAATTCTTATGGATCTATATTCTAATAGATAAAGCACAAGATGGGGACTGTGACAGAACCTCAAATCACACTAGGGAACAGAATGAACCTGCCTGTCTACAATGTGTAAAAAAAATATATGAATGGTCATAGGGGACTCAAATTTGAGTGACATTTGCTGCAGGTCTCATGCTAAAACATCCTTTGAATGTCTAAATATTATAGATAATAATTCCCTAATGCAAAAGGTGTTGCATCCTATATGGAGGGATTCTATATTCGATCTTGTCTAGGCAGATAAAGAGGAACTGATCACAGAACTAAAAATTCATGGTAACTTAAGTACAAGTGATCATGACTTAATCACACATACAATGTACAAAAAGAATAACATCTAGAGCAGTATATATATATATACATTTGGGGCTTTAAAAGGGCCAGTTACACAAAGCTGAAAACAATTATGAGACAAATCAGCTGGGAGGAATAATTTAATAAAAAAAATGTGAATCATTTAAGGATGCTTTACTAGTCACCCAAAAAGACACACTCAGGGAAGAAAATAGGTATTAGCTAAAAAAACTAACTTGGTTTAGAGGGAAGTGAAGACAGTTCTCAGCTTCATCAATGGAATAAAACATAAAATCTTCACTGAGAAAGTTTTCAGGCAAAACAAAATTTGAGGGAGTGGTAAATAAGAACAGGAAAAGCCACTGATACAGAGTGATCTGGGTCACTTGGTAAACTGGGCACAAGCAACTTGTATTTTAATATGGCTAAATGTAAATATATGCATCTAGAAACAAAGAATGTCGGTCATACTCACTGATGTGGGGCTGTATCCTGGGAAGGACTGACTCCGGAAAAGATTGGAGTGGTGGTGGATAATCAGGTGCACATGAGCTCCTAGTGCAGGGCTGTGGCCAAAAGGGCTAATGCAATCCTTGGATGCATAAATAGGGGAATCTTGAGTAGGAGTAGAGAGGTTATTTTACCTCTATATTTGGCACTGGTGCGACCGCTGCTGGAATCCTGTGTCCAGTTCTGTTGCCCACAGTGCAAGAAAGATGTTGACAAATAGGAGAGGGTTCAGAGAAAAGACCTGAGAATGATTAAAGGATTAGAAAACCTGACTTATAGAGATAGACTCAAGGAGCTCAATCTATTTAGCTTAACAAAGAGAAGGTTAAGAGGTGACATGATGACAGTCTATAAGTACCCACATGGGGAACAAATATGTAATAATGGGCTCTTCAACTTAGCGGAGAAAGGTCCAACATTATCCAGTTGCTGGAATTTGAGGCTAGACAAATTCAGACTGGAAATAAGGTGTAAATTTTTAACAGTGAGAGTAATTAACCAGTGGAACAATTTACCACGGGTAATGGTGGATTCTCCATCACTGGTAATTTTTAAATCAAGATTGGATGTTTATCTACAAGATCTGCTCTAGGAATTATTTTTGGGAAAGTTCTATGGCCTGGGTTATGCAGGAGGTCAGAGTAGATGATCACAATGGTCCCTTCTGGCCTTGGAATCTATGAATGCTTAAAGCTGAAATTTTCATTGGAGACTGAAGCCCTTTACGGCTGTTTACCATATAGTCTTATCTATCCAGGGCCTCAGCAGGCTTGTGAAGGAAGTGCAACAATATGATAAAATCCTGCTCTGGGGCAGGGTGGTGGTGGATGAACAAGATCACTTAATCCCTAAGCTTCATTTCCATATCTGATTCTCATATTTGCAAATAAAAGGAGTGATTAAATGGTTACTCTTTCTTAAAGAATGATGGACACAATATTTAAACCCTGATCTGACTCCTTCACTCAGTATCACATATGCTATTTCTGCAGGCTGTCTGGACTCCCTATCTATCTCATGTGCTTCAATTCTCTCAGAAACGAGACCTGGTTCTCTTGTCCCGCGTGGTACATCTTGTGTTATATCCAGTGACAGCAAATGAGTACCTTTCCTAACTCAGTATTTATCCTTCCAATAGGAAGGGGCATCTTGACTCTTTTGTTGCTGGGTTTTCAAAATTAATGAGAAGGGGAAAGTTAATAACATGCTTATTCTCTAGACTATACAAACAGTCAAAGGAATAAACTTCAATCCTTAAAGGGAAAGTAAAGGAGAGAGGAGACCTGCTAAGATAAACATGTCCCTCTGTCCCTCACCATAACTCACCACCTACTCAGCATACAGCTAGTTGAAATGTTTGGAGTTTCACATTTTGTTACTGACATTTTCCATCAAATTTGAAATGCAGATACAAAGAAATAGATAATTTTTCATGCACGTGGCCATGAAAAATGTGTCCTATTTTTCTGGTTGAAAATGTTGTATTTCAAACATTGATGAAAAAAGGTGACATTTTGATGGGGGGAAAAGATTAATTTTGTCTCAAATTTGAAATGCTTTTGAAATTCTAATCCTCAAATACCTAAATGAGGACTTAGGCACCCACAGTTATTTTCTTGCTTTTGAAATTTTTTGCCTACTGTTAAAATTGTCCAAAGCAACTAAATGACTTAGGATCGTAAGTCCCATTTTCAAAATTATCCTTGGACCATGTCTATAAAGGTATTTAGGTACCTAAAGATGCAGATAGGCACATAGGGCCAGATTTTTAAATGTATCTAGGAGCCTAATGGGATTTTCAAAAGTACCGATGCACATAACACCCATTGAAATCACCCATTGTTAAGCAGCTAGATGCTTTTGAAAATTCCATTGGGCGCCAAAGTACCTTTAAAAATCTGGCCCCATATGACTTGCCTAAGGTCACAAGTGAATCTTTGGCAGAGTTGGTCTCCCAAGTCTCCTCCAAGTCTTCTGAACCACAAGACCATCCTTCCCTCAGTTGACTGAGGGAATGCACCCACCAGTTGTTACCTGAGATCAGAACTGGAGCTAGGGACTTAGATTCCCAGTAGCTTCAGCCAACACCAGGCAAGAGGTCTATCCACATCCAGAGAAGAGGCCTTCTTTCTTCCGAGATGTGGACCCCTCTATGACTTGGTCAGCTCAAAAGCAGATTACTTTGATGCCCTCTGTAGTGGGACACAACTGAAATCTGCTCTCAAATTGAAGGTCATGCAAGTTACATGAGGCAAGTTGGTAAGCCGAGTAGCTCTTCTTGAGGACATTTTTCCTAGCTCATGTCTTTGACCATGTCACCCTTCTCTTTGCATCCCTCCATGGCTCCCTATTCTTCATCACATCAAACATAATCTATTGGTCTTCATTTTCAAGGCCCTTCCTGGCCTATCCCCATCTTTCTTTCACTATCAAGATGTCGACTCCCACCTCTGATCAGCCTATCAATGCCAGCCTTCATTGCCCTCTTATTAAGTTTTCAAACAAGCAGCTTCATGTTTTCTCCCATGCTGCCCCTCATGCCTGGGTGGAGCTCCCCATAAACATCCACAAAGCTACCTCATTATCCTCCTTCACATTCCTGATTAAAAATCTCCTTTACCATAATATCTGCAAAAAAAACTTTGACAACAGTTAGAAAACTGGGGAGTTGAGACCACTACCTACCATGCTGACCAATATTATCTCATTGTTTCTTTATCCTCCCCTGTTGGCCTATCTATATCCACATGTTGTCTCTTGTCTTGTACTTACAATGAAAGCTTCTTGGGTAGAGATCATCTTTTTGTTCTATGTTTGTACAGCACCTAGCACAATAGGGTTTGGGTCCATGACTGGGGACCAAGGTGCAATCACAATACAAAACATCATCATCATCATCATCATCATCATCATACCTGTGTTAGCTTTAATCTAGCTAGCATTGGTACCAAGTGACGCCACTATAGCATGCACTTCAGTGTGGTGCTGACTAATAGTACAGTCAATTGATTGAACACGGACATCTTGGTCAGCTCTGAACCGAATCCAAACCAACCATGCTAGATGCAGACAGCTAATGCACAAATGGAAAATCAAGGACTCCCTGGTGTGGTGTGGCAGATCCCCATGACAGACCATCAAACATCATCACCTACTGCCCAGTTTATATATATGAAGGACGCATCCCTGCAATAAATTCTGCTACTCCTGATGGAGCCATCTGGCTCGATCAACCTCAGGGGACATGGTAGTTGCTGCTCTACACCAGCCAAATGAAAGAAGAAGATTGAACACATGTGTAGTTCATGATCATAAGTGTTCAAAAGTCTAAATAACTAAAAATACCTACATTTACTGCTAAAAGTCAATAACAGTGCAGTACAGGAAAGAGTTACTATGTTACTGATACTTCTGAGAAACTGTTCCGTGTATCATGTCAATTCATCTTGCACAGAAGGTACACTCCTAAAGTATGCCCCCCTGAATTAGCTATATTGATTTTATACCAGTTACAAGAACTCTATAGATCACCCAAGACAAGAATTCACCAATCAGCTTTTTACTTAAGAACATAAGAACAGCCATACTGGATCAGACCAAAGTATCCTGTCTTCCAACAGTGGCCAATGCAAGGTGGCCCAGAGGGAATGAAAAGACCAGGTAATCATCAAGTGATCCATCTCCTGTCGCCTCTTCTCAGTTTCTGGAAAACAGAGGCTAGGGACACCATCCCTGTCCATCCAGGCTAATAGCCATTGATGGACCTATCCTGCATGAACTTGTCTAGTTCTTTTTTGAACCCTGTTATTGTCTTGGCCTTCATGATTGTGACGGGTTTGGTCACAGAGACCCCCTTGGGACTGTCACCTGATGTGCTGAGACTACCTCTGAGCCCATTTTCTCTGCCAGTTTGGGACTCCAGAACCCTGTGGTGTTGAGCCAGACATGCAAGCCTGCTGCAACACAGAGCCAGGGTCTGAACCACACCCCCAAATCTGCAGACTTAACTGAAAACAGCTTAACAAGTGCTCCTGTCTTCATCACCCAGACACCCAGCTTCCAATGGGATGCAAACCCCAAATAAATCTGTTTTACTCTGTATAAAGCTTATACAGGGTAAACTCATAAATTGTCCACCCTCTATAACACTGATAGAGAGAGATGCACAGCTGTTTGCTCCTCCAGGTATTAATCACTTACTCTGGGTTAATTAATAAACAAAAGTGATTTTATTAAGTATAAAGGGTAGGATTTAAGTGGTTTCAAGTAATAACAGACAGAACAAAGTAAGTTACCAAGCAAAATAAAACAAAACATGCAAGTCTAAACCTAATACATTAAGAAACTGATTACAGATAATCTCACCCTCAGAGATGTTCCAATAAGCTTCTTTCACAGACTGGACTCCTTCCTAGTCTGGGCCCAATCCTTTCTCTGGTACAGTTCTTGTTAGCTCCAACTCATGTGGTAACTAGAGGATTTCTCATGACTGGTTCCCTCTTTGTTCTGTTCCATCCCCTTATATATCTTTGGCAAAAGGCGGCAATCCTTTGTCTCTCTCTGGGTGCTCACCCATCCTTCTAAATGGAAAAGCACCAGATTAAAGATGGATTCCAGTTCAGGTGGCATGATCACATGTCACTGTAAGACTTCATTACCCACTTGTTGGCACCCACATATACAAAAAGGCTTACAAGTAAACAGAGCCATTTACAACCAATTGTCCTGGTTAATGGGAGCCATCAAGATTCCAAACCAAATTCCAGTTCATTATATTCACACTCATTAGCATATTTTCATAAAATCATATGGAGTGCAATGTCACAATGATATCCCCTGTCAAGGAGTTCCACAGGTTAACTGTGTGTTGTGTGAAAAATATTTCCTTTTGTTTGTTTTAAATCTGCTGCCTATTAATTTCATTTGGTGACCCCCTAGTTCTTGTGGTATGCGAAGGAGTAAATAACGCTTCCTTATTTACTTTGTCTGCACTAGTCATGATTTTATACTTTGTTTTTTCTGGTACCATGATGTATCCTATAGCTCTTATTTTTGAACACAACATTCCAAACCAGTGAGGCATGAAGGCATTCCTTAACTTGTACCATGGTAGAACACTCACGTATCCTGATTTTGACAGGGTTTATATTCTCTAGTGCCAAACACTCCATTTAGCCTTGCCATGTATTGTGGGACATATAGCTCTTCTCACAAGGGAGCAAGAGTGAACCTAATACAATTTAGCATAACTTTGTGCTAATGTTTATCATGTGATATGCAATACATATAAATATAGTGTGCAGTACGTATAACACATCTATTGGTCAACAGCAGGCTAACCACCCAAGTATGTACTCAGAGTCCTGGGCCAGGTTTGTACAGCCCATGCTGCCCCTGCTACATGGCTTTTGGTCCTTATGTTCACTAGATAAAAGATAGTGTGGGTATATCTACCCGTGCTGCCATCACACCCTGTGATTGCAGTGGAAACGTATTCTAAAATCCTCAGGCTTGTGAGTGGGACATGAGTCTGTCTTGGCCATTGCTACAGGTGAATTTCACTCTGTCTGTGACCCTGCTGCTGTTGTGATCACAGTGGTGGGGGAACGCTTGAAAATGTGACCACATACCCCGAAAGACTCAGAAGCAAGAATGCAAATAAAAAGCACCCTGCAATTTCTGTTTGTTTTTTGTTTATCTCATAATTTTCAACCAACCTCATGCGATTTTGGGGGCCTGACTCATGATTTTTGAATGGTTGGGGTTGGCAATCCTAGTGTGTGTGTGTGATTTGTTGTGTTTCTTTCTGTGTGTATATGAGTGTGTCTTTGTGTCTGTCATTGGGTAGGATCTGCTGCTGCTTTATTTTTGGTTTTGGCAGTATGGCCAATCCCAAGTGTTAAAAATAAGTGAGTTAGGTCACAGAAAATAGAATCATAGGACTGTAAGGGAGCTTGAGAGTCCACCTAGCCCAGTCGCCTGCACTCAGTAATAATTACATTATTATTATTAACAATAATATTAACAAACCATGGGGCTGCATAAAATTATGAATATCAAGCAAGATGTGGAGATGTTGTACATCCGATGATATGATACAGAGGTTCCCAAACTGGGGTTTGTGAACCCCTGGGGGTTCACAAAATGTTACAGGGGTTCTCGGGAAAAAATTCCCTAATGGCAGACAGAGCTGTCCCTTGGGACCCCTGGCAGCATGGGCCAGCAGCCCGGAGCCCCTGGGCCTCCAAGAGCTAAGCAGATCAAAGCAAGCATATCTATCACACTGAGGAGATTTAAACTTCAAGACTCCTTATAAGAAATTGAAAAGGAGGTGGATATTTTTTGCTGTTTTTAAAATTAAATAGGCAGTTAGTATTGTTTTTAAAATTATTATGAAGAACAAGTTTAAGCTTTGTTGTAACATGCATTGTTTGCCTGGACTGCTCGAGACCTGAATGCTTGTGCAAGAGGAACTCTTTGCGTTGGCTTTTTAAATACCTTCATGCTGTTTCACATCTGATTCTCCTTGATGAAACATAGGAGCCTTGTCTTATAACAGGCTTATTCAAAGTGATATACGCTACGAAAGTGAGATCTTGGAAGAGTGTTTCCATTTTCATAATGTAATACAAATACTGTAATGTGTGATATAGCCTGGCCAGAGGGCAGCAAGAAAGTGATAGATGGGAGATATGTAAACCCCAGGATGATGAGAGCCTTATTGCCTGTAGAGGGAAGAGAGGCTGCTACAGATTAATTAGAGCACCTGAAACCAATTAAGCCAATTAGAGCACCTGAAGCCAGTCACCTGATAAAAAAACCCTGCTTCAATCAGACAGTTGGAGGAGTTGAAGCAGAGTGGTTTGGTGTTGGAGAAGAAAGCAGTTTGGAGGAGAGCAGTTTGGAGAAGTGCTGTGGTGGGCCAGAAGACCAAGACCCTAGATAAAGGGAAACCCAGCTTGGGAAGAGCAGAGGGACTCTACAGACACAAGGGGTTGGGAGAAACTTGGCCCAAGTGGAGAGAGGGCAGGAAGCCCCACAAGCTGAAGGGCTGGAGAGGGAAGTAGCCCAGGGGAAGGAATCGCTAGTTCAAGTGGTTCGCCGCTGTCCCTAGGGCCCCTGGGCTGGGACCCGGAGTAGAGGGTGGGCCCGGGTCCCTCCCTCTCCACTCCCCTTTTCTGGGACACTAGTGGGACGGTTGATACCCCAGTTCAGGGGCAAAAACGGCACCCTGAACCCCCCACAAGAGGAGAAAGCGTGGGACCCATCATAATAGTGCCGGCAATTTGCCACATGTGGTGTCAAGAGTGGGATAGTCACGTTGTGGACTTAAATCAGGGTTAGCCAAAACCATCCCATCCCCAAGATGGACGACGTGGTCAAGGCCCTAATACAAGCCACTGCGGCCCAGCAGGAGGCTACACGGGACCAAGCAACCGCCCAACAGGAGGCGACTCAGATGCAGCAGGAGACTAATCGTCTGTTGATGAGCCAGGCTGCCCAGGGCTGAGCCCTGCTGCAGAAGCTGGTGAACCAGATGAAGGCCCTTTTGGAGCAGAACCACAGCTACGACGGGACCCAGACCATACAGGCCAGCCACTGCCTGCAGAAAATGACACAGGAGGATGATCTGGAAGCATACCTCCTGGCTTTTGAGAGAGCAGCCCTGTGGGAGGCCTGACCCTGAGATCAGTGGTCTGGTATCCTCGCCTTGTTCCTGTGTGGGGAGGCCCAGAAGGTCTACTACAATATGGTCACAGAGACTGCAGCAGATTACCCCCAGCTTAAGGCAGAGATCCTGGCCAGATCTAGAGTAATGACGGTGTTGCAAGCCCAGAGGTTCCATGAGTGGCAGTATACAGAGGACAAGGCACCCCAATCGGAATTGTTTGACCTGATCCACCTGAAGCAGAAATGGCTGCGTCCTGAGGCCCTCAGCTCTGAGAAAATGATGGAGCTCCTGGTACTGGACCGGTATATGAGGGGGCTACCACCACCTATGATGAGTTGGTCTCCCTCATGGAAAGACAGCTAGCAGCCCATGAACTGTTTCAGACTCCAGGGGGTGAGACACGGCAAATCAGGAAGCCAGTCCCAAACCAAAGGCCCCGGACTGTCGAGAACGCCAGGAGAACCATAACTGGGAGGAAAGACACTGAAGAATGGCCCAAGGCCAAGAAGGGACCTGGGGGTTTGGGAAAAGAGGGCTGGGGGGGGCAAATAGCCCCAGGCAGAGGGCGGCAACCAGGATAAGGGATCAGTGTTAAGAATGTGGGGAATTGGGGCATATAGCAGCCCAATGCACCAACCGGGAAGAGCCTATGCAGTGCAATCTGGGGGATCACAGGGAGCAATGTGGCCTAATTGACCAGGTAGGGGTTGCAATGGCCCCGCATGGGTATACGAGGTTGGTAAAAATGAATGGTATTGAGACCATAGCATTAGTGGATTCTGGGAGTGCTGTCACGCTGGTCTCAGGGAAGTTGGTGGGGCAAGACCAACTAACCTGGGCAAAAACCACAAGGGTAACATGCATTCATGGCACCGTAAATTTTTACCCCACAAAATCCCAGTACAGATTGAGATCCAGAGGAACACTACCAGGGTAACTGCAGGGGTGGTCCCCAGGCTCCCCTACCCGGTCTTAATTGGTAGGGACTTCCCAGGGTTTGAGAGCCTACTTCCCCCAGTAGAGCCAGAGGAGGGTAGTGACCCCCAGGCTGAGACTGAGGCACGTACAGATAGCCTCACCCCAATTTTTTCTGGATTTGCCCCAGAGTTATTTTCATCCGCTGGGAAAACCCAAAAGCCTAGCTGGGAAAGGAGGGCAGATAAAAGATCAGGGACCAGGATTCTAGCAGGAAACCAGAAAGCCTCCCTTGTTGGTAGGCGAACCCGTTCAGGAGGCCAGGAGACAATTCAGGCCAGTGAGGACTCAGAGGCGGGTCCTAGTCCAAGTAGGAGCAACCCAGTGGGTGGAATTGAAATAGGTCCCCTGGAATTAGGTCAGATCAGTACCGCACGTGAGAATTTCAGACAGGACCAAGCCAATGACCCACTATATGCGAATGTGAGAGAGGAGGTAGTGGAAGTAAATGACGTACCTGTGGAGGGAAAGACCAAAGGCCCAAGGCCATATTATGTGTTCAAATGCGATCTGTTGTACCGGATAGCTCAAATACGAGGGGAAGAAGTAGAGCAGCTCTTAGTCCCACGGAAACACACAAGGGCAGTACTAGAATTAGCTCACAGTCATTTATTTGGGGGACATCTAGGAGTAGACAAAACACTGGATAGAATCCTAAGAAGGTTTTACTGGCCAGGAATACGCGCGAAGGTCCAACGCTATTGTGCCTCCTGCCCTGAATGCCAGTTGCATAGCCCCTGACCCCACTTGTGGGCCCCATTAGTACCTTTGCCTATTAGTCCCTTTCGAGATGATAGCCATGGACCTAGTGGGCCCGCTAGAAAGATTGGCACGGGGCCACCGAAATGTACTACTCATCCTTGACTATGCCACAAGGTACTCAGAAGCCATTCCTTTAAGAAACCCCACATCCAAGGCAATAGCAAAAGAACTACTCCAGGTTTTTGCCAGAGTGGGCATCCCTAAGGAGATCCTGACTGACCAAGGAACCCCCTTCATGTCAAAATTAATGAAGGGCTTATGTATCCTGCTCCACATCCAGGCCCTACGGACCTCAGTCTACCATCCACAAACAGATGGCCTGGTCGAGCAGTTTAACCATACCCTTAAAAGTATGATCCGGAAGGTGGTAGCACACGACAGAAAAGACTGGGATACACTTCTACAGTACCTAATGATTGCAACACGGGAAGTTCCCCAGGCGTCCACTGGTCTCTCTCCCTTGAGCTACTATACGGACGCCACCCATGCGGAATATTAGATATCGCCAAGGAGGATTGGGAAGAACAACCCAACCCAGGAAAGAATGTCATTGAGCTCGTGATACAGATGAGAAAGCGAATAGCTCGAGTGACCCCCATAGTACGAGAACATTTGGAAAAAGCACAAGAGGCCCAGCGGACATATTACAATCACTGGGCGAAAGTACGGAGATTTCAGCTGGGAGAACGGGTGATGGTGCTAGTGCTGACAGCAGAAAGCAAACTCCTGGCCAGCTGGCATGGGCCGTATGAGATAGTGGAAGCCATTGGGGAGGTGGACTATAAGGTCAGACAACCAGACCGCCGAAGGCCAGAGCAGATCTACCACGTCAACTTACTGAAGCCCTGGCGTGACCGAGAGAAGTGCCTGGTCATTCAGGGAGCTTCACCCTGGACAGACGACCCACAGGGGCAGGTGAGGCTATCCCCCGAATTAACCCCAGAACAATGAACAGAGGTCATTGATATGATCCAATGGAACCAAGACGTGTTCTGTACACAGCCAGGCCGTACAACACTGGTCCAACATCATATCATCACCAGTCCTGGAGTAAGAGTGACGTTAAGACCATACTGAATACCAGAAGCTAAAAGGAAAGAAATTAGGATGGAAGCCTGTCATAACTATAAAGGGAAGGGAAACAGCTCTCCTGTGTACTGTGCTATGGAATCCCTCCTGGCCAGAGACTCCAAATCCTTTTACCTGTAAAGGGTTAAGAAGCTCGGGTAACCTGGCTGACACATGACCCGAAGGACCAATAAGGGGGCAAGATACTTTCAAATCTTGGGGGGGGAAAGGCTTTTGTGTGTGCTCTTTGTTTTAAGGGGTGGTTCGCTCTTGGGACTGAGAGGGACCAGACATCAATCCAGGTTCTCCCCATCTTTCTAAACAAGTCTCTCCTATTTCAAACTTGTAAGTAAAAAGACAGGCAAGGCGTCTTAGATTTACTTTGGTTTCTCAACTTGTAAATGTACCTTTTACCAGAGTGTTTATCTTTGTTTTGCTGTACTTTGAACCTAAGACAGAGGGGGGTCCTCTGAGCTCTTTAAGTTTGATTACCCTGTAAAGTATTTTCCATACTGATTTTACAGAGATGATTTTTACATTTTCTTTAATTAAAAGCCTTCTTTTTTAAGAACCAGATTGATTTCTCCTTCTGTTAAGATCCAAGGGGGTTTGGATCTGTATTCACCAGGAGTTGGTGGGAGGAAGGAGGGGGGATGGTTAATTTCTCCTTGTTTTAAGATCCAAGGGGGTTTGGATCTGTGTTCACTAGGGAATTGGTGAAAGGTTTCTCAAGGCTTCCCAGGGAGGGGATTCTTGAGATGGTGGCAGCGGGACCAAAGCTAAGCTGGTAGTTAAGCTTAGAGGTTTTCATGCAGGCCCCTACATTTGTACCCTAAAGTTCAAAGTGGGGATACAGCCTTGACATGGTGGCGCAGCGGTGGAGATCGTTTTAGACCCAAAAGCCAGTAAGAGATTTTTTTTTCCTTCTAGCTGCTTGGAGAGCAGAGCTGAAGGTAGATGCATATATTATCTCTCCTTGCCTGAAGGCAGAGGTGTTAAGTTTTTTTTAACGAGGTCCTTTGTTAAGAGAAGGGTTCAAAGTGAGCAAACTTTGAACTGGTAAAGGTAATTTACAGGCTGAATTGTTTTTTTTTTCTTTTTACATCCTCGGGAGTAGCTTGTTAGAAAGTCTCTGTTAACTCAGCAGCAGCCAGAGCTAAGTACATCCCAGTTTCAGTCAACTGCAGAGGGTGTGACCCAGCACAAGAAATCAGGAAAATGACTACCAAAGAAGTAGCTAACAAAATAGAACTGGCCAGACTAGAAGCAGAAGAAAATGAGAGAAAACATCAGAGACTGCTTGAAATTAAAAAACTTGAGAAAGAAGCTGAAGAGGAGGCCCATAAAAGAGAAGAAAAAGCCAAACAGGAGGCCCATGAAAGAGAAGAGAAAGCCAAACAGGAGGCTCATGAAAGAGAAGAAAAAGCCAAACAGGAGGCCCATAAAAGAGAGATGGAGCTGAAAGAAAAAGAGATGGAACTGGAAGCAGCAAGGACTAGGCAGGGTGCATCAGACCATCCTAACAACTCCTCTCCAGGTACCACTTCCCATCTCAGGAAATTCCCTACCTACAAGGCAGGCGATGATACTGAGGCCTTCTTAGAAAATTTTGAAAGGGCCTGCCTTGGATACAGCATCCCTCCACCCCAGTACATGGTAGAGCTGAGACCGCAGCTCAGTGGACCCTTAGCAGAGGTGGCGGCTGAAATACCTAAAGAACACATGAACAGTTATGAACTTTTTAAAAACAAGGCCAGACTCAGAATGGGGCTAACACCCGAGCATGCCCGTCGGCGGTTCAGAGCCCTAAGGTGGAAACCAGATGTGTCAGTTACCCGGCATGCCTACCACATTGACAAAAATTGTGATGCCTGGGTATCAGGAGCAAATGTTAAATCTCTGGAAGATCTGCTTTCCCTATTAAAAATGGAGCAGTTTTTAGAGGGTGTTCCTGAGGAAATAGAAAGGTACATCCTAGATAGGAAGCCCAAAACTGTAACCGAGGTGGGGGAGATTGGCGCCAAATGGGTGGAGGTGACAGAAAAGAAAAAAGCTAGTAGCAGTTGGAGCGAATATCAGAAGGGGCAAGCCGAAACAAAACCTTATCACCGGGGACAACCAAAGGCCCCACCCACCTCCCAAGGGAAACCCCAGACGCCTTCTCACCCCACCCCACCAGTCTCCACCAACAAGCATCGCCCCGGTGATACCTTAGCAGGGCGATGTTTTAAATGTAATGAACTGGGGCATATAAAGGCTCACTGCCCCAAGAACCCCAACCGATTACAGTTCATTACACCCCAGTCACACCAAAGATCCCCAGACACAGATGCCTCTCTCATACCCTCGGAGCGAAGGGAAACCTTGAGAGTGGGCGGAAAGAAGGTTATCGCTTGGAGGGATACTGGGGCACAAGTGTCAACTATCCACCAATCCCTAGTGGACCCCAAACTCATCAACCCGGAGGCTACAGTGACAATTCAACCCTTCGTGTCACAGTCTGTAACCTTGCCTACAGCCCAGTTGCATGTCCAGTACAAGGGCTGGTCAGGAATGTGGACTTTTGCAGTCTATGACAATTATCCCATCCCCATGCTGCTGGGGGAAGACTTGGCCAACCATGTGAAGCTAGCCAAAATGGTGGGAATAGTCACCCGCAGCCAGGCTAAGCAAGCTTTCACCCCCATCCCTGTTCCTGAGCCGTCCACCAGGGCCCCGTCTGTGTTACCGGAGACCCAAACACAGGTGGTGGAACCGGATCCCCTGCCAACGACTGCAAGAGCCGTAGTGGACCCAATCCCAGAGACCCAGTCAATGCCAGTCCCAGAACCGGAACTGGCAACGCAACCAGCACCAGAACCATTGCCAGCGCTTGCAAACCCGTCTACAACTCCAATGCCAGAGGGCACCAGCGAGCCTGAACTGGCGGAAGCAGCAGATAACCCTACCCAAGAGGCTCAGCCAGAGCCTGAAATACCACCTAGTGCACCAGCGGACAGCGGTTCACAATCAATGGAAACAGCTCCAGCACCTGCATCGCTTTCAGAGGGACCAAGCCCCAGTCCACAGTCCAAGGAGGAACTGATGTCTCCAGCATCAAGGGAACAGTTCCAGGCCGAGCAGGAAGCAGATGACAGCCTTCAGAAAGCTTGGGCGGCGGCACGGAGCACCCCACCGCCTCTCAGCTCTTCTAACCGATCCCGGTTTGTTGTAGAAAAAGGACTTTTATACAAGGAGACTCTTTCTGGTGGGCACCAGGAAGACTGGCATCCTCAAATACTGTTGGTAGTTCCCACTAAGTATCGGGTAAAGCTCTTGAGCTTAGCCCATGATCATCCCAGTGGCCATTCTGGGGTGAACAGAACCAAAGACCGGTTGGGGAAGTCCTTCCACTGGGAGGGAATGGGCATGGACGTTTCTAATTATGTCCGGTCTTGTGAGGTGTGCCAACGAGTGGGAAAGCCCCAAGACCAGGTTAAAGCCCCTCTCCAGCCACTACCCATAATTGAGGTTCCATTTCAGCGAGTAGCTGTGGATATTCTGGGTCCTTTCCCAAAGAAGACACCCAGAGGAAAGCAGTACGTACTGACTTTCATGGATTTTGCTACCCGATGGCCGGAAGCTGTACCCTTAAGCAACACCAAGGCTAAAAGTGTGTGCCAGGCATTAGCAGACATTTTTGCCAGGGTAGGTTGGCCCTCCGACATCCTTACAGATTCGGGAACTAATTTCCTGGCAGGGAACATGAAAAACCTGTGGGAAGCTCATGGGGTGAATCACTTGGTTGCCACCCCTCATCACCATCAAACCAATGGTCTGGTGGAGAGGTTTAATGGAACTTTGGGGGCCATGATACGTAAATTCGTAAATGAACACTCCAATGATTGGGACCTAGTGTTGCAGCAGTTGCTTTTTGCCTACAGGGCTGTACCACATCCCAGTTTAGGGTTTTCACCATTTGAACTTGTGTATGGCCGCGAGGTTAAGGGGCCATTACAGTTGGTGAAGCAGCAATGGGAGGGGTTTACGCCCTCTCCAGGAACTAACATTCTAGACTTTGTAAGCAACCTACAAAACACCCTCCGACACTCTTTAGCCCTTGCTAAAGAAAACCTAAAGGATGCTCAGGAAGAGCAAAAGGCCTGGTATGATAAACATTCCAGAGAACGGTCCTTCAAAGTAGGAGACCAAGTCATGGTCTTAAAGGCGCTCCAGGCCCATAAAATGGAAGCGTCATGGGAAGGACCATTCACGGTCCAGGAGCGCCTAGGAGCTGTTAACTATCTCATAGCCTCCCCCACCTCCAACATAAAGCCTAAGGTATACCATGTTAATTCTCTTAAGCCCTTTTATTCCAGAGAATTAAACGTTTGCCAGTTTACAGCCCAGGAAACAGATGACGCGGAGTGGCCTGCAGGTGTCTACTACGAAGGAAAAAGGAATGGTGGCGTGGAAGAGGTGAACCTCTCCGCGACCCTGGGACATCTGCAGCGACAGCAGATCAAGGAGCTGTGCACAAGCTTTGCACCAATTTTCTCAGCCACTCCAGGACGGACCGAACGGGCATACCACTCCATTGACACAGGTAATGCTCACCCAATTAGAACCCCACCCTACCGGGAGTCACCTCATGCCCAAACTGCTATACAAAGGGAGATCCAGGACATGCTACAGATGGGTATAATCCTCCCCTCTACCAGTGCATGGGCATCTCCAGTGGTTCTAGTTCCCAAACCAGATGGGGAAATACGCTTTTGCGTGGACTACCGTAAGCTAAATGCTGTAACTCGTCCTGACAACTATCCAATGCCACGCACAGATGAGCTATTGGAAAAATTGGGACATGCCCAATTCATCTCTACTTTAGATTTAACCAAAGGGTACTGGCAAGTACCACTAGATGAACCCGCTAAGGAAAGGTCAGCCTTCGTCACCCAGGCAGGGGTGTATGAATTCAATGTACTCCCTTTCGGGTTGCGAAATGCACCTGCCACCTTCCAAAGACTTGTAGATGGTCTCTTAGCGGGATTGGGAGAATCTGCAGTTGCTTACCTCGATGATGTGGCCATTTTTTCTGATTCATGGACAGAACACCTGGAGCACCTGGAAAAAGTCTTCGAGCGCATCTGACAGGCAGGACTAACTGTTAAGGCTAAAAAGTGTCAAATAGGCCAAAACAGAGTGACGTACCTGGGGCACCAGGTGGGTCAAGGAACTATAAATCCCCTACAGGCCAAAGTGGATGCTATCCAAAAGTGGCCGGTTCCAAAGTCAAAGAAACAGGTCCAATCCTTCTTTGACTTGGCCGGATATTATAGGCGATTTGTACCACACTACAGCCAAATCGCCGCCCCGCTGACAGACCTAACCAGAAAGAAACAGCCAAATGCAGTTCAGTGGACTGATAAGTGTCAAAAGGCATTTAACCAGCTCAAGGCAACACTCATGTCTGACCCTGTGCTAAGGGCCCCAGACTTTGACAAACCGTTCCTTGTAACCACAGATGCTTCCGAGCGAGGCGTGGGAGCAGTTTTAATGCAGGAAGGACCGGATCAAGAATTCCATCCTGTCGTGTTTCTCAGCAAGAAACTGTCTGAGAGGGAAAGCCACTGGTCAATCAGCGAAAAGGAATGCTACGCCATTGTGTACGCGCTGGAAAAGCTACGCCCATATG
The DNA here is from genome assembly GCF_002925995.2 of Terrapene triunguis. Lineage (NCBI taxonomy): Eukaryota > Metazoa > Chordata > Testudines > Emydidae > Terrapene > Terrapene triunguis. Next base: position 538,295 of record NW_020664465.1, on the reverse strand, counting down.
TTTGGGGACGGCGTTTCCAACTACAAACAGACCATGCTGCGCTACAGTGGCTTCATACCGCCAAGGGAAATAACAAAAAACTTCTTCGATGGAGTTTAGCTCTCCAAGATTTTGATTTTGAAATACAACACATTTTGGGAGCTTCTAACAAAGTGGCTGATGCACTCTCCAGGGAAAGTTTCCCAGAGTTAACTGGTTAACAATTGTTCTTGGAATAAAACATATTGTTAGTTTTTATATAATCAGTAGTATGTCTAAAGGTACATGTGTCTTATTAACTCTGTTTTCTCCTAGAACTCCAGGAAGAAATCACAGCCAGTGTGGAACCGAACGTCCAACACTATCTGTGATTTGGGGGGAGTGTCATAACTATAAAGGGAAGGGAAACAGCTCTCCTGTGTACTGTGCTATGGAATTCCTCCTGGCCAGAGACTCCAAATCCTTTTACCTGTAAAGGGTTAAGAAGCTCGGGTAACCTGGCTGACACCTGACCCAAAGGACCAATAAGGGGGCAAGATACTTTCAAATCTTGGGGGGGGAACGGCTTTTGTGTGTGCTCTTTGTTTGAAGGGGTGGTTCGCTCTTGGGACTGAGAGGGACCAGACATCAATCCAGGTTCTCCCCATCTTTCTAAACAAGTCTCTCCTATTTCAAACTTGTAAGTAAAAAGACAGGCAAGGCGTCTTAGATTTACTTTGTTTTCTCAACTTGTAAATGTACCTTTTACCAGAGTGTTTATCTTTGTTTTGCTGTACTTTGAACCTAAGACAGAGGGGGGTCCTCTGAGCTCTTTAGTTTGATTACCCTGTAAAGTATTTTCCATACTGATTTTACAGAGATGATTTTTACCTTTTTCTTTAATTAAAAGCCTTCTTTTTTAAGAACCAGATTGATTTCTCCTTGTGTTAAGATCCAAGGGGGTTTGGATCTGTATTCACCAGGAGTTGGTGGGAGGAAGGAGGGGGGACGGTTAATTTCTCCTTGTTTTAAGATCCAAGGGGGTTTGGATCTGTGTTCACCAGGGAATTGGTGAAAGGTTTCTCAAGGCTTCCCAGGGAAGGGATTCTTGAGATGGTGGCAGCGGGACCAAAGCTAAGCTGGTAGTTAAGCTTAGAGGTTTTCATGCAGGCCCCTACATTTGTACCCTAAAGTTCAAAGTGGGGATACAGCCTTGACAAAGCCCCACAAGCTGAAGGGCCAGAGAGGAAAGTAACCCAGGGGAAGGAATCGCTAGTTCAAGTGGTTCGCCGCTATCCCTAGGGCCCCTGTGCTGGGACCCGGAGTAGAGGGCGGGCTCGGGTCCCTCCCTCTTCACTCCCCTTTTCTGGGACACTAGTGGGACAGTTGATACCCTAGTTCAGGGGCAAAAACGGCACCCTGAACCCCCTACAAGAGGAGAAAGCGTGGGACCCATCATAATAGTCCCGGCAATTTGCCACAAATGATAAATAATAATTAATAATAAATAGTGTGTAATAAGCATGTCATAAAAACAAATTTTATATTTCCAAAATCACTCCTTTTATAATTTATACTCAGGTAAAGGAGAAAATCCCTGGAAATATTCATTTTTAGGAGGGGATTCGGGAAACTTGACATTTTAGAGCATATGTGATTCAGCATTTGTAACCCCTGACAGCATTCTGACATGTGTCCCACATGGGGAGCGTGACTAGATCCCTGACAATGGCATTACACAGATGTTGGTGTTGTCCTTGTCACTTCTATTCAGGTAAATATCCCACACCAATCACAATCATATCACAGCACCTACAAGAGTGAAAAACACTAAAGAGCAATAAGGGAATCCCCAAAAATATCAAATAATGAACATCATCAGCAGTGGACTCTTCACTGAAGGGAAGCTTTTTTCTGCTCCTATATTTAGCGCATGACAGAAGGTGAGCAAATAATCAAAACTGTTATGACAACACTTCGGTCTCTGAATACTGCTAGTGAAAACTTTTTCACTGAGGTTCATCTTTTGAAGCAAAATGGCTTTTTAAATTAAATGGAATATTTTGTGAAAATTTCCATATTCTGCTAAATTTTCTGTTTTTATTTTCTTTTGACGAACCAAACCCCAAACACTGAAAACAATGAGCAAAAACTGTGGACTAAAACTTTTTTTTTCTTTATCATCTTTTTTTTTCCAGGAAAAAAAGAAAGAAACAAACAAAAAAAGCAATTTCCCAACCACCTGTAAGTTGGGTAGCCTGAGCCATTATTTGATCTTTTACTGGTGGAGTTTGGATGGCAGAATATGCATGATTCGTTTCAAAATGAGAGATACCAGGCAAATGAATACCATGGTCTGGGGTTTTGATCCAATTGTTGGAAAGGTAAATAGCAGGGAATGATGAGTTTTGAACATTTCTGGAATTTAGGTTTATTCTCTTCAAGTTGTATTTTTGGATTTGTTTGTGTTCCCTAGATATGACAATGGCAAACACAGAGTGGAGAAATCAAACGACCATAACAGAATTCATCCTCCTGGGATCCGGGGATCTCCCCGCATTGCAGATCCTTCTCTTCCTGTTGTTGCTAGTGATCTACATTGTGACCTTGGCTGGGAACATCCTCATCATTGTGCTAGTTGCGGCTGATCAGCACCTTCACACCTCCATGTACTTCTTCCTGGGGAACTTGTCCTGCTTGGAGACCTGCTACACCTCCACCATCCTGCCCAGGATGCTGGCCAGTCTCCTGACTGGGGACAGAACCATTTCTGTTAGTGGCTGCTTGGTGCAATTATATTTCTTTGGTTCTCTAGTAGGTACAGAATGTTACCTGCTAGCTGCAATGTCTTATGATCGGTATTTAGCGATATGTAAAACAACAGCATTATTCAACCCATATGAATGACAGGTTCTGCCTCCACCTAGCAACTGGGTCTTGGCTAAGTGCATTTTTGGTTGTTACCATAATAATATTTTTAATGTCACAGTTAACTTTCTGTGGCCCCAAAGAAATGGACCATTTCTTTTGTGATCTCACTCCAGGGATAAAACTGTCCTGTAGTGTCACCCACCAGATGGAACTTGTGACCTTCTTGGGCTCCTTCCTATTCACTTTACCACCATTTCTATTAACCCTGACATCCTACGTTTGTATAATAACTGCCATCCTGAGAATCTCTTCTAGCACTGGGAGGCAAAAGGCATTTTCCACCTGCTCTTCTCACCTTATTGTGGTGACTACTTTCTATGGCACATTGATCATTGTGTATATTTTACCAAAAACCAAGATGCTGCGAGAACTTAACAAAGTGTTCTCTGTCTTCTACACTATCCTGACTCCCCTGGCCAACCCCCTCATCTACAGCCTGAGAAACAAAGAGGTCATGGAGGCCCTGAAAAAAGCTGCCAGGAACTCTGTGGCTTTCATGAGTTCATTTATAGAGGGTGACATGAAATGGAGTGTATGATCTATCAAATGTATTTGGGTCTAAGCTTTTGTGGGCTAAAACCCACTTCATCAGAGGCATGGAGTGGAAAATACAGTAGGCAGATATAAATACACAGTACATGAAAAGATGGGAGTTGCCTTACTAAGTGGGGGGTCAGTGCTAACAAGACAATTCAATTAAGGTGGAAGTGGCCTACTCTTAACAGTAAAATACCAAGGGAGTTAAAAATCACTTTTGTAGTGGTAATGAGGCCAGTGTAATCAGGGTGGCCCATTTAAACAGTTGACAAGAAGGTATGAGTAACAGTGACTCATGCACTCCCAGTCTTTATTCAGGCCTAATTTGATGGTGTCCAGTTTTCAAATTAATTTCAGTTCTGCAGTTTCTCATTGGAGTCTGTTTTTTACTTTTTTTGTTGAAGAATTGCCACTTTTAGGTCTGTAACTGAGTGTCCAGGGAGGTTGAAGTGTTCTCCGACTGGTTTTTGAATGTTATAATTCTTCACGTGTGATTTGTGTCCATTTATTCTTTTGTGTAGAGACTATCTGGTTTGGCCAATGTACATGGCAGAGGGGCATTGCTGGCACCTGCTGGCCTATATCACATTGGTAGATGTGCAGGCAAACAAGCCTGTTATAACTATAAAGGGAAGGGTAACAACCCTCCTGTATACAATACTATAAAATCCCTCCTGGCCAGAGGCACCAAAATCCTTTTACCTGTAAAGGGTTAAGACAAATAAGGGGACAAGGTACTTTCAACTCTTGGGGGGAGGGGGCAGGGGAAGGATTTTGTTTGTGCTCTTTGTTTTGGTGGTGTTCGCTCTTGGGACTAAGAGAGACCAGACATCAATCCATGTTCTCCAAATCTTTCTGAACAAGTCTCTCATATTTCAAACTTGTAAGTAACAGCCAGGCAAGGTGTATTAGTTTATCTTTGTTTTCTCAACTTGTGAATTTTACCTTTGCTAGAGGGAGGTTTATCCCTGTTTTGTTGTAACTTTGAAACTAAGGCTAGAGGGGGTTCCTCTGAGCTCTTTGAATCTGATTACCTTGTAAAGTTATGTTCCATCCTGATTTTACAGAGATAATTTTTACCTTTTCTTTTTAATAAAATCCTTCTTTTAAGAACCTGACCGATTTTTCCATTGTCCAAAGACCCAGGGGTTTGTGTCTTTGATCACTTTGTAACCAATTGATTAGGATATTATTCAATTAAATTGAAAACTATTTTTTTAATTCTCTTCTTTCTTTTTATTTCCCCCCTTTCCCCTCTCTTTCCCCACTCCCCTTTCTCAGTGGCAAAATGGAAAATGTAAAAAAAGGGGAAATGTGGGGGCGGCGGGGCATGAAAGGAGGAAGATGAGACAAGAGAAAGGGACAGGAGGGGATGGGGAGGGAAAACCAACCATCCAAACAAGAATAAACCCAGAAAACTCAGAGAAATGAAAATTTTCTAACAGGAATATTTTAGATAATATTTTTCAATATAAAATGTGAAAAAAAAATGTCATGAAAGTCTTTACAATTTCCAACCCACTCTGGTCATGATCGTTGCCAGCAATGAGGTGCTAATGATGATGGGTGGTAATCACTGTATGCATTGAGGGAAAATTCAGTGAAACCAGCACAAAGCCTTTAAAGCCTGCTGTAGGTTAGGGTTTTCAAAAGCTCCCTAGTGAGTTAGGTGCCCAAAAGTTTAAGGGAGTTAGGTGCTCAACAATGGGAATTGGGTTCCTAACTCACTTTGTCTTCTTAGAATAGCTCAGCTTCAGGCCTGATTTGTCCTTGTTTGTGGCCTCTGACCTGGGTAAATGTCAGTCTGAGGCTGAGGAGGGTGGCGCTAGCTGAAAATGGGCAGAGACAGGTGATAGAGTGAAAGGGTCTCTGATATTTGACACAAGGCAAATATAATTAAGCTGCGGGGATGGACCCACGTGCATGTGAGGGGATAGGAATATCACAATAGCAAATTTAATAAAATGGAAAAAAATCACCAAATATGTCCAACATCCTTTTTGTGATCTTCCATCACTCCATGTTTTTCTTGCTTTCTTAGACTGTATTTTCCCTAATACTCTTTGATAGGCATCCTTACAAGTTCCACTTCTACCTATGGAAATGTCTACACGGCAGCTGGGTTAGACATACCTGCACTAGCTTTGAGCAAGCAAGCTGGCTAAAAAGAGAAGGGCAGCTTTGGCAGCACAGACCAGCAGAATCCCACCGAGACCCTAGTGATGTCCTCAGGACAGGCAACCCACCCTGTTGCCCCCACCACTGTTGCTACACTGCTACCATACTGTGCTTCCTCAGTCAAAACGAGTGGGGGTATGTCTGCCCCAGCTGGAAGTAACATTCTGTAAACATGATGTAACTTTCAACCTATCTACTTCTACAGCTCCTCTTAACCTAGTGTTAGGGCACCCTTGTCTGAGTCATCTTGGGGAACTGATCATAAGACCTCTGGATCAAAAAACATGTGTGTCTACTGATTGAACTAAAGTACCAGCCGTGCCTGCTCGGAAGCAGTAGCAGACTGGTAAACAGCTGTACATGGTCTAGCTCCTAGGCTGAGGTAAAGAGCCCCACTTTGTTATGCGAGGGTCTGCATGACCACTTTGTATTTATAAACATAACCCTACAATAAATCTGTCCCCATATTACAGAGGGTGGGATTTTTCAAGGTCACATATGGGGCTCAACTGCTTTTAATTTCTAATGGGGACTGTGCAGTCAACACAGGTTGATTTCCCCTCCAGGGCCCCACAGTCTGAAGCATGTGCGAGAATTGAGTTGATAGCTCACGTATTTTCATACAATACATTAAACACAAGAACAGCCTTGCACTTGTAACACCAACAGATCAAGGTCATCAGCAGGTGGGATCGAACCTGGGACCTCTAAAGCTTAGTGCATGAGCCTCTACTGCAGGAGCTAAAAGCCGTGTACCTGTTAGCTCAGGTTATTGTAAACTCTATAATCTCTAGCTGGTCTAGGTGCTACTAGACGGGAACAGAATGCCACACCAAGCAGGCAGTGGGTTACGCACTCGATAGGCCTTTCTACTCACTCTTTTGCATGTGGGGCATTTTATGCCTAAATTCAATGGGATTACTCATGTGTTAAGCTAATGGCATGCATAAGTGTTTTTCACTAGTACAGCAGGAATACAGTGGGGTTGGCATGTTTCAGTGAGGATTTCATGCTGCAGACCACTCTCTGCATCCACTAGAGACCTCCCATAATGGATTGGCTATTGCAATACTGCTTCATCTGAGGTTACAATTGTAATTAAAATTGCTGTTTACTCAATCTTCAAAACAAAATTATTAGCTCTCCAGCTCAGTAATTCTTATGCCTCTCAAGAGCATTAAAGGAGATCTTGCTGTCTGCTATAAATATCACATTGTTAGGTAGAAGGAGAGGTTACTTTTTCATTTGTTGTCTACCAGACAGAGTGATACTTGAAGACAAGAGGTTTAAATCCATCCCCTTCATTCTCTCCTTCTATCTGCAATTCTTATGGAAAGAAGAGGAAAACATCAGGAAGGAAAGGTGATTGATAACTGTCCCGAATAATTACTGAACATGTGAATCTGATCAGGGCCTATATAGTGCATTTCTACAAAGAAAACACAGGCCAGATTCTGATCTCATTTGCACTGGTGTAAAAATGAATTACCTCTACTGGCGTTAGTGGATTTAAATTGGATAAGGATCTGGCCAGGTATGACGGGAAGTTAATCTATTGACATTTGTTAATTTTTCTTGATTCTGATAAGTGATGTCTATTTCTAGATGACGGGATCTAGAGGCCAGTTTTCAGAAGGGATCAGTACTACAGCTGCTGCCAAAAGGGGGGAAATTTACCATGAAAAGTCTGGGAAACATTTCATCCTCTTTTTTTTTGTCCAAAAAATTGAAATTCAGAAAATGTCAACCAGCTCTAGTAAGAGTTCATGACTGCAACTGAAATAATTGGTATCAACATCTCTAAAACCCAGGGCCCCACACTGTGATTTCCAAAGTGGATGAAGGTTGCATAAATAATGGGCCATTCCTAAAATCCTAGCTCAAGCAAACTCATGATTACTTCAGTGGGAATTTGGCTGTATAAACCAGGGGAAAAAATGGAGTAATGGTTTCAGGCTCTGATCTTTGAGCTCTGGGAGTGGCTTTTCAAGAAAGCCATCCTTTGTCATTTTGAATAGCACTTGGGACTAGTCACGAGGTAGAATATCACTCAGTGGATGAAATGATTGCATGAAATGGATGTGCAGATTGTCCAGCAAAAAGCCTATGCGCTACAAAAGTCCCAAGTGCAATTTAAATGGAGCATAAATGTGTGACATACATGGAAATTTCCTGCAATATCCTGGGCAGACCTTACTGAATTACATTAAACCCTATTGAACTAAGTAATTTTAGGAGTTCATTGTATTAAAAATGCAAATGTTTATGTATTATTGTGGGATGAATGTAATGTCTCTAAGGAGGAGACCTGACTAATGAAAACCTTGGGAAGGATTATGAGCTTCAAAGAACTATTTGGAACAACGTGAACTTTTAAAGTTAAATGGGTTCCCCAGGAAGTCTCTAAGCAGAGGTGTATGCTAATGTAACCCCCACGCTGAGGGAAAAGGTGACCCTTTGTCTATAGATCAGCTCTTAAATGAGGGCAGGTCAAAGACTGAAACTGTATAAAGAAGTGAGTCATAGATGCATGGTGTACTTGTTCTGAACCAAGGCAGTTATGAATTTGTAAGCACAAAAAATACCCTTAGTGGTATTTGAAGGACTGGCCAGAGCCCTGGTTGGAGTTGGGGTGGTCACTAGTGAGGTCATTAGCAGGTTTGTAGCTTCTTTTATGGGTTCAAAAAAGAAGTAGATAAGTTCATGGAGGATAGGTCCATCAATGGCTATTAATCAGGATGGGCAGGGATGGTGTCCCTAGCCTGTGTTTGCCAGACCTGTGAATGGGTGACAGGGGATGGATCACTTGATGATTACCTGTTCTGTTCATTCCCTCTGAAGCACCTAGCATTGGCCACTGTAGGAAGATGGGATATTGGACTAGATGGACCTTTGGTCTTACCCAGTATGGCCGTTCTTATGTTCTTAGTGTTTTCTCTGTAATGATCTCACCTTCAGAATCAATGTGCTTGCCTAGAAAGGGCGGTGTGGTAATTGAACAGTGAGCAATTATACTGTTTATAGCTTCTGAAGAACGAAGGCAAAGCAGGCCTGGTGAGGCAGATGGTCTTGCTGGGACATTCACAGAACAGTCAGGGAACTGTGAAGACTGGAAATATGCTGGGGGTCAGGAGGGAGGGAGACACGAGTCTCTGCCCAAGAGAGATGATGGTTGAGGAGCCAGGAGCCATAGAGACAGTGCCCCCACTGGACAACAGATGGGGATGAACTGTATCAAAGTGCACTTGGGGCCGAAGTGTAGAATAGTTCTTGTGCTGGCCCCAGTGCACAGGGGTGAATTTCACCAAACGAGTCAGGTCATAATCTAGCCCTTACTGAGGAATGAGTAAACACAGAGTAAGAACTTCAGATTTGTCTCCATAATACTTACTTGCATTCTCATGTCACTTTTCTCCAGCTAAATCCTATATGGCAAAGCTCCTCCTATGGAATGAAACGTCGGTCACGGAGTTCATACTGCTGGGATTTTCAGAGAGCTGTGAAGTACAGATCCTACTCTTTGTGTTGTTTTTACTTTTCTACCTCGTAGCCCTGGCAGGAAACACCCTCCTGCTCATCACAGTGTCTGCTGAGCGGAGCCTTCATACCCCCATGTACTTTTTCCTGGGTAACCTCTCCTTCCTGGAGATCTGCTACACAACCAACATATTCCCCTGTATGTTAGCCAGCTTCCTCACTGAGGCAAAATCGATCTCTTTCAGTGGCTGTATGGCCCAGTTTTATCTGTTCAGTTCCTTGGGTGGCACCGAGTGTCTCCTCCTGTCCATGATGTCATACGACCGGTATCTAGCCATATGCAATCCACTCCGCTATGCAGCTGTTATGAACAGGGGCATGTGCCTTTGCCTGGCAGCTGCCTCCTGGATCAGTGGCTTTGTGATCACCTTAGTGACCATTCTGTTCATGTCGAGCTTAACATTCTGCAGCCCCAATGAAATAGATCATTTCTTCTGTGATTTCTCCCCGCTCCTGAAACTGGCCTGCTCAGATACTTACCTCTTCAAAAAGGTCTCCTTCTTCTTGTCTTCCACTCTGACACTGGTCCCCTTTTTGTTAACGGTGGTGTCCTATATTTATATCCTATCTGCCATCCTCAACCGCCCTTCCACCGCTGGGTCACAAAAGGCCATTTCCACTTGCTCATCTCACCTTATAGTAGTCACCTCATTCTATGGGACTCTGATTGTTATGTACGTGGTACCAGCCGCTGACCACTCCCTAGATCTGAATAAAGTCTTCTCCATCTTCTATACCATGGTGACCCCCATGGTGAATCCCCTCATATATAGTCTGAGAAACAGGGAAGTACGTGAAGCCCTGAAGAGGCAGGTAGGTAGAAAATTTGCTTCTTGTTGGAAAGAAAAGAGTGGGAAGATGTGACTGCCTGAAATGGGCTTGTGTCCTTTATTCTTAATTAGTCATTTAACTCCATGAAGGCAAACAATATTTCTGTTGGTTATAACACAGTAGTTGGCTGGGAGTGTAGGAAATACGGGTTCAGTTCTTAGATCTGTCAGTGACTCACTGTGTGACCTTTGGTATTTCACATAACCTCTCTATGACTCAGTTTCCTCCTCTATAATACTGCCCTGTTCCTTTAATAGTTATTTGACACCTGTAACAAGTGGGGATGTTGTTAATGTTTTGTCTGAATAGTGTTGTGACGTTGCACCCCATAATCCTTTATAGAAATATGCTTATGAATGTTAATATGACATAACTGGAATATGTTTTCTGCTACATACGTCATGTAACATATCTTTTCAAAGGTTATGTTCTATTGAATGTATTCATTCTATTTGTATTCATTTTTATATCTGAAGTTATGAGCATTGGCTCTATGCTTATATTTAAAATGTTTGCTGTAGGAATAACATAAAACAGATTTGGCCAGCATAGTGTGAAGGAGTTATTCAAGTAATTAGTAGTACTTAAGTAAGAATGAACATTGAAAGATGCCAATCCACATCTGTGCTTTCCTGGGAACATTCTTACTAGCATGTGGACAATGGCATCGGCCTGTAAAGAACTGAGTCATGCATGGACATGTGACTTGCCCAGGGGACTCCAAAACTCCATCTCATAGCTGTGATTCTGCATAGGAGAAGACAAGGGCTTTCCACCCCAGAAGAGAGACTATATAAGGCCCTGGGAAACCCCTCCATTTTGTCTTCAGTTGGCTCAAGAGATAGCCTCTCCACCCCAAAGAGATCCCTGAAAGAAACTGGAACAAAGGACAGTAACTACAGGGGTGTGAGTGATTGCTGGATCCAGACTAGGAGGAAGTCTAGTCTGTAAAAGAAGCTTATTGGAACATCTCTGAGGGTGAGATTTACCTGCATTTAATTTCTTTATATATTAGGCTTAGACTTGAGTGGTTTTGTTTTATTTTGCTTGGTACTTTACTTTGTTCTTTTTGATATTACTTAGAACCACTTAAATGCTACTTTTTATATTTAATAAAATCACTTCTGACTTATTAATTCACCCAGAGCAAGTAATTATTTCCTGGGGGAGAAAACAGCTGTGCATATCTCTCTATCAGTGTTATAGAGGGTGAACAATTTATGAATTTACCCTGTATAAGCTTTATACAAAGCTCCTGACATGTGTTTAGGAGCACAGATCCCATGGACTTTCAACAAACACCTTATTATTTTCAACTTTTCCTTTTTTTTATTAAAAAAAATGGGAGTTGATGGGCCACCTTGTTTACATTGGCCTCATTAGCACTACAAAAGTGATTTCCACCCCTTCTTGTCAACTGTTGAGAATAGCCCACCTCCACCTTAATTGAATTGGCTCGTTAGCACTGACCCCCCACTTGGTAAGGCAACTCTCATCTTTTCATATACTACGTATTTATCCCTCCTTACTGTATGGTGCCACTCCGTGCATCTGATGAAGTGGGTTTTAGCCCATGAAAGCTTATTCCCAAATAAATTTGTTAGTCTCTAAGGTGCCACAAGGATTCCTCATTGTTTTTGCTGATACAGACTAACAAGGCCACCACTCTGAAACCTTTTTTTATATATATATTTTGTAATTTTTATGTATTATATATACAGTATTTTTATTTTATTTTACACACACACACACCCACACATATATATGTATATAAGTGTTTTTGTAATCTTATTTTCATGTAGGCTTTTGTTAACCATTCTGACTGATAACATTGTTTTTTAAGCTTTATTCAAATCTGTATTGATTTTAAATGTTCTCATTTGCACAAAACTATGTGTTTTAAGCATTCTTTATTGTTTATTGATTTTTAATGTTCACGGTGGTAAGAAATTAGAGGGGTTGTTGTGGTGACTGGGGGGGGGGGTGAGATATCATTATCTTTATGACCATGGATGTTAAGTTTCAAAATTTTAAAGCTTTGTATTTGTTAACACACAGAGACTTGTCAACATCACACATCTAAATTTACAAAGGAAAGGAAATATCCAAACTCATAAGTAGTTCTCAAGCAGCATTTTTCTTTGCCTACCTGGAAATTTTTTATTATTGATGGCATTTTCCTCACTGCAGTTTTGCATGTATGTGTATGATGAAATCAATGTTTATCAACATTCACTGATTAAAACCTAATCCTTACAAGCCCCTGTATATTTATGCTTTGTCTAGCAAATCCAGCATGGATCCTTGTCTCCTACTTTGGCCAATCCCACCCAGCCAGGCCCCTCCCTTCCAGTCCCCTTCCATGATGTTCTCCCCCACTCTGGCCATCCCGTCAAGCCATCCCTTCACCCCACCGATCCAGGAAGTTCCTCCAACAGGGCTCCTACCCCCTAGCCAGGCTCTTCACCCCACTACTCCAGCCAGACAGTCCTCCTCGCATCCAGTTAGGAAGAGGGAATTGGACTGTCTGGGCAAGGAGACTGGGACTGGGATGACAAGCCTTAAGCAGTGGAGACCTGGGACTGAGTGGGCAAGTAGAATGGGACTGGGACAAGGAGCCAGGGGTGGGTTTTCTGGTCTGTTATCTCCCAATTTTTAAGTGCTCAGCCATTTAGACTTTCAGAATTACACCTGTGTCACAGCATGTGCTTTTCAGCTACATTCAGCCCAAGAGTCCTAGACTGTTGTGATATTGGAGGTATTTCAACCAACCACCATGTTACCCCTACAGCTAATTTTCATGCAGCAATTTCATTGGCTGTACAGAGGGTGAATTATTTGACTCAGCTGCCTCAGTTCATGACAGCATGGGCTTTCAGTTGCTAGTAAGTATATCTGCAGTTACTCGGTGCATCACTTCCATTGTAGTAGTAGTAATTGTAAAAAAACGGGGGACCTGGGTAGTGCAAGAAGTTCAAATGACTGTATTGAAATGTGCCAGACTGGCATGGACTTTTGGGACAATATAAGCTCTAAGTGGGTTTCCTGGGGAATCCCTGGGGGTGGGTTAATGAACAATCCCAGCTATGCCCTTGATGAAGAGAGAGTAATTGGCTGGTGATTACCTGTTCCAAGGGGCCAGAGATCAAAGGCCTTAGCTGCATAAAGAAATAGAGGAACTGTCCAGTTGGGGTCTGATTCCTGATTTGAAAACTGACTTGTACTTGTAATGAAGGGGACAAAACCAGTTGTGGGGATTGAAAATCTGACACTTACCACAGTCTAGGCTGGAGCGTGGGGGGTGACCTCTGGTAAACTTTTGGCATAGATATAGATTAGTGGTTCTCAACCTATTTATCATTGTGGGATGCATATGCAGGCCACAATGTGTTATCTGGGCCACAGGTTGAGAATCACAGTGTGTCCCCAAACTCTGTCCCCCCACAGATCCTCTATGCCCAGTGCCTCCCACCCAGAGACCCCTCCATAACCTGGGGCCAGGAGTGCAGGCACCCTGGATCCCTCTGTGCAGGGCGCGGTGGCAGCCCCAACACTGGGTTTGGCCACATGGAGCCAGGGCAGCTGGGCGGTAGCCTGGATCCTGACCCCAGAGGCCGGCTGGCAGCCCCAACACCAACCCAGGATCCTCTGCGGTGCCAGCCAGACAGCAGTGCCAGGACTCCACCATTCGGCGCTGGCTGGGCAGCAGCCCTGGACTCTGCCGGACCCTGCCATGTGGGGCCAGCCGGTGACCCCTCACCCTCACCCTGCTCAGCCGGACATCCCAGACCTCACAGCATTGGGCAGCCAGGCAGCCAGTAACCCGGTCCTGTGCAGCCCTGCAGCCTTTAGGAAACAGCTGGGCTGCAGGTGTGTGCTAATTGGGCCACATGAGGCCTGCAGGCCCTGGGCAGAGAACCATTGATATAGATTCTTTTATTGTTTCTTACATGTTTTCTCTGTTGTAATGCTTTTGCTCTAAGAATAAATGTATTTTGCTTTTTGAAGGGGTTGGCAACTGCTATACACTGTTATAGCCTCTGGAGAAAGAGTTAACCACTGGTGCTGGACATTGGTCAGACCTACTGAGGTGCAGGGGACTGCAAGTTTTAACTCCCCCAGTTTAAAGAAGTGGCAACTGGGAAGCCTAAAACCTTAAATGGATGCCCTCAAGGAAGGCTGGAGGTGTGGGGGAAGAGGGCCAATGGTGCATTTAACCCTGAAACTGTGACAACAACAATAAAATGTCCTCTCTATAAAGTCTAATACACAAGTATTTTAAAGCTATACATTACAGAGATTAATAACAACACATTTTACACTTATGGAAACTGAGGCACTGAGAAAGGAAGTGACTTGCAAAATGTGACTGCCAGCAGAGTCAGGACCAGTGCCAAAATCTCTTAACTGTCAGTCCTCTGTTTTAGTTACAGGGCCATTCTTAATTTACAATCAACTTCCCCAAAGTTTCTCTCATTTCCAAGGGTTACAGATAGCTCCAGAAATCCTTCATCACAGGTTACTCACCAATTCCCCTAATTGTCAGGGTTTTCAAGGTCATTGCAATGTTTGTGGCTGATTTCAAAAGGGGTTAAAAAAGAAGGATGATCACCCCCAAACACCATGGTGTAGGGGGTATTGGATAGATAGATTAGATTAGATAGATAGAAGCTCCTATTCTTATTTGCATAATGTGATCTTCAATTGCCACCCTTCAAAACCATTGCCTTTAGGAGTTTCTTCACACTCTCTCGAACTTCCTGATTTCTGAGGCTGTATATGATGGGATTAAACATGGGGATCACTGTGGTATACAGCAGGGAGAAGACCTTGTTAAGAGCTGGTGAGTTGTTTGCTGAGGGGGCCACATACATGACAATCAGGGTCCCGTAGAAAGTGGTGACCACAATGAGGTGGGAGGAGAAGGTGGAGAAGGCCTTTTGCCTCCCGGTGGTGGAAGGGATTCACAGGATGGCCCTGAGGATGTGAGTGTAGGACACCAGGATTAAGAGAAATGGGACCAAGGTTACAACTGAGGACAAGATGCTAACAGTGGTTTCGACTGAGTAGGAGTCCGTGCAGGAGAGTTTTACGAGAAATGGTTGATTTCATTAGGACCACAGAACATCAGATGGGACATCACAGATACTGTTATCGTGGGTATCAGAAAACCACATGCCCAGAAACCAGCTGCTAACTGGGTGCAGACCCTGCCAGTCATGACAGCAGCATAGTGCAGCGGATAGCATATAGCCAGGTACCGATCATAAGCCATCATACCAAGGAGCAAGCACGACATGGTTCATAGAATCATAGAATCATAGAATATCAGGGTTGGAAGGGACCTCAGGAGGTCATCTAGTCCAACCCCCTGCTCAAAGCAGGACCAATTCCCAACTAAATCATCCCAGCCAGGGCTTTGTCAAGCCGGGCCTTAAAAACCTCCAAGGAAGGAGACTCCACCACCTCCCTAGGTAACGCATTCCAGTGCTTCACCACCCTCCTACTGAAAGAGTGTTTCCTAATATCCAACCTAGACCTCTCCCACTGCAACTTGAGACCATTGCTCCTTGTTCTGTCATCTGCCACCACTGAGAACAGCCGAGCTCCATCCTCTCTGGAACCCCCCCTCAGGTAGTTGAAAGCAGCTATCAAATCCCCCCTCATTCTTCTCTTCTGGAGACTAAACAATCCCAGTTCCCTCAGCCTCTCCTCATAAGTCATGTGCTCCAGACCCCTAATCATTTTTGTTGCCCTCTGCTGGACTCTTTCCAATTTTTCCACATCCTTCTTGTAGTGTGGGGCCCAAAACTGGACACAGTACTCCAGATGAGGCCTCACCAATGTCAAATAAAGGGGAACGATCACGTTCCTCGATCTGCTGGCAATGCCCCTATTTATACAGCCCAAAATGCCGTTAGCCTTCTTGGCAACAAGAGCACACTGTTGACTCATATCCAGCTTCTCGTCCACTGTGACCCCTAGGTCCTTTTCTGCAGAACTGCTACCTAGCCATTTGGTCCCTAGTCTGTAGCAGTGCATGGGATTCTTCCGTCCTAAGTGCAGGACTCTGCACTTGTCCTTGTTGAACCTCATCAGGTTTTTTTTGGCCGAATCCTCTAATTTGTCTAGGTCCCTCTGTATCCGATCCCTACCCTCTAGTGTATCTACCACGCCTCCCAGTTTAGTGTCATCTGCAAACTTGCTGAGAGTGCAGTCCACACCATCCTCCAGATCATTAATAAAGATATTAAACAAAACCGGCCCCAGGACCGACCCTTGGGGCACTCTGCTTGAAACCGGCTGCCAACTAGACATGGAGCCATTGATCACTACCCATTGAGCCCGACGATCTAGCCAGCTTTCTATCCACCTTACAGTCCATTCATCCAGCCCATACTTCTTTAACTTGTCGGCAAGAATACTGTGGGAGACCGTATCAAAAGCTTTGCTAAAGTCAAGGAATAACACATCCACTGCTTTCCCCTCATCCACAGAGCCAGTTATCTCATCATAGAAGGCAATTAGGTTAGTCAGGCACGACTTCCCCTTGGTGAATCCATGCTGACTGTTCCTGATCACTTTCCTCTCCTCTAAGTGTTTCATAATTGATTCCTTGAGGACCTGCTCCATGATTTTTCCAGGGACTGAGGTGAGGCTGACTGGCCTGTAGTTCCCCGGATCCTCCTTCTTCCCTTTTTTAAAGATGGGCACTATATTAGCCTTTTTCCAGTCATCTGGGACCTCCCCCGATCGCCATGAGTTTTCAAAAATAATGGCTAATGGCTCTGCAATCTCATCCGCCAACTCCTTTAGCACCCTCGGATGCAGCACATCCGGCCCCATGGACTTGTGCACGTCCAGTTTTTCTAAATAGTCCCGAACCACTTCTTTCTCCACATAGTGCTGGTCACCTTCTCCCCATACTGTGCTGCCCAGTGCAGCAGTCTGGGAGCTGACCTTGTTTGTGAAGACAGAGGCAAAAAAGTATTGAGTACATTAGCTTTTTCACATCCTCGGTCACTAGGTTGCCTCCCTCATTCAGTAAGGGGCCCACACTTTCCTTGACTTTCTTCTTGTTGCTAACATACCTGAAGAAACTCTTCTTGTTACTCTTAACATCTCTTGCTAGCTGCAACTCCAAGTGTGATTTGGCCTTCCTGATTTCACTCTTGCATGCCTGAGCAATATTTTTATACTCCTCCCTGGTCATTTGTCCAATCTTCCACTTCTTGTAAGCTTCTTTTTTGCATTTAAGATCAGCAAGGATTTCACTGTTTAGCCAAGCTGGTCGCCTGCCATATTTTCTGTTCTTTCTACACATCGGGATGGTTTGTTCCTGCAACCGCAATAAGGATTCTTTAAAATACAGCCAGCTCTCCTGGACCCCTTTGCCCTTCATGTTATTCTCCCAGGGGATCCTGCCCATCTGTTCCCTGAGGGAGTCAAAGTCTGCTTTTCTGAAGTCCAGGGTTCGTATTCTGCTGCTCTCCTTTCTTCCTTGTGTCAGGATCCTGAACTCTACCATCTCATGGTCACTGCCTCCCAGGTTCCCATCCACTTTTGCTTCCCCTACTAATTCCTCCCTGTTTGTGAGCAGCAGGTCAAGAAAAGCTCTGCCCCTAGTTGGTTCCTCCAGCAGTTGCACCAGGAAATTGTCCCCTACACTTTCCAAAAACTTCCTGGATTGTCTGTGCACCGCTGTATTGCTCTCCCAGCAGATATCAGGGTGATTAAAGTCTCCCATGAGAACCAGGGCCTGCGATCTAGCAACTTCTGCTAGTTGCCGGAAGAAAGCCTTGTCCACCTCATCCCCCTGGTCTGGTGGTCTATAGCAGACTCCGACCACGACATCCCCCTTGTTGCTCACACCTCTCAACTTTATCCAGAGACTCTCAGGTTTTTCTGTAGTTTCATACTGGAGCTCTGAGCAGTCATACTCTGAGCAGTCATACAATGCAACTCCCCCACCTTTTCTTCCCTGCCTGTCCTTCCTGAACAGTTTATATCCGTCCATGACAGTACTCCAGTCACCTGAGTTATCCCACCAAGTCTCTGTTATTCCAATCACATCAATGAACCAAAGAGGTAGAACTGTATCATGCAGCCAGGGAATGATATTATACTCTTCTCCAACAGGAAACCAAGTAGCATCCTGGGGACGATATTTGTGGTGTAGCAGATTTCCAGGAAGGACAAATTGCTGAGGAACCTGTACATGGGGGTATGAAGGCGATGCTGGGACAGAACTGTTACCACAATCAAGACATTTCCTGTGATCATTGCAATGTAAATAATGAGAAAAGACAGAAAGAGCAGCACCTGAGACTTGCAGAGATCGGAGAATCCTAAGAGGATGAATCTGTCAATAGCTGTTTGATTTAACCTGAGCAGTTTGGTTTAAGAGAGGCGTCCTTGAGCCTTTGTACCTCAGTCCTGGGAGACACTGCAAGACACACTTTTGTGATCACCCTTTCATGATCAAATAATGTTATAATCATAGAATTATAAGACTGGAAGGGACTTCGAGAGGTCATCTAGTCCAGTCCCCTGCACTTATGGCAGGACTAAGGGTATGTCTTCGTATCGGTGGGTAGCAATCGATTTATCTGGGATCGATATACGGCGTCTCATTAAGACGCGATATATCGATCCCCGAACACTCTCACCGTTGACTCCGGAACTCCACCAGAGCGAGCGGCGGTAGCGCAGTCGACGTGGGAGCCGCGACCATTGATCCCGCGCCATGTGGACCCCAGGTAATTCGATCCAAGCGTAGCTGAAGTTGCGTATCTTGAATCGATCCCCCCCCACTGTAGACCAGCCCTAAGTAATATCTAGACCATTCCTGACAGGTGTTTGTCTAACCTGTTCTTAAAAATCCTCAATGATGGAGATTCCACAACCTCCCTAGGCAATTTATTCCAGTGCTTAACCACCCTGACAGTTAGGAAGTTTTTCCTAATGTCCAATCTAAACCTCCCTTGAGTAATTTAAGCCCATTGTTTCTTGTCCTAGAGGTTAAGAAGAACAATTTTCCTCCCTCTCCTGGTAACAAGCTTTTACGTACTTGAAAACTGTTATCATGTCCCCTCTCAGTCTTCTCTTCTCCAGACTAAACAAACCCAGGTTTTTTTTCAATCTTCCCTCAGAGGTCATGTTTTCTAGACCTTTAATCATTTTTGGTTTTGCCACATCTCACCAGTTAGTAGCTCCTCAACTGGCATCCTCATTCCCTCTAATTCATCATCTTTCTTCTCTCTAACTTCCTTATCCTTTTCTCCCTCTTTTTCTTCTTCTTTGTTTTCCTCTTCTTCTTCCTCCTCCTTATCAGTTTCCATCTCATACAGATTAAGATATTAACCCAAAATTGTTATCTAACACTGCAATAAAACAGGGCTGCCCAAAGGGAGGGGGAGCAAGTGGGGCAATTTGGCCAATGCCCCAGGCCCCACAGGGCTGTCCAGGGCCACACCTGGACTCGGCTCGCTGAGGCTCCGGAAGAAGGGAGAGGCGGGGGTAAGAGGCATGGTAAGGGGCTGGGTTCGGGGGGGTTGGATAAGGGGTAGGGAGTCACAGTTCAAATTGTTCCGCACCACACGGGGTACATAAGGAATTGTTCAATTAACTATCTGTGATGGTTTGGATCACAGAAAACCCCTGGGAGCTGCCACTTGATGTGCCCGGACTACTTCTACCCCTGCTTTCCCTGCCAGCTCAGGAGTCCAGCACCCTGTCTTGCTGAGCCAGACACTCCCATCTGCTTCAACAAAGACCCAGGGTCTGAATTACTTGCCCCAAAGCTGCAGGTTTATCTGAAAGCAGCTAACAGAAGTGTTCCTGTTTTTACCACTCAGATGCCCAACTCCCAATGGGGGCTAAACCCAGATAAATCCCTTTTACCCTGCATAAAGCTTATCCAGGGTAAACTCATAAATTGTTCGCCCTCTATAACACTGATAGAGAGATATGCACAGTTGTTTGCTCCCCCAGGTATTAATACATACTCTGAGTTAATTAATAAGTGATTTTATTAAATACAGAAAGTAGGATTTAAGTGGTTCAAAGTAGTAACAGACAGAACAAAGTCATCAAGCAAAATAAAATAAAATGTGCAAATCTATGTCTAATCAAACTGAATACAGATAAGATCCTCACCAGTTCCAGAATGCTCCCTTTTTCATACTAATCTCCTTTTAGCCTGGGTCCAGCAATCACTCACACCCCTTGCAGTCACTGCCCTTTGTTCCAGTTTCTTTCAAGTATCCTGGGTGGTAGGGAGGCTCTCTCTTTAGCCAGCTGAAGACCACCATGGAGGGGTCTCCCGGGATTTAAATAGACTTTTTCTTGTGGGTGGAGACCCCCTCCTCACTTCTATGCACAGTCCAGCTCCAAGATGGAGTTTACCTGGGCAAGTCACATGTCCATGCATGACTCACAGTTTTTACAGGTAGCATCCACTGTTTACATACTCTACTAAGGTAATTTAGAAATCAAGCCACTACACAGCCAATATTTATAACTTCAAATACAAAAATGATACATGCATGCAGATAGGATTAATAGATTCAGTAGATCATAAACTTTATATAGATATGTTACATAGCATATGTAGCATAAATAGATTCAGTAGATCATATTCTAGTTATGTCATATTCCCATAAAGCATTATGGAGTACAATGTCACACTACCTAATAAAATGAAAGATACCAAGGGAATTAATTTGTTTGCAGGTATCATCACATAGTCAATGATCGTAGGGGTTAGAAAAATGAAACATACATATCTTTCAGGATATGAGAAGAGAAAGCAGAAGAAAGCTAGACAGACGCAAGAAGAAAAGGGAAAAATAACTCTTCACAAATTTCTTCAGGCACAATCCAAGTCAAGTCAGTTGACTGAGTTGAGTGATGCTGACATTCAAGGCTCTTCAGAGCTGGGAAGTGAAAGTGGTGTTGTAAGCCAAAAAGAAAAGGAGGTGTGTGAGGAATCCAAAATATTACCACATTCAGAAAACAATGTTATGGTTGTTGCGGAGGAAGAGAAGGAAATCCAGCCTCTTTGGATAGACAATGGAGAACACAGAGGTAACACTGCTATAACTGAGAAACTGGTACAGTGGACTGGTCCTCCTGCTGTAGATGGGAATGACAAAGAAGAGTTGTGCAGTAATGACCCAGCCTCTTGGAAGTACCTAGATATAAAGAAAAGAGATCTTATTGTATTGAAGGGTCCACCACATAAGCCTGAAAACTTTCCTCGTGATTCTTTTGGCAGGAAATTGCCAATAACAGTTTTTTCTAAACATCTGAGTAATGGTGAATGTATTGAAAGAGATTGGATGGTGTGGAGTAAAGATGCTGCAGCAATATTTTGTTTTCCCTGCAGTCTCTACAGAAGTGAAACTCAAACT
Organism: Terrapene triunguis; assembly: GCF_002925995.2. NCBI lineage: Eukaryota > Metazoa > Chordata > Testudines > Emydidae > Terrapene > Terrapene triunguis. The sequence goes on along the minus strand of NW_020664465.1, from coordinate 516,909 downwards.
AACCAATTACATCATTTAAAATTTGTCAAAGGTGGAATTGCCGATAATTGGAAAATGATTTACAAGAAAATCAAGAGTCATGAAGAAAACACTTTACATTTGAACAATTACATTAAATGGAAGGAATTATTTCAGACACTCTGTGATAAAAGAGGCATTGATGCAGCATTACAGCATAGTATTAAACAGGAGGAGGAAAAATCGTGCAAAATATTAACTGCCGTTGTTGACGTAATTCTTTTCCTAGCAAAGAATAATCTGCCAATTCGTCGTAGCCATTCTACTGTTGATTATGACGACTGTGGGCTTTTCTTTCAACACTGAAGCTTGTGGGCAGGTACAATACTGAGGTGAAACAACATCTAGAGATGGTAGCTCAATGCAGCGAGTCTGGTCGAAGAATGCAGGCTCACTATCTGTCTTGGCATAGTCAGAATGAGTTCTTGAAACTGTGTGGGGAGAAAGTTTTAAACTCTATTCTTGAAGAGGTAAGAAAAGCCCGATATTTCAGCATTGTTGTTGATGGTACACCTGATGTTTCACACACAGAGAAGTTAGTTTTTATTCTCAGATATGTGATGCAAAAAAATGGAATGTGCATGAAAGATTTGTTAAACTAGTAGATTTTGAAAAGAAGACTGGTGTAGATATAGCAGAACAGATAAAGAGGTTTTTAAAAGAATATGACTTAGAACTATCTTGGTGCAGAGGGCAGGGATATGACAATGCCTCTAACATGTCAGGAAATTTTCAGGGAGTAAAGACAAGAATTTTGGAAGAAAATGCCCAAGCCTATTTTTCTCCATGCAGCGCTCACACACTGAACCTCTGTGGCACCCACACTATGGAAACCAGCGTAGAGGTAAAAACATATTTTGGAAATGTCCAAAAACTCTATAAAGTATTTGCTCTTAGTCCTGCAAGATGGAAAATTTTTCAGACCACTACGAATATATCTCTTCACTCTGTATCTAAAACTAGGTGGAGTGCAAGAGTTGATGCTGTTCACCCCCAAATCAAAAATCACACAGGCGTGCTGGAAAGTTTAATTAAAATTGAAGAGGAGCTTAGTTTACCTTCCGAAATCCAGGTAGATGTTGACTGTTTGATTCAGTGGCTTAAGTCATTTGAATTTGTACTTCTTACTACAATATGGTTTAAAGTGCTTCAGTGTATTGATGATAAGAACAAGGTCCTACAAAGTGCCAAAATAACAATGGAAGAGGGAGCTAAACACATGAGCAACTTAGTCAAAAAAATTCAAACAATGAAAGATTCTTGGCCAATTTTTTTTTTAAGAAGCCAAACAAGTCGCTTCAAGCCTCAGCATTGACCCAAAAATGAAAAGTGACTGAAAGATCCGGAAGAACAAGTGACTCTTTGATGACACAGGGGATGCAGACTATACGTTTGACTCTCCTGATATTCAGTTCAAAGTAGAGGTGTTCTTCCTGACAAAGGATTTGCTTCTATCAGAGCTAGAAGGTCTTGGCGAAAGAATGGCTGAAGTCTCTAATTTATTTTCACACATTTTGTGTCTGCCAGATAAAGTGGATGAATCTTCTATAGAAAATTTTGTTGACACTTTGGCCACAGCATATCCAAAAGACCTCCAGAGAGAAGATCTTAAAGAGGAACTTAGAATCTTTTACAAAATAAAAGAAGATTCCAACTTAAGAGTCGATGGACATATAACCTCTGCACTTACACTTCTTAATGCTCTCTTCAAAACAGGGTTGGAAAATGTATTTCCACAGATTTTTATTTGTTTACGCCTACTAACAGTGTTGCCAGTGTCGGTAGCATTGGGAGACCGTGCATTTAGTAAGCTAACATTGATTGAAAATTGTTTGCGTTCACCCACCGGGGAAGACAGGCTGAACCATTTGCTCACTTTGAACATAGAATATGAAATGGCCAAAGATATACATTATGATGACATTAATAATGAGTTTGCCAAAATGAAAGCGAGGAAAAATTTTGAAGCTGTATAATTAATGTTCAGAACAATTTGTAAAAAAACGACCTCATAAGAAGCATTATGTAATTGCAAATGTATACATACCATTAAAGCATTTACTGTTTTTAAATAATGTATTTTGTGTATTTTCAAATTATTAAAAATTAATTTTGAATGTATTTCACTGGTTATTTTTTACATTTCCAAATACATGTTACTATAGTATTGCAACTTTTTTTTATGGAAGTGGCCCCTGAAATTGCTTTGCCCCAGGCCCCCTGAATCCTCTGGGCGGCCCTGGTTCACAGTCAACAGAACAGCCCCATCACCTACATCACTTCCAGTGGGACCAAGCCCAAGTCCACAATCCAGTGAGGAACTGATGTCCCCAGCACCAAGGGAACAGATCCAGGCCGAGCAAGAAGCAGATGAAAGCCTCCAGGGAGCTTGGACGGTGGCATGGAGCAACCCACTGCCTCTCAGCTCTTCTAACTGATCACGGTTTGTTGTAGAAAGAGGACTTTTATACAAGGAAACTCTTGCTGGTGGGCACCAGGAAAACTAGCATCCTCAGAGACAGTTGGTAGTTCCAACTAAGCTGAGCCCATGATCATCCTAGTGGCCATGCTGGGGTGAACAGGACCAAAGGCCCTTTGGGGAAATCCATCCACTGGGAGGGAATGGGCAAGGATGTTTCTACCTATGTCCAGTCTTGTGAGGTGTGGCAAAGAGTGGGAAAACCCCAAGACCAGGTAAAAGCCCCTCTCCAGCCACTACCCATAATTGAGGTTCCATTTCAGCAAGTAGCTGTGGATATTCTGGGTCCTTTTCTGAAAAAGACACCCAGAGGAAGGCAGTATATACTGACTTTCATGGATTTTGCCACCCGATGGCCAGAAGCAGTAGTTCTAAGCAACACCAGGGCTAAAGGCGTGTGCCAGGCATTAACACATTTTTGCCAGGGTAGGTTGGCCCTCCAACATCCTTACAGATTCGGGAACTAATTTCCTGGCAGGGACCATAAAAACCCTTTGGGAAGCTCATGGGGTGAACCACTTGGTTGCCACCCCTTACCACCATCAAAAAAATGGCCTGGTGGAGAAGTTTAATGGAACTTTGTGGGCCATGATACGTAAATTCATAAATGAGCACTCCAATGATTGGGATCTAGTGTTGCAGCAGTTTCTCTTTGCTACAAGGCTGTACCACATCCCAATTTAGGGCTTTCACCATTTGAACTTGTGTATGGCCGTGAGGTTAAGGGACCATTACAGTTGGTGAAGCAGCAATGGGAGGGGTTTATGCCTTCTCCAGAAATTAACATTCTAGACTTTGTCAACAACCTACAAAACACCCTCCGAGACTCTTTATACCTTGCTAGAGAAAACCTAAAAGATGCTCAGGAATCACAAAAGGCCTGTTATGATAATCATGCCAGTGAGTGTTCCTTCAACGTAGGGGACCAGGTCATGGTCTTGAAGGTGCTCCAGGCCCATAAGATGGAAGCATCATGGGAAGGGCCATTCATGGTCCAAGAGTGCCTGGGAGCTGTCAACTATCTCATAGCAACCACCACCTCAAACCTAATGCCTAAAGTGTACCATGTTAATTCTCTAAAGCCCTTATATTCCAGAGAATTAAAGGTTTGTCAGTTTACAGCCCAGGGAGGAGATGACACTGAGTGGCCTGCAGGTGTCTACTATGAAGGAAAAAGTGACTGTGGCGTGGAAGAGGTGATCCTTTCCATGATCCTTGGATGTGTGCCGTGAGAGCAGATCAAAGAACTGAGCACTAGGTTCACGCCGATGTTCTCAGCTCCCCGAGATGGACCGAAGGGGCATACCACTCCAACTTTACCAGGTGTCTCCTCAAGCCAAAACTGCTATAGAAGGGGAGATCCAGGACATGCTACAGATGGGTGTAATCCGCCCCTCTAAGAGTGTATGGACATCTCCAGTGGTTCTAGTTCCCAAACCAGATAGGGTAGACCAAGCAAAAGCATATTTCCCTAAGCTAAATTCTGTGACTCGCCCAGACAACTATCCAATGACACGCACAGATGAGCTATTGGAGAAACTGGGACATGCCCAGTTCATCTCTACCTTAGACTTAACCAAGGGATACTGGCAAGTGCCGCTGAATAAATCTGCCAAGGAAAGGTCAGCCTTCATCACCCATGCAGGGCTGTATGAATTTAATGTCCTCCCTTTCGGGATGCGAAATGCACCCGCCACCTTCCAAAAACTTGTAGACTGTCTCCTAGTGGGATTGGGAGAATCTGCAGTCGCCTATCTTGATGATGTGGCCATCTTTTCTGATTCATGGGAAAAACACCTGGAGCATCTGCAAAAAGTCTTCGAGAGCATAAGGGAGGCAGGACTAACTGTTAAGGCTAAAAAGTGTCAAATAGGCCTAAACTTACCTTGGACACAAGGTGAGTCAAGGAACTATCAACTCCCTACAGGCCAAAATGAATGCTATCCAAAAGTGGCCTATCCCAAAGTCAAAGAAACAGGTCCAATCCTTTGTACCACACTACAGCCAAATCACCTCCCCACTGACAGACCTAACAAAAAAGAAACAGCCATATGCAATTCACTGGACTGAAGAGTGTCAGAAGACCTTTAATTAGCTTAAAGCGACACTCATGTCTCACCCTGTGCTAAGGGCCCCAGACTTTGATAAACTGTTCCTAGTAACCACAGATATGTCAGAGCGTGGTGTGGGATCAGTTTTAATGCAGGAAGGACCAGATCAAGAATTCTAACCTGTCGTGTTTCTCAGCAAAAACTGTCGGAGAGGGAAAGCCTCTGGTCAATCACCGAAAAAGAATGTTATGCCATTGTATACGCTTTGGAAAAGCTACACCCATACGTTTGGGGACGGCGTTTCCACCTGCAAACTGACCATGCAGCACTGAAGTGGCTTCATACCATCAAGGACAATAACAAAAAACTTCTTCGGTGGAGTTTAGCTCTCCAAGATTTTGATTTTGAAATGCAATACATTTCAGGAGCTTCTAACAGAGTGGCTGATGCACTCTCCCGTGAAAGTTTCCCAGAATCAACTGGTTAAAATCATCCTTGAAATGTGAAAAATATTGCTAGTGTTATATAATCAGTAGTATATCTAGAAGTGCATGTTTCCTATTAACTCTGTTTTCTCCTAGAGCTCCAGGAAGAAATCACAGCTAGTGTGGAGGAGGCTGTCCAGCACCGTCTGTGATTTGGGGGCGCGTGTCATAAATATACAGCTAAGGGTAGCATAAAATCCCTCCTGTACCTGTAAGGGGTTAAGAAGCTCAAATAACCTGGTTGGCACCTGACCAAAAGGACCAAAAAGGGAAGAAGATCCTTTCAAATCTGTGGGGGGAGGTTTTGTTTTGTGCTCTCTTTGTTGTTCTCTCTAGGACAGAGAGAGACCAGGGCAGGAAAAACACATCTCCTAAAACCATATCTGAAATAAGCATCAAAGATTACAAATCGTAAGTAATAGCAAGGAAATGCATTTGATTATCTTTTGTTTTAGCTTGTGAATTTTCCCTTTGCTAAGAGGGAGGTTTATTTCTGATTTTTGTAACGTTAAAGTTTTGCCTAGAGGGGAATCCTCTGTGTTTTAAATCTTATTACCCTGTAAAATTACCTTCCATCCTAATTTTACAGAGGTGATTCTTTTACTTTTTCTTTAATAATAAAGTTCTGTTTTTAAGAACCTGATTGGTTTTTAGTGTCCTAAAAACCCAAGGGTCTGGTCTGTGATCACCTTTGTGGAAGTAGAGCAAGGCCTGACAGGGATTGGAAGGGGATTTCAATGCAAACAGTCTATTCTGTTAGCAAGAGTCAGGCTAACTGTAACCGTAATAACACGAGACTTGTAGAAGTGAGAACTGTGTGAGGTGAGTGGGAAAGAACTGTGTGAGAAGTTGTTGCGGCCTTGTGTAGATAAGATGGAATATAGACTAGAGTCTAAATAAGTGAGAAAAATAAGTTATCAGGATGACCTATGTATAAACAAAATGCAGCTGTTGCTCATTATTGTCTGTAACAAAAGGTATAAATGCTTGCTGCAATTGTTTACCTGTAGAGAGACCTGCCTAGGAGGGGGAAAACCTGTGTCCTAGTGCACTCTCTCCCTCTATGCAATTGCTTGAGAATAAAGTATCTGACTTTGCTGCAACCAACCAAAGAGTGAGAACTGTGTTTTTCTCCGACACCTTGTTTACCTATTTTTGGTTGGTATATTATTCTCAAGCCTCCCCAGGAAAGGGGGTGAAGAGGCTTGGGGGATATTTTGGGGAAATAGGAACTCCAAGTGGTCCTTTTCCTGAATCTTTGTCTAACTCACTTGGTGGTGGCAGCGATACCATCCAAGGACAAGGAAGAATTTGTGCCTTGGTATAAATAAGCTTAGGGGTTCTTTCATGCGGGTCCCCACATCTGTACCCTAGAGTACAGAGTGGGGAGGGAACCCTGACAGAAGCCACAGGAACAAATCATCCTGATGTGCAGAAAAAATAGCAAATATGGCAGGCAACCAGCTTGGCTTAACAGAGAAGTCTTTGGTGATCTTAAACACAAAAAGGAAGCTTACAAGAAGTGGAAACTTGGACAGATGACTATGGAGGAGTATAAAAATATTGCTCAGGCATGGAGGGGTTTAACCAGGAAGGCCAAAGCACAATTGGAGTTGCAGCTAGCAAGGGATGTTAAAGGTAACAAGAAGGATTTCTACAGCTATGTTAGCAACAAGAAGGTCAGGGAAAGTGTTGGACCCTCAATGTTGAACGTAACCTAGTGACAGATGATGTTGAAAAAGCTGAAATACTTAATGCTGTTTTTTGCCTCGGTCTTCACAGGCAAGGTCAGCTCCCAGACTGCTGCACTGGGCACACAGTATGTGGAGGAGGTGATCAGCACTTGGTGGTGAAAGAACAGGTTAAGGACTATTTAGAAAAGCTGGACATGAACAAGCCCATGGGCCCAGATCTAATGCATCCGAGGGCACTGAGGGAGTTGGCTGATATGATTGTAGAGCCATTGGCCATTATCTTTGAAAACTCATGGTAATTGGGGGAGATCCCTGATGATTGGAAAAAAGCTAATGTGGTGCCTATCATTTAAAAAAGGGAAGAATGATAATCTGGGCAACTACAGATCAGTCAGCCTCACCTCAGTCCCTGGAAAACTCATGGAGCAGGTTGTCATAACTATAAAGGGAAGGTTAACAGCTCTCCTGTGTACAGTACTATAAAATTCCTCCTGGCCAGAGACTCCAAAATCCTTTTACCTGTAAAGGTTAAGAAGCTCAGGTAACCGGGCTGACACCTGACCCAAAGGACCAATAAGGGGACAAGATACTTTCAAATCTTGGGGGGGGGGAAGGCTTTTGTTTGTGCTCTGTTTTGGGGGTTGTTCGCTCTTGGGACTGAGAGGGACCAGACATCAATCCAGGTTCTCCACATCTTTCTGAACAAGTCTCTCATTTTTCAAACTTGTAAGTAAACAGCCAGGCAAGGCGTGTTAGTTTATCTTTGTTTTCTCAACTTGTAAATGTACCTTTTACTAGAGTGTTTATCTCTGTTTGCTGTACTTTGAACCTAAGGCAAGAGGGGGGTCCTCTGAGCTCTTTAAGTTTGATTACCCTGTAAAGTTATTTTCCATCCTGATTTTACAGTGATGATTTTTACCTTTTTCTTTAATTAAAAGCCTTCTTTTTAAGAACCTGATTGATTTTTCCTTGTTTTTAGATCCAAGGGGGTTGGATCTTGATCCACCAGGAGTTGGTGGGAGGAAGGAAGGGGGATGGTTAATTTCTCCTTGTTTTAAGATCCAAGGGGTTTGGATCTGTATTCACCAGGGAATTGGTGAAGAGTCTCTCAAGCCTTCCCAGGGAAGGGAATTAGCTTTGCGAATGGTGGCAGCGGACCAGATCTAAGTTGGTAGTTAAGCTTAGAAGTTTTCATGCAGGCCCCCACATTTGTACCGTAAAGTTCAGAGTGGGGAAGCAGCCTTGACACTGGTCCTGAAGGAATCCATTTTAAGCACTTAGAGGAGAGTGGTCAGCATGGATTCACCAAGGGCAAGTCATGCCTGACCAACCTGACTGCCTTCCATGATGAGATAACTGGCTCTGTGGATATGGGGAAAGCAATGGACGTGACACATCTTGACTTTAGCAAAGTTTTTGATACTGTCTCCCACAGTATTCTTGCCAGCATATTAGAAAAGTATGGATTGGATTAATGGACTATAAGGTAGATAAAAAGCTGGTTAGATCGTAGGGATCAGTGGGTAGTGATCAATGGCTCGAAATATAGTTGGCAGCCAGTATCAAGCAGAGTGCCCCTGGGGTCTGTCTTGAGGATGGTTTTGTTAACATAGAATCATAGAATCATAGAAGATAAGGGTTGGAAGAGACCTCAGGAGGTCATCTACTCCAACCTCTTGCTCAAAGCAGAACCAACACCAACTAAATCATCCCAGCCAGGGCTTTGTCAAGCTGATAAGGGGGCTGGGGCACATGCTTTATGAGGAGAGGTTGAGGGAACTGGGCTTATTTAGTCTGTAGAAGATAAGAGTGGGGGAGGATTTGATCGCAGCTTTCAACTAATTGAAGGGAGGTTCCAAAGGGGGTGGAACTCAACTGTTCTCAGTGGTGGCAGATGACAGAACAAGGAACAATGGTCTCAAGTTGCAGTGGGGGAAGTCTAGGTTGGATATTAGGAAAATCTTTTTCACTAGGAGGGTGGTGAAACGCTGGAATGGGTTACCTAGGAAGGTGGTGGAATCTCCATCCTTAGAGGTTTTTAAGGCCCAGCTTGACAAAGCCTTGGCTTAGGTGATTTAGTTAGGGTTGGTCCTGCTTTGAGCAGGGGGTTGGACTAGATGAGGCCCTGAGGTCTCTTCCAACTCTAATCTTCTATGAGTCTATGATTCTCATGCTAAGAGGGGAAAGGATTTGCATGAATGTTTCTTGTGTTTGAGATGTGTGCCGTAACCATGGGGATATGGATATGTAGATATTGGGTGAGAGAGAGAGATATGAGAATGTCTCTGCAGGTTGGTGCATAGGGTACCCCCTGGGAGGTGGAGACCCATTTAGTCAGGTATCCATGATGAAATAACTTCAACAGGACTGAGACCAAGGGAGTCCTCTGTCAGGGTACCTCACAGCTTAGCCATTAGCGCACTCTCCTGGAAGCTGGCAGAGACCTCTTCAAATCCTGACTGACCCTCAGGGAGAGGTGGAAATTGAACGGGGGTCCCCCACATCCCACATCAGTGTTCTAACAACTGGGCTAAAAGTTATAAGGTGAGCGGCGGCTCCATCCCTCCTGCTCCAGACATTTTGTGGGTAGTGAGGCAGGCACCTAGCTCAGTGTCACAAGAAACAACTGGGGTGCCCAAGCTGCCTGTTACCAGGAGAGGGGCTCCTGGCTGTGAATCTCAAGCAGAGAGAGGCGCCTCCATGCAGCCAGCTATCTCCAAAAGACTAAGGGCAGGGCTAAGGACACTCCCACCGCTTAGCTTAGGCATCTCCCCACCTACTGTAAGTGCTTTTGTGGATCACGCTGTACGGTGTCTATCTCTCTCCATACATTCTATAAACAGCCCAGGCACCTAGCTCAGACTTTCGGCGGCATTTCAGCGGTGACGCCTCTGGATGATGCCAGTTGTCGGTGGCATTTCGGCAGATGCTCGTCCATCGCCACGGTCCTCCGTGGCTCGTCGTCTGGCACCCGCCAAATGAAAAAGGTTGGGCATCACTGATGTAAAGTGAGGATGAGCTGTTAAGCAGGGGATTACTGGGTAGGCATAGGTGGGTGGTATTACCTCTGCATACATCATTGCTGAGTCTGATACTGTAGTATTGGAGGGAGACAAGGCGGGTGAGGTAATATCTTTTATTGGACCAACTTCTGTTGGTGAGAGAGAGAAACTTTCAGCTTACACAGAGCTGCCATATGTATCTATCAGTCTCTCTCTCTCTCTCTCTCTCTCTAAATCTCCCTCTCGTTTGCTGTCAGAGATATCTAACAAACTATGTAAAGCATCCCCTGTATAATTTGTACACACTTGTAAATTAAAGGAGGGCACTCACAGATTTTGTATGATTGCACTTTTATTATTTACAGATCCAAATAACGGGCAATAAATAAAAAGCTTTAGTTGGGTTACATTTATAACTTCTATTATTACTATTATTTATAGTTATATAGGGACTGTTATAAAAAGGCAGTCAGCAGCGATCCAGCTGAGTGGTGAACAACAGAAGCTAACAGAGGGAGTTTGCCTGGGAGTTTGCCTGGGGAGAGCCCACTGAGCCTTTCATCTTGTGGGCTTCTCTGAGTGGTTACTGCAACAGCTGAGGAAGCTCCTAGAAGGAAGGTAATATGGATGGTGAGTGTTCAGCCGCTGTAACCTGCACAGATTGTGCCATGTTTGTCTTTCATCCACAGGACAGAAGCGACTTTATCTGTACAAAGTGCAAGCTGGTCTCCATATTGGAAGAGAAGGTTCAAGGTATGCAGAAACAAGTATCGACCCTGCGTTGCATAAGAGAAAATGAAGATTTCCTGGACAGACGTCAGGATATGCTTCTACAGGCACAACGTTCTGAAGAATCCGAGCAGGCTGTGCAGTGGGGACAGAAGGACGGTGAAGAAATTTGGCAGCATGTGACCTCCAGAAGAAGAAAGAGGAGAGTCCATGTACCAGCAATGGAGATACAGGTGAGCAACCGTTTTCATGTTCTCTCCACAGGTACTAATGTGGAGAGTGGACTAGAAGATATATCTGAGGGAAGGGAGCAGAAGGAGACTCCACCGATTGGAAAGCATGAGATGCACTGTCCTAGGGATAGGGGTTCCACAACCACCACTCCCAAGAGAAAGAGGTGGGTGGTGGTGGTCGGGGACTCCCTCCTCAGGGGGATTAAGGGTACATCCAGACTACCCGCCGTATCGGCGGGTAGCAATCAATTTATTGGGGATCGATATATCGCGTCTCATCGAGATGCGATATATCGATCCCCGAACGCGCTCCCTGTTGACTCCAGAACTCCACCGGAGCAAGCGGCGGTAGCGGAGTCGATGGGGGAGCCACGGCCATTGATATCGCACCGTGAGGATGGGAGGTAAGTCGGAATAATATACGTTGACTTCAGCTATGGTATTCCCGTAGCTGAAGTTGTGTATCTTACATCGACACCACCCCCCCAGTGTAGACCAGGCCTAAGTCATCTATCTGTCACCCCGACTGGGAAAACCGAGAAGTCTGCTGCTTGCCAGGAGCTAGGATTCACAATGTGCCAGAGAATCAGAGGGGTAGCCATATTAGTCTGGATCTGTAAAAGGCAACAAAGAGTCCGGTGGCACCTTATAGACTAACAGACGTATTGGAGCATAAGCTTTCATGTGGTGAATACCCACTTCATCAGACGCGTTCGTCAGATGCAATGTGACGGAGAGACTGTTGAGAAACGAGGGTGATGTTGTGGTGGGAGTCTTCTATAGACCACCAGACCAGGGGGTTGAGGCTTTCTTCCGGCAACTAACAGAAGTTACTAGATCACAGGCCCTGATTCTCATGGGAGACTTCAATCACTCCGATATCTCCTAGGAGAGCAATACAGCAGTGAACAGACAATCCAAGAAGTTTTTGGGAAGTGTAGGGGACAATTTCCTGGTGTAAGTGCAGGAGGAACCAACTAGGGGCAGAGCTCTTCTTGAAATGCTGCTCACAAACCGGGATGAATTAGTAGAGGAAGCAAAAGTGGATGAGAACCTGGGAGGCAGTGACCATGAGATAGTCGAGTTCAGAATCCTGACACAAGGAAGAAAGGAAAGCAGCAGAATACGGACCCTGGACTTCAGAAAAGCAGACTTTGACTCCCTCAGGGAACTGATGGGCAGGATCCCCTGGAAGAATAACATGAGGAGCAAAGGAGTCCAGGAGAGCTGGCTGTATTTTAAAGAATCCTTATTGACGCTGCAGGAGCAAACCATCCCGATGTGTAGAAAGAATAGTAAATATGACAGGTGACCAGCTTGGCTTAACAGTGAAATCCTTGTTGATCTTAAACACAAAAAAGAAGCTTACAAGATGTGGAAGTTTGGACAAATGACCAGGGAGGAGTATAAAAAATATTGCTCAGGCATGCAAGAGTGAAATCAGGAAGACCAAATCACACTTGGAGTTCCAGCTAGCGAGAGATGTTTAAAGTAACAAGAAGGCTTTTTTCAGGTATGTTAGCAACAAGAAGAAGATCAAGGAAAGTGTGGGCCCCTTACTGAATGAGTGAGGCAAGCTAGTGACAGAGGATGTGGAAAAAGCTAATGTACTCAATGCTTTTTTTGTCTCTGTCTTCACAAACAAGGTCAGCTCCCAGACTGCTGCACTGGGCAGCACAGCATGGGGAGGAGATAGCCCCCTCAAGGATTGCACTCACAAGCCTGGGTTTAGCAAGCCAATGCTCAAATCACTGAGCTCTCCTGGACAAACTAGAAGATTGGGCCAAAAGAAACCTGATGAGGTTCAACAAGTGCTGAGTCCTGCACTTAGGATGGAAGAATCCCATGCACTGCTACAGACTAGGGACCGAATGGCTAGGTAGTAGTTCTGCAGAAAAGGACCTAGGGGTTACAGTGGACGAGAAACTAGATATGAGTCGACAGTGTGCACTTGTTGCCAAGAAGGCTAATGGCATTTTGGGCTGTATAAGTAGGGGCATTGCCAGCAGATCGAGGAACGTGATCATTCCCCTCTATTAGACATTGGTGAGGCCTCATCTGGAGTACTGTGTCCAGTTTTGGGCCCTACACTACAAGAAGGATGTGGAAAAACTGGAAAGAGTCCAGCAGAGGGCAACAAAAATGATTAGGGGTCTGGAGCACATGACTTATGAGGAGAGGCTGAGGGAACTGGGATTGTTTAATCTCCAGAAGAAAAGAATGAGGGTGGATTTGATTGCTGCTTTCAACTACCTGATGACAGAACAAGGAGTAATGGTCTCAAGTCCTGGTGCAAGTGCTGGAAGGGAGGAGGTATAGTTCAGTGATTTGAGCATGAGTTTCCTAAACCCAGGCTTGTGAGCTCAATCCTTGAGGGAGCCATTTAGGGACCTAGGGCAAAATCTTTCTGGGGATTGGCCCTCTTTTGAGCAGAGGGTTGGACTAGATGACCTCCTGAGGTCCCTTCTAACCCTAACATTCTATGATTCTAAGTTGTAGTGGGTTAGGTTTAGGTTGGATATTAGAAAATACTTTTTTACTAGGAGGGTGGTGAAGCACTCAAATGGGTTACCTAGGGAGGTGGTGGAATCTCCGTCCTTAGAGGTTTTTAAGGTCAGGCTTGACAAAGCCCTGCCTGGGATGATCTAGTTGGGAATTGGTCCTGCGTTGAGCAGAGGGTTGGACTAGATGACCTCCTGAGTTCCCTTCCATCCCTGATATTCTAATATTCTATTTTTTAGGTTAGAGATTCACTAATTTGCACACAGCAGTAGAGGCACTAGTGCTTTGGGAGGGGAGACTGATTTGTGAGACGCTATTGCTCATTTACTTATTAAGTTGCACTCAGGATAAAAATGGAAGAGAACCACTAGTCTAACAATGACAGAGCCACTCATCTGGATGCTTACATCCAGATCCTCAGCTGGTGTAAATTGGCATAACTCCACTGACTTAATCTGACCTGTGTCAATTTACATCCCTCAAGGATCGGACTCCAATGATATGAACAGAGCTACGCAGATTTACACCCTGCTCAGAATATGGCCCATTAACATCAGTGTAGCTAACCTGATTTGCACCAGATGGGGACCTGAAACAGTGACTTCAGTGGAGTATTTCTGATTCAAATCAGATGGAGTTCTTGTTTCTATCTTTAGTGACACAGCAAATGGCTTTTCAGACCATAATACGTATATTTCAACTAAGTATATATATTTCAACCTCTGTTCGCCTCCCACTGCAAGAGTTTACAGAAGTGTCATATGTTGGGGGTGATTAGCCAACTGCTTTTAACATCGGCTGGGTTTTACATCATGAAAAGGGAATGTCAAGTGGCTGTCCAATGCTATAATTGGTATGAGGAGGAAAGAGTGAGCTGATAGAGTTACCCAACCACGCTGCACTAATTTATCACAAATGGAAATGACAACAGGAGGTGGGAGACCATTGAAAATCAGAGGATCTATGGCTTAACAGTGAAATCCTTGCTGACCTTAAACGCAAAAAAGAAGCTTACAAGAAGTGGAAGATTGGACAAATGACCAGGGAGGAGTATAAAAATATCGCTCAGGCATGCAAGAGTGAAATCAGGAAGGCCAAATCGCACGTGGAGTTGCAGCTAGCAAGAGATGTTAAGAGTTACAAGAAGGGTTTCTTCAGGTATGTTAGCAACAAGAAGAAAGTTAAGGAAAGTGTGGGCCCCTTACTGAATGAGGGAGGCAACCTAGTGACAGAGGAGGTGGAAAAAGCTAATGTACTCAATGCTTTTTTTGCCTCTGTCTTCACAAACAAGGTCAGCTCCCAGACTGCTGCACTGGGCAGCACAGTATGGGGAGGAGGTGACCAGCCCTCAGTGGAGAAAGAAGTGGTTCGGGACTATTTAGAAAAACTGAATGAGCACAAATCCATGGAGGCGGATGCGCTTCATCCGAGGGTGCTAAAGGAGTTGGCGGATGTGATTGCGGAGCCATTGGCCATCATCTTTGAAAACTCATGGCGATCGGGGGAGGTCCCGGATGACTGGAAAAAGGCTAATGTAGTGCCCATCTTTAAAAAAGGGAAGAAGGAGGATCCGGGAAACTACAGGCCAGACAGCCTGACCTCAGTCCCTGGAAAAATCATGGAGCAGGTCCTTAAGGAATCAATTATGAAACACTTAGAGGAGAGGAAAGTGATCAGGAACAGTCAGCATGGATTCACCAAGGGGAAGTCGTGCCTGACTAACCTAATTGCCGTCTATGATGAGATAACTGGCTCTGTGGATGAGGGGAAAGCAGTGGATTTGTTATTCCTTGACTTTAGCAAAGCTTTTGATACGGTCTCCCACAGTATTCTTGCCGGCAAGTTAAAGTAGTATGGGCTGGATGAATGGACTGTAAGGTGGATAGAAAGCTGGCTAGATCGTCGGGCTCAACGGGTAGTGATCAATGGCTCCATGTCTAGTTGGCAGCCGGTTTCAAGCGGAGTGCTCCAAGGGTCGGTCCTGCGGCCAGTTTTGTTTAATATCTTTCTTAATGATCTGGAGGATGGTGTGGACTGCACTCTCAGCAAGTTTGCAGATGACACTAAACTGGGAGGCGTGGTAGATACGCTGGAGGGTAGGGATCAGATACAGAGGGACCTAGACAAATTAGAGGATTGGGCCAAAAAAAACCTGATGAGGTTCAACAAGGAGAAGTGCTGAGTCTTGCACTTAGGAAGGAAGAATCCTATGCACTGCTACAGACTAGGGACCGAATGGCTAGATAGCAGTTCTGCAGAAAAGGACCTAGGGATCACAGTGGATGAGAAGCTGGATATTAGTCAACAGTGTGCTCTTGTTGGCAAGAAGGCTAATGGCATTTTGGGCTGTATAAATAGGGGTATTGCCAGCATATCGAGGAACGTGATCGTTCCCGTTTATTCGACATTGATGAGGCCTCATCTGGAGTACTGTGTCCAGTTTTGGGCCCCACACTACAAGAAGGATGTGGAAATATTGGAAAGAGTCCAGCGGAGGGCAACAAAAATGATTAGGGGTCTGGAGCACATGACTTATGGGGAGAGGCTGAGGGAATTGGGATTGTTTAGTCTCCAGAAGAGAAGAATGAGGGGGGATTTGATAGCTGCTTTCAACTACCTGGGGGGGGGGGGTTTCAAAGAGGATGGAACTTGGCTGTTCTCAGTGGTGGCAGATGACAAAACAAGGAGCAATGGTCTCAAGTTGCAGTGGGGGAGGTCTAGGTTGGATATTAGGAAACACTATTTCATTAGGAGGGTGGTGAAGCACTGGAATGCTGTACCTAGGGAGGTGGTGGAATCTCCTTTCTTGGAGGTTTTTAAAGCCCGGCTTGACAAAGCCCTGACTGGGATGATTTAGTTGGGAATTGGTCCTGCTTTGAGCAGGGGGTTGGACTAGATGATCTCCTGAGGTCCCTTCCAACCCTGATATTCTATGATTCTATGTTTGCAGGGACTACACAGAATCAGAGGCTAAGGGATGTGAATGGTGTTACTATAATAAAACGTGACTAGGATACAGCAGAGAATGTGGGTAAGGAAGGGGCAGCCATACATTATAATGAGCACAAAGGGCAGCAGAGCGTTAGGACCGGGGAACAGAGGACAATACTGTATAATGGACACCAGGGGCAGCAGAGGGTGGGGGTGGGGAAGGGGCAGCTGTACTGCATAAAGGCCACTACGGGCAGCAGAGGGTGAGAAGTGGGAAAGGGGCAGCTATACTGTATAATGGGCACTAGGGGCAGCAGAGGGTGGAGGTGGGGAAGGGGCAGCTGTACTACATAGTGGCCACTAAGGGCAGCAGAAGATGGAGGTGAGGAAGGGACGGCTATACTGTATAATGAGCATTAGGGGCAGCAGAGGGTGAGGAGCAGGGAACTGGGGACTATACTTAATAATGGACACTAGGGGCAGCAGAGGGTGGGGATGGGGAAGTGGGGACTATACTGTATAATAGGCACTAGGGACAGCAGAGGGTGAGAGGTAGGCAAGTGTGGAAGTTTTTTTAAGTTTACAGCATATACCTTTATGTGCATTTCCTTTAGTTGGCATAATCAGGAGGAAATCTGTTGGTATAACTACTGTTACACTTTTGTAAACTAATCTGAATGGAGAATTAAATCATAAGACTACATATATGAATTAATGTGAATGTGTGGGTGAAAAAAAACAGCCTTTATATATCTTTGTGAAAAGACAGGTGTGTATTTGATGGTTTATGTATCAGAATGATTTTCTTTGTACGTGTGCTTATGCCTTAGAAAGAGAGAGAGAGATAATATATCTGCACTGTATTTGTGTGGCTGTGTTTGAGTGCATGCATTTCAATGTGTGAATCTGTAAGTATGCACCTCCATATGTGGGTCTGCAGTGTATGTGTTGTGTGGATTTGCAGTGTGCCCATGTGTGTGTGCGCACATGCCTGTTTGTGTGTATATGCATAAATGAATGAATTTTTGGTTAATACGTGTGTGTGTGAGTGAATATATTTGCCTGCTCTATGTGTGTGAACTGTGATCTGCTGCGTAGCATGGACAGCTAAAGCCAGGTCCTCAGCTGGTGGATATGAATGTAGCTCTGTGGAAGCCAACTGAGTTCCATCCGTTTTCGCCAGCTGAAGCTGTGTCCTGAAGTTCCACATTTCTCCC
>NW_020664465.1:471513-494568 GCF_002925995.2 Terrapene triunguis | reverse complement strand
CCTAAGATATATGCAAGTGGTTGTATCAGAGGCCTGGTATAAGGCCTGAGTTAAAGTAGTGGGCAAGCTTTTCTAATATAAAGCAAAGTTAACAAAAGTCAGGCTGTGAGCAAACATCAGGCTCTGTCTGCTTGCAAGTTTACAGAATTTGGCAAGAACAGGGCTGATATTGCAGAAATACACATTCCTAAGAAGTGCTAGTTACAAAGTACTTACGCAAACACATGTACAAGGTGATGAGTGATAACTAGCCACATCAGGGGGCAGTAATTAACTATGTCAGAGGGGCAGTACTAACTTGTCTGTATTGGGTATAAAAATGTACCTCAGAGGGAGTATTGTTGTCTGGCCTAGGGAGGAATGGAAAGTCCCTCTGTTCACTGAGCTGGTCCGTTGTTATGGGTATACATGTGTTAGTGGTCCTGTAGAGGCTGTGGGATACTAGTGCCATACTTCTTCGACAATAAACCTGGCTGGGTGCCTTCATCCCTTAACGGATCTTGTGGTCATTGGGCAGTTTGCTCAAAGTCTGCCATGCCATCTGTCTGTGCAGGGCTGAGGTGGCAAACAGAGGGAACACAAACACGCAGCCAAACATCTATCAACATCTAACCACACTCTCATGAATCGGTAACTGGCTAAAAGACAGGAAACAAAGGATAGGAATAAGTGGTCTGTTTTCACAATGGAGAGAGGTAAGTAGCAGGTCCCCCAGGGTCTGTACTGGGACCAGTGCTGTTCAACATATTCATAAACAATTTGGTAAAAAGAGTAAACAGTAAGATGGCAAAGTTTGCAAATGATACAAAATTGTTCACAATAGTTAAGTCCAAAGCTGGCTGCAAAGAGTTACAAAGGGATCTCACTAAATTGGGTGACTGGGCAACAAAATGTCAGATAAAATTCAGTGTTGATAAATGCAAAGTAATGCACATTGGAAAACACAACCCCAACTATACATTTAAAATGATGGGGTCTAAATTAGTTGTTACCACTCAAGAAGGAGATCTTGTAGTCATTATGGATAGTTCTTTGAAAACATCAACTCAATGTGCAGCAGCAATCAAAAAAGCTAACTGTACCATTACAGTTCTAGTTGTCCCATCTCCAGAAAGATATATTAGAATTGAAAAAAGTACAGAGAAGGTCAATAAAAATGATTAGGTGTATGGAACAGCTTCCATATGAGGAGAGATTAAAAATACTGGGACTGTTCAGCTAGGAAAAAAAGACTTAGAGGGCACATGATAGGGGTTTATAAAATCATGAATGGTGTAGAGAAAGTGAATAAGGAAGTGTTATTTTCCCCTTCACATAAAAAAAGAACCAGGGGTCACCCAAAGTAATTAATAGGCAGCAGGTTTAAAATTAACAAAAGGAAGTATTTCTTCACACAACACACACTCAGTCAGTGGTACTCATTGCCAGGGGACTTTGTGAAGGCCAAAAGTATAACTGGGTTAAAAAAATTAGTGCAGTTCATGGAGAATAGGGTCATCAGTAGCTATTAGCCAAGATGGCCAGGGATGCAAACCCATGCTCTGGGTGTCCCTAAGCCTCTGACTTGCAGAAGCTGGGACTGGACAACAGATCATTCAATAATTGTCAAGTTCTGTTCAATCCCTCTGATCCTTTTGGCACCGGTCATTGTCAGAAGACAAGACGCTGGGCTAGATGGACCCTTTGTCTGGTCCAGTATGGCTGTTCTTATGTTCTTATGTAGGCAGGGGCTGCTGTGTGGGTAATTTTCACAGTCATGGACATTAAATTTAATTTAAAAATATAACATGATTTTTGGTAACTAAAGGATATTCCTTCTGACTCTGTGGGAAGCTAATGTCACAGGCAAAGCAGATGGGAATTGGAGCTGACAAAGGGCTTGCAGTGTGACTGTGACGCTCTGCTAAGGGCAACAGTGGCAACAGGATAGACTGTAACAAGAGGTATCTCAGTCCCTGGTGGCTGACAAGTGGCAATGAACAGTCTGTCCATAGTGTGTAAAGTGCTTGACCTTAAGGATGCAGCTGTTTCTACAGGTCTGATTGCAGATCTGCAGTGACAGATCCCCAGCATGAAGGAACCCTGAACAGTGTCATTTGAAACATGTTAATTTCATTGACTCTTGCTTAGGATAAAAATAATAATTAAATAAAAAATCCTTGCTTCGTTATGTGCTCATTAAAATCACTGCCATTAGCAACACAGAGCTACTAAAGAGAAATCTCTCCAACTAGCCATGCAGCACCTGTGGCTCTATGGGGATTTGCAGGAGGACACTGAGGTCATTATAACTCCTCATGTCTTAATCAGCACTCTGAGAAATGTTATGCCCAGCTGAGATCTGGGCACTGTCTGGAGATCTGACAAACCTCTCAAGGAATTAAGGGCCAGCGGCAGAAACAAAGTTACTCATCATTTTAATGGATCCCATGGAGGCCATTAGAATGGAAACACTGTTGGGAAATGCAGGTCGCGGCAGCAGTCCCATTGGGGCTGATTAGGAAGGAAAGTCAGAGCCACAGATTAATGTTGGACAAAGGAAGGGGAGCCTTAGTTCCTATGGCAAGGAGCCCCCTGCTGTGTAAAGTGAAAGGGGTCAAGCCAGTTTGACCAGCTCCTGTGAAGGGTGATCCCTTCATTCATAAATTCCACCAGAGTCTCACCTAGCTAGGGGATAGGGTGACCAGATAGCAAGTGTGAAAA
Organism: Terrapene triunguis; assembly: GCF_002925995.2. Lineage (NCBI taxonomy): Eukaryota > Metazoa > Chordata > Testudines > Emydidae > Terrapene > Terrapene triunguis. Next base: position 491,865 of record NW_020664465.1, on the reverse strand, counting down.
TTTGGGACTGGAGGTGGGGGGTAATAGGAGCCCATATAAAAAAAAGCCCCAAATATCAGTATTATCCCTATAAAATCAGGGAGGGGGGGGGGGAAAGGAATGGATTGCAGTGAAACTGACATGTGAACAAACCGGAGATTTCCACTGGGTTAGCCCAGGCAGCAGGGCCCAGGTGCAGTGAGTGAAAGGCAATTCCAAGTGTCTAGGCCTCAATGACAGAGATCAGCCAAAGTACCTGGATTGTGACAAGCTTTGCTGTCCTGCCCATGACATCCAGTGCTACCAGTGACCCTCAGTCCTACCCCACAGCCCCTACCCACAATGCTATTCCATCTCTGGGCCCACACAGACACACATCTCAATCCTGATACTGTAGTCCCCTGGCTGTCACAGCCCTGTGCTGCCCCCACCCCACAGCTCTGCCAGTGCCCCTCAATCCCAGCCCTGGGCTCCTCCATGTCCCGTAAAGCTCTGTTGATGCCTATTAATGCTGATTGTGGCCCCGCCTTCTATCCCATTTCTGGGCTAACACACACAACACACACAGCTCTGCTGCTGCTGCACCTCAATCCCGACCCACAGACACCCTGCTATCCCAGCCCTGCCCCCTGTCCCCCTCCCTCCAAATCTCCCAGTGCCTGGGAATAAATTGTGCGGTCAGTTGCTTGATCACACTTTGGTTCAGTACGAAATAGATTCAAGAGACCAACTCAGCAACAAGAGAGGTTGATTGCTATAAACCAGTGGTGCTGCAATGGGGGAGGAGGGCCAGAGACCCCACCCCATTCCCCTCCTTTTCCCCCCAAGGCCCCACCTACCGGCCAGGTCAGCAGCTGGTGAAGCCTGACCAGGGAGCCCAGGCAATTGTGGGAGCTGTGTGGACCCCCGTCCAGCCCGGGGTGGGGTGAGGCCAAAAACAGTCCCCCTGCCCGTGTCACCACCCCATGGGCTCCCCACCCAGCCCAAGGCACGTGGAGGGTCTGTGACTCCGCACCAGCTCCCCACAGCTGCCCACATTGCTCTATCCTTGACCCGGCTCTCTCCAGCTGAGTGGGGCCTCAGAACTGTAACCCTGCCATGATAAGAGCTGCGAGGGCAGTTGTGGGGAGATGGCACAGACCCTCCACCTGTCCTGGGGGGGGGGGCAGAGGCCGGGGACACAGTCGGGGGGGGCAGACTCCCCGGCTCTGCTCTGGCTTCAGTCCTGGGGAGGGCAGAGGTCGGGGACACAGTTGGGGGGCAGACTACCCGCCTCTGCTCCGGCTTCAGGCTTGGCCGGGGGCAGGACCTTTGGGAAAAGAGGAGGGGTGCTTTGTCAATCTGTTTCCTCACTTCCCCAGGTGGGTATTGTAGTTTTAAGAATGCTTGATAAAGATCTTGTAGGTGTTTGTCTCTGTCTGAGGGGTTGGAGCAAATTCGGTTGTATCTTAGGGCTTGGCTGTAGACAATGGATCATGTGATGTGTCTTGGATGGAAGTTGGAGGCATGTAGGTACGTATAGCGTATACATGGGGAAGTGAGGAAATAGATTGACAGAGCAAGACGGGTACCCAGAAATCACCTACTACAGGACAGGCCCAACAAGGACAATAACAGAACACTACTGGCCATCACATACAGCCCCCAGCTAAAACCTCTCCAGTGCATTATCCACGATCTACAACCTATCCTGGAAAATGATCCCTCACTCTTACAGACCTTGGGAGGCAGGCCAGTCCTCGCTTACAGACAACCCCCCAACCTGAAACAAATACTCACCAGCAACTACACACCACACCACAGAAACATCAACCCAGGAACCAATCCCTGTAGCAAACCTCGTTGCCTACTCTGTCCCCATATCTACTCTGGTGACACCATCAGAGGACCCAACCACATCAGCCACACCATCAAGGGCTCATTCACCTGCACATCTACTAATGTTATATATGCCATCATGTGCCAGCAATGCCCCTCTGCCATGTACATTGGCCAAACCGGACAGTCCCTCCGCAAAAGAATAAATGGACACAAATCGGATATCAGGAATGGTAACATACAAAAGCCAGTAAGTGAACACTTCAATCTCCCTGGTCATTCTATTACAGATTTAAAAGTCACTATCATTGAACAAAAAACTTCAGAAACAGACTTCAAAGAGAAACAGCAGAACTAAAATTCATTTGCAAATTTAACACCATTAATCTGGGCTTGAATAGGGACTGGGAGTGGCTGGCTCATTACAGAAGCAGCTTTTCCTCTCCTGGAATTGACACCTCCTCATCTATTATTGGGAGTGGACTACATCCACCCTGATCGAATTGGCCCTGTCAACACTGGTTCTCCACTTGCGAAGTAACTCCCTGCTCTCCATGTGTCAGTATATAATGCCTGCATCTGTAACTTTCACTCTATGCATCTGAAGAAGTGAGGTTTTTACCCATGAAAGCTTATGCCCAAATAAATCTGTTAGTCTTTAAGGTGCCACCAGACTCCTTGTTGTTTTTGTAGCCTTAGTAGGGTATGTCAACATTGCAATTAGACACCCGCGACTGTCCCATGAAGCCAACTCGGGCTGTGTGGAGCTGTTCAGTTGCAGTGTAGATGTTCTGGTTTGGGCTGCAGCCCAAGTTCTGGGACCCTCTCGCCTCGTAGGGTCCTAGAGTTTGGGCGTCAGCCCTAGCTCAGACATCTACACTGCAATTAAACACCCCCACAGCCTTAGCCTCATGAGCCCGAGTCAGCTGTCACGGGTCAGCTGTAGATTTTTAATTGCAGTGTAGATATACTCAGCAAGCCCTTGCTGGCCCAGGCCTGGCATAATCAGAGCTCAGTTATTTCTGCTTAATTCTGATATGCCGCACAGCCTGCCAGCCCAGTACTGGGCCCAAACTGAGCTGTCTCAATACATCAACAACAACTTGCACCCCCTCAGCCCCTACACACACATACACACAGAATAATGAGGTTTCATTCCTTCCATAAGGGGACAGCACACACACACCCCAACACACCCACAAGGATTCCTTCCTTCCATAAAGAGAGGGCATGCACACACACATACACACACCCACACAAACACACACACACACAAATTTTCACTCCATCCAGAAGCGGGTAGCAGGGATATATGCGCACACACATACATAAAAAAGAAGCAGGTCTCATTCTCTTCATAAGGGGGTAGCAATGACAAACACACACACACAGCCTTATTCTCTCCTGAAGGAGGGACACACATATATACACAAACACACATACACACTGAACAGGGTTCCTTTTTTCTCCCAGCAGCAGCAATCATACACAGACGTGTTTTGCACACACACACGTGGGCGCACACACGCACACACACACACACTTAATATGGCTAAATGTAAATGTATACATCTAGGCACACAAAAGTAGGCCTGCTTACACAATGGGGGGGGGGCAGTATCCTAGGAATTAGTGTCTCTGGAAAAGATTGGTGGAGAATCAGCTGAACATGAGCTCCCAGTGTGATGCTGTATCAAAAAAGGTGTAATGTGATCCTTAGATGCATAGAAGGGAATCTCAAGTAGGCAGTGGTGCATCTGCTACTGGAATCCTGTGTCCAGATCTGATGGACGCAACTCAGAAAGAACGTTGATAATTTGGAGAGGGTTCAAAGAAGAGCCATGAGAATGAATTAAAGGATTAGAAAATATGTGATAGACTCCAGGAGTTCAATCTATTTAGCTTAAGAAAGAGAAGGTTTAGCAATGACTTGATCACAGTCTATAGGTATCTACATGGGGAACAAATATTTAATAATGGGCTTTTTAATCTAGCAGAGAAAGGCCTAACATGATCCAATGGCTGTAAGTTAAAGCTAGGCAAATTCAGACTGAAAATCAGGTGTACATTGTTAACTATGAGAGTAATTAATCACTGGAAAAAATTACCATGGGTCATGGTGGATTCTCCATCACTGGCAATTTTTTCAATCAAGATTGCATGTTTTTTTTCTAAAAGATCTTCTCTAGGAATTATTTGCGGGGGGCGGGGTGGTGGTGGAACGGATGTTGTCTCACCTGTGCTGCTATACACAAGGTCAGATTAGGTGATCACCATGGTTCCTTCAAGCCTTGGAATCAATGAAAACATACACAATGGTCAGGTCCCCTTCCGTCCAGCAGTGGACAAAAGTGACACATACACACCGTAACGATGCTGCCCTTGGCGGGACACTTCTGAGAGTACCAATTCAGGACAAATTGCTTAGAGCAGGGCAGTTACAGCCCAAGGCTGGGGATTTTCCACTTCTAAGGCACACCAAACCAGCCAGACAGAGAGGACTTTGGTTTTACCCCACTGGCTAACCATAAGTCATACAAGCAATTTCCTTAGACACTTCAGTTTCCCAGTATCACCAGCAGTGCCACTTGTTATGGGGACGAATGGTTATGAAAACCAATACCCCAGTAAAAGAAAAAAGTTTCTCTGAATCCCAAAGGACCAAGCCCCAGACCCAGGTCAACATACAATTCAGATTTTACCCACAAATCACGCTGTTGCCAATCCTTTAAAATCTACAATTTAAAAGTTTATTTATAAAAGGAAAAAGATATAGATGAGAGCTAAAATTGGTTAAATGGAATCAATTACATACAGTAATGGCAAAGTTCTTGGTTCAGGCTTGTAGCAGCGATGGAATAAACTGCAGGTTTAAATCAAGTATTTGGAGTACATCCACAGCTGGGATGGGTCATTCAGTCCTTTGTTCAGAGCTTCAGTTTGTAGCAAGGTTCCTCCAGATGTAAGAAGCAGGACTGAAGATAAAATGGAGGGGTTTCCAGGGCCTTATATATTCTCTGCCCATGGAAGGACACCCCTCTGTTCTTACTGTGGAAAAATCACAGGAGCAAGATGGAGTTTGGAGTCACATGGGCAAGTCACATGTCCAAGCATGACTCAGTTTGCAGGCCAATGCCATTGTTTACATGTTAGTTTGAATATTCCCAGGAAAGCTTAGATGTAGATTGGTGTCTCCCAAAGTCCATTGTCAGTTAAGTGTTTCTTGATTGGGCACTTTCTGAGAATAGTCCTTTCTTAGGAAGCTGACCAAAAGCTTCACTGAGGCTACTTGGAATTAAATACATTTGAGATACAAGTATATAGCCCATATTCATAACTTCAACTACGAAAATGATACACACATACAGACAGCATAATCATAACCAGCAAATCATAACCTTGTAAATAGACACCTCACTCGACAACCTTTGTACAATATTTGGTGCCACTACAGGATCTTGGTTGCAACAATGATCTATATAGTCATAGTTTATGTCAATAACGTTACACACACTACCATGGAGATGGAGCAGACCTTGCTCAGTATAGCAGATGGCCAAAGCTCACCCTCTTGCTCTCTCTTTTTCTCTCTCGCATGCACACACACTGTCATGGCTCATGTCCTCCAGCAGAGGTAGCCAGGACACACAAACTCATACAGAAACACTCGCATTCAGCACAAGACTTTGCCTTCAACAAAGGACAGCAGAATAAGTTTATTATCAAATGTTCAAGATTCAAGTGATAGTGAGTAAGAAGACTGGAAACAAATGTTTACATGTAAAACAAAATCATAACACATTTTCTAGACACTAAACTTAACTTAAAGGAGGAGGGAGTTTAAAATGACTTTATTCTGTCATGTGCAAATAGGGAATACTCTTAATCAACCTCATCTTTGAAACAGCACTTTTCATCAATAGACCTCAAAATGCCTGAACAAACTAAGTAAATATCAGTATCCCCAGCTTTAGATACAGGGAATGTGAAGTAGAGAGAGGGTAAAACGATTCATTAGGCCAGTGGCAGAGCTGGGAGGGGATCCCCTGGACTCCAATAATTCTTTATTAAAATATCGTTGCAAAAATGAAAAGATGACAATAGATTAAAAAGACTCAAACACAGCTGGGTGCCATATGCTAATGCAAAGTTTTCACCCATTCTTGTAGCTTTTGGACGCATACAAATGAAAACACCTGTCTCACTAACCCACTGCGAAAAGACATTCTTATGCACTGGGATGTAGGCTCTGGCTTAGTAATTAGAGGAGGAGTCAGGTCTAGTGGACGGCGCAGGCATCCGGGTTGGGGAACCCCAAAGTTCACTGTACTCGGAGACAGTTTAACTGCCCATGGCTGGTTTTCCCCCCCATGCTACTTTTTCCCTGCTGACTTCACATCTCTTTGATAACTTCATATATAAACAGGCATCCATTGTGTTAGCTTACAATGCTTAATTTACACCTGACAGAGAGAGAGAGGTCAATACACATCTTTTGCCTGACCAAAAACCTGTTTTCTTCACTTCTGCTGGTGACTCAGACAGTGGTACAGACTCAAAGAATGTGTTTTTGTCATATTTACATAACTCATTACGTTGTATCTGTCCGTACATTTCACAATAATATTAATGACCAGTGCGACCCCAGCTTTTATCTAAGGCCTCACATTATGTTCTTTGGCGAATCGGAATGTGCATACCAGAATAAGAACATCCCTGTAATCTTCTTGTCAATTGGAAAGGAGTTTTTGGGTCATAACCTTATTGAATTAAGTTAGACTTTATTGAATTACATTTAATATATTTGGAGTCCATTTTATTACAAGTGCAATTGTGTATGCATTATTGTAGGACTGTATGTAACTTTTCTAGGAGATGTGACCAATGTGAAAACTGGGGAAATGTTGTAACTTCAAATAACTATTTGGGACAATGCTTGTGAAGTGGGTTCCCTAGGAGGTACTTGGGAGGCCTTTTGTAGTTAGGTCCTGTGAAGAAAAACCCAGTATCTACGGAATTCGTGCACCTGGAAACTCCAAATCAAAGACCCCCGAACTCTATAAAGGATGGACTAAACTTTTCACGCTTGTACTAGTTCTGAGCTGAGGCTGTTGTGAACCTGTGACCAAGTAAGAGACCCCCTTTGTGGGGTCTGAAGGGCTAATCACCTGCTCGAGCCCATGCTGGAGTTGGGGTGATCCATGGTAAGCACAAGTGCAGATTCTTTTATTGCTTTCATGTTTTCTCTGTAATGCTTTTATCAATGAACAAATACATTAGCACAGAAAGAGCTGTGCAATGATTTTACTGTGACAAGTACATGGCTATTTGTCTCTGAAGAGAAAGCAGGCCGGCCTGGTTAGGCAGTTTGTCTTGCTGGGGAAAATCACAGTATAGTCACAGAACTATGCAGCCTGGGAAAAACCCTGGTCAGAAGGGAGATAGGCATGTTTCCACCCAAGAGAGGTGATGGCTGGGGAGCTGGAAGCATGCTGTGGGTGCCCTTGCTAGACTATAGAGGGGGAATACCGGTGCAGATGCTGTGAACTGTGCCAGTGGCCATTTTGAAAAATGGCAGAACTTTGAGACTTTGACCTAGATCAGCCCTGAGCAGCTTTGAAATAACAATAACAATAACAACTATAATAAATCCAGTCAACAGCAGGAAAATCATTATAATATCACAGGAACATGCAGATAGGGTGACCAAATTGGAGCTTCATCTTGCACCCTGGAGAACAGTCAGCTGTCTTTAGGCATATCCGTAAAGGACTTCCGTAAAGATCTGTTCTAGCGCCTCTCCTTTTCAACCTGTATACTTATGACCTATCAATAACTAAGGCCGATAAGTATGTATATGTGGATGACATCTGTCTTGCCGATGTGGGTAATGATCTACATGATAGCAAAGGGTCCCTCAGCCAGGACAGGAATGCTCTGGCCACTTACCTTCATCAGAGGAGACTTGTCTTAACTGAGTCTAAGACTGTGGCCACTGCTTTTCATCTGATCAATTGCCAGGCCACTCAACCCCTCACAGTCTGTGCTGAGGATGGCCCACTCCCTTTGCAGCCAGTTATCACTTACTTAGAAGTCAAATTGGACTGTAGTCTAACATACTAGTCCTATCTAGAATGCAAAGAAAAAGTTCACCTCCTGAACTGCCTTGATCCAGAGGCCTGCAGGACCCTCTTGGGGAGCAAAAGCAAGTGTTTTATGAACCTCAGTCCTGGTTCTGGTATTTGCTCCAGTGGAATCATGTGCAGCAGTTTGAGGCAAAAGTGGGTATACACACCTCTTTGATTCAGCGCTAAACAGAGCTACCCACATTGCTGCTGATTGCCTTAGCCACACATTAACATCCAATTTATATGTGTTGGCTCATATAGCTCCTCCAAAACTTTGACGAGATGCCATTGTCCTTAAAACTGCACGGAGGCCTATGGCGGATTAAAACAATCTGCTGCGCACAAGGCTGACAATGGTTCCAATGGGTGCAAATAAGCAATGCACACTCCCTCTGAGAAGAGCTACCCACTTCCAAAAGAAAATACCTACACCTCCCATCCCTGTTGATTTGCCACAAATGACTTCATGACATCCTTTTGCAATAGCTGTTCAGGCACTCTTGGCAGTGCTACTGGCCCAGTGCCAGTCTCGGATGAACAACAGTCTATCAGGGGCAACAGCTGTGTCTTCACAGTATGGCAGCAACTTTGGGATACAGAGACAGGCATGCTGATGGATTTCAGAACCCTAACTTAGATTCACATGTTTGCAACCTGGGACGCAGAGCAAGTGTGAAAAATTGGGACAGGTATGGGGTGTAATACATGCCTATACAAGACAAAGCCAGAAAGGGTTACACAACTAGGAGTCTAATTGACCTAGATTCTGAATTTAGAGACGTTAGTAGATAATGATTGTGGGTTTTGTGGGTTTACATATATCTTGTTAGAAGTTGGCAATGTAACCAAACGGTTCCTATCTGTCACTGTATTCTGTTAATTCAGAGATTAAAAGGAGATGTTAACATTTAGATGAATTGTAAATGTAGTAAAATCATTGACTTTATTTCTCTTTGAATTATGTACACAGTGCTTCACCTATTATTCACCCACTGTCAAGAGGCTGCCAGAGGACTACAAAAGGAACTCTTGAATCTCACTTCTGTTTAATCTTCATCAGGGGAAGATTATGTCACAGGACTAAGGTTGCCAGCTCCAGTCTGTATCATCCTGATATTGGACATTGGACTACAACCTATGAAACTAATTCTGAAAGAACTTTTTGCAACTCTGAAGCTCACCATTTCTGCTATAAATCTGACTTAATAACTTTATTCATATCTGTATGTGTAATGCTCTTTTAACCAATACTCTCTCTCTCTTTTCTTTTTTAAAAAATCTTAGTTTAGTTAATAAGAATTGGCTGTAAGAGTGCATTTGGGTAAGATCGGAAATATTCATTGACCTGGGGGGTAATGTGTCTGATCCTTTGGGATTGGTAGAATTTTTTATATGATGAACAAGATTTTCAGTAATCCTCATCATATTTGACTTGGCTGACAGGGTGGGAGCCCAAGGCTGGATTGTTTCAAGGAAACTGTGTTTTTGGTTTCTGAGTAACCAGTAAGGTATTATAGAGAAGCTGTTTTGTTGCTGGATTGGTGAACCTAAGTACTAGAATAACCACCAATCTTGGGGTTTGTCTGCCCCATTCTTTGCAGTTTGCACTAATTGAACAATCTCAGCGTGGCCCCTCTGGGACCCCTATCATAGTCCCTCATATCAGGATTGTCCCTATAAAATCGGGACATCTGGTCACCATACACACAGTTCAAAGAGGGAGCTGTCCAGGGCTGGATTAAGGCTATCTGGGGCCATAAACACACCGCAACATGGATCCCCTGCCCTCCTAATCCCATCCCAAGCTGTAGCCCCATTCCTCACTTTCTGACACAGTTGCCAACTTTCACATGGTAAATAAGCACCCCGACTTTCACAATAAGCCAAAAATCAAGCTAATCCCATTTCAAAACAAGGCCAAAACAAGCCAATCCCTAAGAACCTCAACACTCTAAGTGACTAGATCCCCCTGGTGTGCAGTCTGGGACTGTGGTGGTCCTGCTGTGCACCCCTGACTCTCTCCCCCGCCTTGCCCCTGCTTGCTGGGAGCCGATCAAAAAAAAGAAGCAACAAGCTACAGCAAGCAACAAGCTATAAACTAAAAAAGCAACAAGCTACAAGCCAAAAAAACTAGCCAACAAGCAACTCACAAGCCAATTAAGCCAAAAACAAGCCCAATTTCTGTGTTTTATTGCGTGTTTACCATGCAGCGGCGGCTCCAGGCACCAGCGCTCCAAGCGCGTGCCTGGGGCGGCAAACTGCGGGGGGCGCCCTGTTGTTCGCTGTGAGGGTGGCAGTCAGGCTGCCTTCGGCAGTGCGCCTGTGGGAGGTCCCTGGTCCCGCGGATTCGGCGGCAATTCGGCAGCTGGTACGCCAAAGCCGCGGGACCTCCTGCAGGCAAGCCGCTGCAGGCAGCCTGCCTGTCATGCTTGGGGCAGCAAAAAAGCTAGAGCCGCCCCTGTTGGCATGTCTGCTTTCTGATAGGCAGGGATGGGGGTGTGAGACATATTTTTTCCCTCAGGGTCTCTTCTCTCCTCTAGAGAGGCAGGGGTGGCAGTAAGAGGGCCCCAGTATTTATCCCAGCAGCTGAGGTGTTTCTGATCTAGGGAACTGGAGCAGGGCCAGTGCATTCTTCCTTCTTGCTGCATCCAAACTGGGGTGTGGTTGGCAGAGTCCCCCCTGAACAGGGCTTGGAGTCAACTGCCACACTGAGGTGCAAGGAGCTGTCCTATCCTCTCAGATCTAGTCTCTCAGGCTTTTTACACATTCAGGAAAGTATCAGTTATACAGTGGGCAGTTACCTCTCTCTAAGCAATTGTTTCAGGCTCTCTGCAGACTCAGGCAGATGTCACTGCATTGGTCACTCTGGGTTCATGATTTCAACCTTTCTGTCATAAAATAAACCCTTACTTTTTTCTTTTTAATTGGGAGCTGAAATTCTGATGTAAAACTGTTGACTCCATGAGCTGGGGCTTAGCATGGGTCTTTACTGACTGTGATTTAAATCAGCTCAGACTGTATCTTTCATATTCAAGAGGAAGACCAAAATATCCTGAATCCAGTGGCCTTTACTGTTTTCAGGTGGGGTAGTATATTGGTTGGCCAGAAGTTATTTTGATTTCAACTTTGAGATCTGTGGACTCAATATGCTGCTGGCTGGCTCCACTTGTATTACATGCATTTAAATTTTAATTCAATGTTAGGGCCCCAAGGCTGGATGTAGAATTTTTTTGGGACACTTAAATTTAAGGTAATGAATAAGCTTCTCAGACAAACAAAACAAAACTCTATGTTATATTTGAGTGAAAGTTGACAGTATATATCAGGAAACAAAGAGTAAAAAAATCACAAATGTATTGTAATGATCTCAAAACCAACACCCTGAATTTAGAACCCATTCAGAATAAATTCTAACATTTTAAGTAATGGACATTCACACTTGAGACAGAATGACCTGCAATACAGCAGCAGCAAAACCCGTTAGGTACCTGACTCTAGGAGAGGGCTGACAGTTGAGAATTTCAAGCAGAGATTGCTCTTTTGCAAATTTGAAAATCTTCTCTTTAATCCCTACTTTAAGGGCAATATTTAACTCCATAATAAACACAGGTTATCATTTCAGAAAATTGATATTGGCAAACTGTTCTCTCTGAATATTCACTAGAACCTCAATAAAAAAGGACAAAAAAATCCAAATCAAATCCCAAAACAGCCAACCAACCAACCAAACATTAACATTAATTGAGCAACTTTCATTTCCATAATACAGTCCTCAGAGCTGTTCTCACTTCTTTGTTTTTCAGGCTATAGATCAGGGGTTCTCCAGCTGGAGGTTGGGTTCCCTCAGGGGGTCACGAGGTTATTACATGGGGGGGGGGGTCGTGTAGGGTTACCATATTTCAACAATCAAAAAAGAGGACACGGGGGGGAGCTCCACCCTAGCCCTGCCCCCACCCTGCCCCCATCCACTCCCTCCCACTTCCCACCCCCTGACTGCCCCCCTCAGAATCCCCAACCCCCCCCGCTCCTGGCCCCTGACTGCCCCCTCCTGAGACCCCCCCACCCTAACTGCCCCCCTAGGACCTTACCCCCTACCTGTCCCCTGATTGCCCCAACCCTTATCCACACCCCCTCCCCCAGACAGACCCCCGGGACTCCCACGCCCATCCAACCACTCCCTGTCCCCTGACTGCTCCCTCCAGAACCCCCCTGCCCCTTCTCCAATCCCCTGGCTCCCTTATCGTGCCGCTCCGCAGCACACTCCATTGGGCATCTGGACACAGCCACAACTGGCTCAGAGGGCCTGGGGGTGGGGAGACTTCAGAAGACATTAATGGAGGGACCTCCCAAGGTCTCTAACCATCATCTGTCTGGGGCTTTGTTTTTTTAAATCTCCTCCAAAATTTATCCCCCAGCACCCAGCATCAGGCTGGGCATGGCTACTGCTGCCAGGCGTCCTTTCCATCAGTCAAGTACCCTGCAGTCACCCTCCCCCTGCCCCTGCTCCATTCCAGCAAGGGCGCGACCAGCGCCCCTGGAGGAAACGGACATCTGGGCTCCAGACAGGAGCTAAACTCTCTGTTTTCCCTGCTGCGGGGCGGTTCTCTCCCCCCTGCAAAAGCAGGTTAGAACAGCCGTGCCCAGGATCTCCCCAGGGAGCGGCACACTGGGCAGCAGGGGAGGGGGAGGAGGAGGAAGAGGAGGGAGGAGCTCTAGAGCTGCTGGAGGCCACCTGGCCAGTGGTCTGAAGCTGCAGGGGAGAGGAGGGGGGAAGCGGAGGAAAGGCTCTGGCTGCTGGAGCACCATGCGAGTGGCTCAATCCAGCCAGCCGCCCTATCACCCGCGCCGTGCTCTGCGGGGGGGGGGGGGAGAATGCTGGACATTTTAAGATATTTACAAATTCCCCCCCGGATGCTATTATTAACCTAAAAAGCCAGACATGTCCGGGAGAATCCAGACGAATGGTAACCCTAGGGGTCGTGAGCTGTCAGCCTCCACTCCAAACCCTGCTTTGCCTCCTGCATTTATAATGGTGTTAAATATATTTAAAAGCATTTTTAATTTATAAGGGGGGAGCACACTTAGAGGCTTGCTATGTGAAAGGGGTCACCAGTACAAAAGTTTGAGAACCATTGCTATAGATGATGGGGTTCAACATAGGGATTAAGATTCTGTACTGGATGGAGAAGAGTTTGTCCAGAAATAATGGCGACCCTAAGTTTGGATTCATGTACCGTAAAAAGACCGACATGTAGAATAAACTGACCATGATAAGGTGGGAGCTGCAGCTAGAGAAGCCTTTACATCTGTCCTCCATGGGGCATATCCTCAGTATAGTGGAGATGATGTGACTGTAGGAGACCAGAGTGAGAAAGAAAGAGCTCATTCCAAATATTACAAGGGTTGTAAGAAGTATCTCTTTATTCACGAAAGTCTCAGTGCAGGACAAGACCAAAAGAGAAGGGAGCTCACAGCTGAAATGGCTGATTTCATTGGGCCTGCAGAAGTTTAATTTTAGTACAGGAATAGTGTTTAACAGTGCATTCATTATCCATGCACTGACCACTAGCTGACTTCAGAATTGTTTGTTCATAGTCCCCATGTAGTGCAATGGATTACATATGACAGAATATCGACCATAAGCCATTACCGAAAGGATGAAAACTTTAGTAAAACTAGACACGATAAAAAAGAACATCTGGGCAATGTAGTCATTGAAATAATTTGTTTTCCCCTTTGCCAGGAAGTTCTCTAGCATCTTAGGTACAGTGACTGAGGAATAGCAGATGTCAACAAAGGATAAATGGAACAAAAAGAAGTACATGGGGCTGTGGAGGTGAGGATCAAACATTCAAACATTATCAACAGCATGATCATTATATTCCCCACCAGGGTAAATAGGTAAATCACTAAAAACACCAAGAGCAGTAAAATCTGGAGCTGCAGGTGATTGGAAAGTCCAAAGAGAATAAAGTAGGTCACAGTGGTTTGATTCTCCATTGACATGTATTCAGCAAAATTGGGACCTGCAGAACATGAAAAATGGGTGAAATTAAAGCAAGCAATGGAACACAATAAAAATGCAATCATTGGATAAGCTGAGATAGCTAGCTAGCTAGATTTGGTAGGTGGATAGATGGAGCTGGTAGGTGGATGGGGATGGATAAATACCTAATATGAGCTTATAATAATTAAAAAATGGGTCCTACTCTTCAAAATATATATTCTAAGTGAATGGAACAGTGTGGGCTTGTATTTTCAACAGTCCTTATTATGCATGGTTCAACAACTTAGCACAGTTTTAGCCAAGAACTATCCATAGTGGGTATAACTTCTGAAGATTCTGGTGTTTTCCTTTACATCTTGATTCCGAACCTCTGAAATGCTGGTCTTTTCAGTTCCCTGTGGAAGATTCCAGGAAGGAAATGTGATATCAAAAGGTGATTATGATAATGTTGGGTAAAATTATTCATGGAACAAGCAGTGTCAGGACAGTTCCACATATTTTTTTTCTGGCTTTTACTGAAAATAAGAGCTGGGATTCTCAATGGAGCCTAATGAGTTAGTGGCCAGATACTTTAAGGTATTTAAATGCCTAACTCCTCTCCTGCGTTTAAAAATCTGGCTTCTAGGTGCCTAAATCCAAAGGTGCCTAAATCCAACTGAATTTCAACTGGTTAGATTCCTTTGAAATTTCCATCCTAAACTTTAATTCAGACATCTGAGGACAGGATTTTCAAAAACGCCTAAGGCCTTGTCTACGTTGAAAAATGAGATTAAACAGGCTACATCACTCAGTGTCAAGGCTGTATCCCCACTTTGAACTTTAGGGTACAAGAGTGGGGGCCTGCATGAGGACTTCTAAGCTTAACTACCAGCTTAGTTCTGGTCCGCTGCCACCATTCCCTACCCTGGGAAGCTTTTAGAAACCTCTCACCAATTCCCTGGTGAATACAGATCCAAACTCCTTGGATCTTAAAACAAGGAGAAATCAATCAGGTTCTTAAAAAGAAGGCTTTTAATTAAAGAAAAAGGTAAAAATCATCTCTGTAAAATCAGTATGGAAAATAACTTTACAGGGTAATCAAACTTAAAGAGCTCAGAGGACCCCCTCTGTCTTAGGTTCAAAGTACAGCAAACAAAGATAAACACTCTAGTAAAAGGTACATTTACAAGTTGAGAAAACAAAGTAAAACTAAGATGCCTTGCCTGGCTTTTTTTACTTACAAGTTTGAAATATGAGAGACTTGTTTAGACAGATGGGGAGAACCTGGGTTGATGTCTGGTCCCTCTCAGTCCCAAGAGCGAACAACCCCTTAAACAAAGGGCACAAAACAAAAGCCTTTCCCACCCCAAGATTTGAAAGTATCTTGTCCCCTTATTGCTCCTTTGGGTCAGGTGTCAGCCAGGTTACCCGAGCTTCTTAACCCTTTACAGGTAAAAGGATTTGGAGTCTCTGTACACAGGAGAGCTGTTACCCTTCCCTTTATAGTTATGACACGCCCCTCAAATCACAGATAGTGTTGGACATTCGGTTCCACACTGGCTGTGATTTCTTTCTGGAGTTCTAGGAGAAAACAGAGTTAATAAGACACATGTACCTTTAGACATACTACTGATTATATAAAAACTAACAATATGTTTCATTCTAAGAACAATTGTTAACCAGTTAACTCTGGGAAACTTTCCCGGGAGAGTGCATCAGCCACTTTGTTAGAAGCTCCCGAAATGTGTTGTATTTCAAAATCAAAATCTTGGAGAGCTAAACTCCACCGAAGAAGTTTTTTGTTATTTCCCTTGGCGGTATGAAGCCACTGTAGCGCAGCATGGTCTGTTTGTAGTTGGAAACGCCGTCCCCAAACATATGGGCGTAGCTTTTCCAGCGTAGCATTCCTTTTCGCTGATTGACCAGTGGCTTTCCCTCTCAGACAGTTTCTTGCTGAGAAACACGACAGGATGGAATTCTTGATCCGGTCCTTCCTGCATTAAAACTGCTCCCACGCCTCGCTCGGACGCATCTGTGGTTACTAGGAACGGTTTGTCAGAGTCTGGGGCCCTTAGCACAGGGTCAGACATGAGTGTTGCCTTAAGCTGGTTAAAGGCCTTTTGACACTCATCAGTCCACTGAACTGCATTTGGCTGTTTCTTTCCGGTTAGGTCTGTCAGCGGGGCGGCGATTTGGCTGTAGTGTGGTACAAATGGCCTATAATATCCGGCCAAGCCTAAGAAGGATTGGACCTGTTTCTTTGACTTTGGAACCGGCCACTTTTGGATAGCATCCACTTTGGCTTGTAGGGGATTTATAGTTCCTCGACCCACCTGGTGCCCCAAGTAAGTCACCCTGTTTTGGCCTATTTGACACTTTTTAGCCTTAACAGTTAGACCTGCCTGCCGGATGCGCTCGAAGACTTTTTCCAGGTGCTCCAGGTTTTCTGTCCATGAATCAGAAAAATGGCCACATCATCGAGGTAGGCAACTGCAGATTCTCCCAATTCCGCTAAGAGACCATCTACAAGTCTCTGGAAGGTGGCGGGTGCATTTCGCAACCCAAAAGGGAGTACATTGAATTCATACACCCCTGCCTGGGTGACGAAGGCGGACCTTTCCTTAGCGGGTTCATCTAGTGGTACTTGCCAGTACCCTTTGGTTAAGTCTAAAGTAGAGATGAATTGGGCATGTCCCAATTTTTCCAATAGCTCATCTGTGCGTGGCATTGGATAGTTGTCAGGACGAGTTACAGCATTTAGCTTACGGTAGTCCACGCAAAAGTGTATTTCCCCATCTGGTTTGGGAACTAGAACCACTGGAGATGCCCATGCACTGGTAGAGGGGCGGATTATACCCACCTGTAGCATGTCCTGGATCTCCCTTTGTATAGCAGCTTGGGCATGAGGTGACTCCCGGTAGGGTGGGGTTCTAATTGGGTGAGCATTATCTGTGTCAATGGAGTGGTATGCCCATTCGGTCCGTCCTGGAGTGGCTGAGAAAATCGGTGCAAAGCTTGTGCACAGCTCCTTGATCTGCTGTCGCTGCAGACATCCCAGGGTGGTGGAGAGGTTCACCTCTTCCACGCCACCATTCCTTTTTCCTTCCTAGTAGACACCTGCAGGCCACTCCGCGTCATCTGTTTCCTGGGCTGTAAACTGGCAAACATTTAATTCTCTGGAATAAAAGGGCTTAAGAGAATTAACATGGTATACCTTAGGCTTTACGTTGAAGGTGGGGGAGGCTATGAGATAGTTAACAGCTCCTAGGCGCTCCTGGACCGTGAATGGTCCTTCCCATGACACTTCCATTTTATGGGCCTGGAGCGCCTTTAAGACCATGACTTGGTCTCCTACTTTGAAGGACCGTTCTCTGGAATGTTTATCATACCAGGCCTATTGCTCTTCCTGAGCATCCTTTAGGTTTTCTTTAGCAAGGGCTAAAGAGTGTCGGAGGGTGCTTTGTAGGTTGCTTACAAAGTCTAGAATGTTAGTTCCTGGAGAAGGCGTAAACCCCTCCCATTGCTGCTTCACCAACTGTAATGGCCCCTTAACCTCGCGGCCATACACAAGTTCAAATGGTGAAAACCCTAAACTGGGATGTGGTACAGCCCTGTAGGCAAAAAGCAACTGCTGCAACACTAGGTCCCAATCATTGGAGTGTTCATTTACGAATTTACGTTATCATGGCCCCCAAAGTTCCATTAAACCTCTCCACCAGACCATTGGTTTGATGGTGATGAGGGGTGGCAACCAAGCGATTCACCCCATGAGCTTCCCACATGTTTTTCACGTTCCCTGTCAGGAAATTAGTTCCCGAATCTGTAAGGATGTCGGAGGGCCACCCTACCCTGGCAAAAATGTCTGCTAATGCCTGGCACACACTTTTAGCCCTGGTGTTGCTTAAGGGTACAGCTTCCGGCCATCGGGTAGCAAAATCCATGAAAGTCAGTACGTACTGCTTTCCTCTGGGTGTCTTCTTTGGGAAAGGACCCAGAATATCCACAGCTACTCGCTGAAATGGGACCTCAATTATGGGTAGTGGCTGGAGAGGGGCTTTAACCTGGTCTTGGGGCTTTCCCACTCGTTGGAACACCTCACAAGACCGGACATAATTAGCAACGTCCTTGCCCATTCCCTCCCAGTGGAAGGACTTCCCCAACCGGTCTTTGGTTCTGTTCACCCCAGAATGGCCACTGGGATGATCATGGGCTAAGCTCAAGAGCTTTACCCGATACTTAGTGGGAACTACCAACTGTCTTTGAGGATGCCAGTCTTCCTGGTGCCCACCAGAAAGAGTCTCCTTGTATAAAAGTCCTTGTTCTACTACAAACCGGGATCGGTTAGAAGAGCTGAGAGGCGGTGGGGTGCTCCGTGCCGCCACCCAAGCTTTTTGAAGGCTGTCATCTGCTTCCTGCTCGGCCTGGAACTGTTCCCTTGATGCTGGAGACATCAGTTCCTCCTTGGACTGTGGACTGGGGCTTGGTCCCTCTGGAAGCGATGCAGGTGCTGGGGCTGTTTCCACTGACTGTGAACCGCTGTCCGCTGGTTCACTATGTGGTATTTCAGGCTCTGGCTGAGACTCTTGGATAGGGTTATCTGCTGCTTCTGCCAGTTCAGGCTCACTGGTGCCCTCTGGCATTGGAGCTGTAGACGGGTTTGCAAGCGCTGGACTCAGTGCTGGCAATGGTTCTGGTGCTGGTTGCGTTGCCAGTTCCGGTTCTGGGACTGGCTTTGGCTGGGTCTCTGGGATTGGATCCACTACGGCTGTTGCAGTCGTTGGCAGGGGATCCGGTTCCACCACCTTTGTTTGGGTCTCCGGTAACACAGACGGGGCCCTGGTGGACGGCTCAGGAACAGGGACGGGGGTGAAAGTTTGCTTAGCCTGGCTGCGGGTGACTATTCCCACCATCTTGGCTAGCTTCACATGGTTGGCCAAGTCTTCCCCCAGCAGCATGGGGATGGGATAATTGTCATAGACTGCAAAAGTCCACATTCCTGACCAGCCCTTGTAGTGGACATGCAACTTGGCTGTAGGCAAGGTTACAAACTGTGACACGAAGGGTTGAATTGTCACTGTAGCCTCTGGGTTGATGAGTTTCCTCAGGAACACCCTCTAAAAACTGCTCCATTTTTACTAGGGAAAGCAGATCTTCCAGAGATTTAACATTTGCTCCTGATACCCAGGCATCACAATTTTTGTCAATGTGGTAGGCATGCCGGGTAAATGACACATCTGGTTTCCACCTTAGGGCTCTGAACCGCTGACGGGCATGCTCGGGTGTTAGCCCCATTCTGAGTCTGGCCGTGTTTTTAAAAAGTTCATAACTGTTCATGTGTTCCTTAGGCATTTCAGCCGCCACCTCTGCTAAGGGTCCACTGAGCTGCGGCCTCAGCTCTACCATGTACTGGGTTGGAGTGATGCTTTATCCAAGGCAGGCCCTTTCAAAATTTTCTAAGAAGGCCTCAGTATCATCGCCTGCCTTGTAGGTGGGGAATTTCCTGGGATGGGAAGTGGTACCTGGAGAGGAGTTGCTAGGATGATCTGATGCATCCTGCCTAGCCCTTGCTACTTCCAGTTCATGCTTCCTTTCTTTTTCTCTCTCCTCCATCTCTTTTTCTTTCAGCTCCATCTCTTTTTTTTTCAGCTCCATCTCTTTTTCTTTCAGCTCCATCTCTCTCTTGTGGGCCTCCTCTTTGGCTTTTTCTTCTCTTTCTCTCTGCTGTGTCTCGAGTTTTGTTAATTGAAGCAGTCTCTGATATTTTCTTTAATTTTCTTCTGCTTCTAGTTTGGCCAGTTCTATTTTTTTAGCTACTTCTTTGGTAGTCATTTTCCTGTTTTCTTGTGCTGGGTCACCCCCTCTGCAGTTGACTGAAACTGGGATGTACTCAGCTCTGGCTGCTGCTGCGTTAACAGAGACTTTCTAAGTAGCTACTCCGGAGGATGTAAAAAGAAGAAAAAAAAACAATTCAGTTTGTAAATTCCTTTTACCAGTCAAGTTTGTTTGCTTATTTGAACACTTCTCTTAACAAAGGACCTTGTTAAAAAAACTTAACACCTCTGCCTTCAGGCAAGGAGAGATAAGATATGCATCTATCTACCTTCAGCTCTGCTTTTCAAGCAGCTAGAAGGAAAAAAAAATCTCACTGGCTTTTGGGTTTAAAACGATCTCCACCGCTCTGCCACCATGTCAAGGCTGTATCCCCACTTTGAACTTTAGGGTACAAGAGTGGGGGCCTGCATGAGGACTTCTAAGTTTAACTACCAGCTTAGTTCTGGTCCGCTGCCACCATTCCCTACCCTGGGAAGCTTTTAGAAACCTCTCACCAATTCCCTGGTGAATACAGATCTAAACTCCTTGGATCTTAAAACAAGGACAAATTGACCCTTCCCCTCTCCTTCCTTTCACCAACTCCTGGTGAATACAGATCCAAACCCCCTT
>NW_020664465.1:467566-471503 GCF_002925995.2 Terrapene triunguis | reverse complement strand
TCCTTCCTTTCACCAACTCCTGGTGAATACAGATCCAAACCCCCTTGTATCTTAAAACAAGGAGAAATCAATCAGGTTCTTAAAAAGAAGGCTTTTAATTAAAGAAAAATGTAAAAATCATCTCTGTAAAATCAGTATGGAAAATAACTTTACAAGGTAATCAAACTTAAAGAGCTCAGAGGACCCCCCTCTGTCTTAGGTTCAAAGTACAGCAAACAAAGATAAACACTCTAGTAAAAGGTACATTTACAAGTTGAGAAAACAAAGTAAAACTAAGACGCCTTGCCTTGATTTTTTTACTTACAAGTTTGAAATATGAGAGACTTGTTTAGAAAGATGGGGAGAACCTGGGTTAATGTCTGGTCCCTCTCAGTCCCAAGAGCGAACAACCCCTTAAACAAAGGGCACAAAACAAAAGCCTTTCCCCCCCCCTCAAGATTTGAAAGTATCTTGTCTCCTTATTTGTCCTTTGGGTCAGGTGTCAGCCAACTTACCCGAGCTTCTTAACCCTTTACAGGTAAAAGGATTTGGAGTCTCTGTACACAGGAGAGCTGTTACCCTTCCTTTTATAGTTATGACACTCAGGCACAGGAAAAATTTACACCCCTGAGTGCCATAGTTAGATTGTTTCCATTGACCTAGCTACCACCTCTCAGGGAGGTGGATTAACTACAGCAATGGAAAAACGCTTTCCATTTCTGTAGGAAGCTTCTACACTGTGGTACTAAAGTGGCACAGCAGCAATGGTCATGGTGCCCAGGGTGACACAGGCTTTTAGTAGGAACCTTACATGGCAGACCAGGATGTAAACACCAGGCCCAGGGGATCCTTGAAACCCCTGTGCTCTCTGCCAGTTGTCACCAAGAGCTCCCTGGGTCACCCAGACCTGCTTCCCTCCCTCTCTACCCTACCTACAGTCCTGCTTCTCCCAAAGTTCCCCAGGAGGAAGTTGCCTCCCCTACAGCCCCACCACACTGCTCTCCCCTCCTTGCTGGCTCTTGGCTTCCCACTGGTCCCTGGAACCAGGAAGAGTTGCTGTGGGTTCTGACAGAGGGCCTGGCAGGCAGAGTGGGACCAGGCTGTTGGCCATGCTCCCAGGCACATGAAGTAGTCACTGCTGGGTGCCTGCACTTGTGCACAGATTAAAGAGAATATTGGCAGATGGGCCAAATTTGACTGGTTTGTGACCTGGCACCTGGAGTCATAATGCCACTGAAATTTGCCCTGGCCACTTATCCGGCTGGCATTAGAGAGGGACAAATTTGAGTAGTGCAGCAAGTGCAACCCCATGTACCAAGTGCCAGAGCATGGCTCTGTCTTGGATTTCAGGTGCCGGAGCAACACTCCAGACCACTCCAGCAGCATTACATCCTGGATGCTTTTGAAAATCCCACTGGGTGCTTGTATGTCTTCAAAACTCCAGCCCTTAGGCACTTTGAGGATCTGTCCCAGGGTTTGTGACCAGCAAATGTAATTACAACAGCATCAGAGAATTATAACGTGTCTCAGCTGCACAATTTATCTTCAATGGTCCTGATAAAACAGCTCCCAATAAAACCATTTCTAGAGCACTGGGGAACTTGTGTTTCAACCAGCCAATTGAACTCATGCTTAAGGAATGCTACAACTTGCTCTGAGCATTTCACTTCAGCCAATTAGCATTCAAGCCAATAGTCTGCAAAAGTAAAGAGGAAAGAAGCCTTTTGTTTTACTTAATGGGGAATTATATTTCTAAAGCTTGCAGCCTAGATGATATGCTCTAACAACAGTCTGCCAGTCAGGACTCCTGGGTTCTATTCCTATCTCTGGGAGAGTAGTGTTTTTATGAGTTAAACCAGGGGGCTGGGAACTGGGACTCCTGAATGAAGTTCAGTGTCATATTTTAAAACAAATTGTTTATTCACCAAAAAATGCAATTTCAATCAATCCAAGATTATTAGTGTATTTGACCCCATTTCTGCTGGGAAAGGGCTTTTCCCAAGTCAACCAGCTGTCTTCCTTTAAAAAGTTTATCCCAGTGGTTAGGATACTTGCTTAGAGTGTGGAAGACTGAGGTTTGAATTCCCACTTTCGAGCTGGGACTTCAATTCAGCCCTGCCCCATCTCAGGTGTCATAAACAGACAGTAAAGGGTTAAGACGTTGACCTAGCCTAGCTGACACCTGACCAGAGGGACCAATGGGGACAAGATTTTTCAAGAGGAAGGAGGGAAGGTTTCCTTTGTTCAGTTAGTTCATTGAGTTGTGTGCTGGAGAGAAAAGATCCAGGAATCAGCCTCCTATCAGGGTAGTGAGTATTAGAGAAGGAATAAATTAGCTTATGTTTATTTCCTGTTGTGACTTTGTCTTTTTGCATTAGAGGGATAATCAAATTGGGTTTTCTTTTGTGTAACTAAGGTTTTGCCCAGGTGAACATCCTCTGTGTTTTGAATCTATTGTCTGTGAGAGTAGCTTGTATGCTAATCTCTCAGAGGTATTTCTTTTACCCCCTTTCCTTAATTAAAAGTTTTCTTTTTAAGAACCTGATTGATTTTTTCCTTGTTTTAAGATCCAAGGGGTTTGGATCGGTGTTCAAAAGGAAATTGGTGGAGAAGTCTGTCAAGGTTACCCCGGGGGGGGGTGTAGCAGTAGGGGGGGGGGAGATGGGGGGGGGGGGAGACAGAGTTTCCCAAATGACTCATAAACAGCTGTTTTAAACAATTTGGGTGGTGGCAGCAATGAGATCTAAGCTGGTAATTAAGCTTAGGGGTTCTCATGCAGGTCCCCACAGCTGTACCCGAAAGTTCAGAGTGGGGGTGAAACCTATGACATCAGGCAACAGGTGATTTTTCCCCGACTTTTCAGTTTGCTGGCCAGACTGAAAAATGAATTTCTCGTCTGGCTCTATGCCTGAAATCTGTTCTTGGCTGTAGGAGAGAAGTGAGATCTAGTGGTTAGAGCAAAGAACTGCCAGGAATCTCAAATATTATTTGTTTTGAAATATTCATTTCCTGGTACATTGTACTCATTTGAATAGTGAATGTCAAAGCATTTTGCAAAGATGGGTAGGCAGGTGTAGCTTCATTTTACAGAGAGTATAGCTTGGCACAGAGATTTGGTGATTTTTTTTCCTGAGAGGCAGTGTGATTCAGGGAAAGAAACTTAAGGGTTGCTATATTAGAACCCTGGGTGAAAGCCTGGCCTTATTTAAGAATATGGAGACTGACTACACTGACTTCAATGAGGCCAGGGTTTCAGCCCTGGGTTCTAGTTTCCCCATTTGTAAAATGAGGATAGTAACTGTTGTGTCTTGCTTAGAGTAGTGTCTAATCAGACTCAAACATATAATCAGCATAACTGAAGACAGGGCCAGCTCCAGGGTTTTTGCCTCCCAAAGGAGCAAAAAAAAAAAAGGCCGCTATTGCGATCAGCTCTACCGCCGCCGCTTCAGTCTTTGGCAGCAATTCAGCGGCGGGTCCTTCGCTCCAAGAGGGATCGAGGGACCCGCCACTGAATTGCCACCAAAGAGCCAGACGTGCCGCCCCTCTCCGTTGGCCGCCCCAAGCACCTGCTTGCTGGGCTGGTGCCTGGAGCCGGCCCTGACTGAAGAATAAACTTGATACATTTTGGTATTAACAGTTTCCATAGACAACATTATAAAGAGTTTCAGCAGACAAAATATATTTTGAAAAGGGGGATAAATTTAAAGGAAACAAACAAAGAAACAGCATCAAAAAAGCCCCGGACCATCTCCAGCATCATTAGCTCTTAGGATTGGTGCTTGTTTTCTATACAAATAACAGATTAACTGAAACAAAATATAAACACACGCACTTGATAGTTCCATGCAGATCACAGGAATACGAGATACCAGTTCTTGCACTACAGCATTCTAAGGAAGGATAGATAGATAGATAGATAGATAGATAGATAGATAGATAGATAGATAGATAGATAGAT
>NW_020664465.1:465126-467556 GCF_002925995.2 Terrapene triunguis | reverse complement strand
GATAGATAGATAGATAGATAGATAGATAGATAGATAGATAGATAGATTTGTGAGTGAGGAAATTTCAGAGTGGAAAATGAAAGAAACACAATTTCCATCTGGGTTTGGAGGGTTCCATCCTAGTGGCCCGGCATGACATTTATGCAAAGCACTTGTCTATTTGTCCTTGAGCAAAAACAAAGAGCAACATTTTATCTCATTCAGAGCTTTGCAGTTTATTCCAGGAGGATGCTACCAAATCTTCATGTTCCCTTTGGGACTTAGTCCCTGAAGTATTTCTTTCCATCCCAGCAGTCGGACATTGCATAAATTACACTAAGCTCTATGCAAACAGAATGTTGGGCATCATTAAGAAAAGGATAGATAACAAGACAGAAAATATCATATTGCCTCTATATAAATGCATGGTATGGCCACATCTTGAATACTGCATGCAGATGTGGTTGCCCCATCTCAAAAATGATATATTGAAATTGGAAAAGGTTCAGAAAAGGGCAACAAAAATGATTAAGGGTATGGAACGGCTTCCATATAAGGAGAAAATGATAAGACTGGGACTTTTCAGCTTGGAAAAGAGACAACTAATGGGGGGATATGATAGAAGTCTATAAAATCATGACTGGTGTGGAGAAAGTAAATAAGGAAGTGTTATTTACTTCTCATAACAGAAGAATTAGGGGTCACCAAATGAAATTAATAAGCAACAGGTTTAAAACAAACAAAAGGAAGTATTTCTTCACACAACGCACAATCAACCTGTGGAACTCTTTGCCTGAGGATATTGTGAAGGCCTAGACTATAACAAGGTTCAAAAAAGAAATAGATAAATTCATGAGGGATAGGTCCATCAATGGCTATTAGCTACAATGGGCAGGGGTGGTGTCCCTAGCCTCTGTTTGCCAGAAGCTGGGAATGGGTGACAGGGATGGATCACTTGATGATTACCTGTTCTGTTCATTCCCTCTGGGGCACCTGGCAATGGCCACTGTGGGACGGCAGGATACTGTGCTAGATGGACCTTTGATCTGACCCAGTATCGCCATTCTTATGTAGTTATTTTCTTATGCTTAGCCTGACTCTATTTTAGATTCGGATGTAGGTAGCTTTTTTTGTTTCAGTAATTTTATTATTCAGGATCAGCAGATCAGATTGCTGGGTGGGGGCTTGGAGTCAGCGGGATGGGTGGCCCCTGGTGGGGGCTCAAATTCTCATCTGGTAGAATTGGGAATAAAACCTAGAAGTTTTTACTCTAATGCTGCATCTACACTTAAAACACTACCGTGGCACCACCGTGCCCCTGAAGCACTCCAGTGTACATGATCCCTACAGTGACGGGAGGATTTCTCCCATCATTGAAGGTAATCAATCTCTCTGAGAGGCGGTGGTGGACCAATAAAGGAATCCTTCCATGGACATACCACTGTCTACACCAGGGCAGGCTTGGGGGCATGGGGTAGGTAAGCTTAACTATGTCTCTCCAGGGTGTGGATTTTGTTCATAGGAGCAAAAACTCATTCTCATCATTCTCATCACCTCCACTAGGAACCAGAATTTGTACGATTCTGTAACTTCCAATAGACCTTGCTTCAATAGACCAATCACTCTATCCATTCACAAAGTTTGACAGAATCTCTTCCAAATTATGGAGGATTATTTCTGAGGGTTTCTGGTGACTAGTCCACCTTGTTTCTATGAGTCTTTGCAGGTGTTGGCCTTTATACAGCACACTCGCTTCATGCCTGTGAAATAAATAATTGTATAGAGAGTTAGAACTTTGAGAATATCTGGCACTGATGAATTCTTCTCACACACGAATAACCACCAGATGTAACTGGTGATTTAACTGTGAGTATCAGGGTTTCCTTGTTTAATTTATGTTGTAAAAATATTTTTATGCCTCCTTTGCACTTGGACATCACTTTAGCACCTTCAAAACAAGCACATAAAGTATTTTGAGGGGTGTGACTGAATGCACCCCTGTATTCACACCCTCCACACCACTTCCATTTCTTTAGCATAATTGCAAGAAAAAAAATTATAGTTAATGACCTATGGGGAGATTTAACACCTAGACTCGTATAAAACGTGAAGCTGATCATTCATATGCTGGAGGAAAGTTTCAAGCAATGTTTTCTTTGTTCTCACTGATTAAAATTATTATTATTAGTAGTATTTATGCCATGAACCAGCTGGACTTGCATCCATGTGATTGGGCACAGACTTTGGTCCAAAATCACCACCAACTGTTGGCCCCCATGATGCAAACTGTGTAATTAATGGGAATTTTAAAATTGACTTCAAGGAGAACAAGATCATTTGAGAACCTCCTGTCTACTCATTGTATGTATATTGGAAAGTTTTTTGGTATAATCAGTGGATAGATAGAGAGAGAGAGAGAGAGAGAGAGAGAGAGAGAGAGAGAGAGAGAGA
>NW_020664465.1:447352-465116 GCF_002925995.2 Terrapene triunguis | reverse complement strand
AGAGAGAGAGAGAGAGAGAGAGAGAGAGAGAGAGAGAGAGAGAGAGAGATGGGGTGTATGAGGTGGCCAGGGAGGGGTAGTACCTCTGATGGGGGGACTTGTCGTACTCTTTGGGGTAGTCCATCCACTTTGGTCCCCACCTGTCACTCAGCTCTCACCTGTGGCTCCAAGTAGCTGCAGCATGCGCAGCGGCCACACCCTGGGCAACGGCTTCGACAGGCCGGCCAAACCAGGTGAGTGTAACTGATGGGACTCAAACCCTCAGTGAATTTGGGATATGCCTACCCTGCATGCGACGTCAGCTCCGGCGGAGTGGGTGAAAGAGATCACTAAGATCCAACAGCCAAGAAGGCGGGTCTGCAATGCTTTGTGGAAAGCGAAGGACTTGATGAGGCATGAAAGACGTCAAGGCCATCCACTGCAACCAAAGAAGTTACCAGTTGTGACGATTTTTCATACCATTGGTGTCTGGCTTCTAAGGTCGAGAGAGTGGGATTGCTCTCGTGCAACGGCTCTACCACTTAAAAAGCTTTCACGCACAGGTCCTGTGCAAATCACCAAACATCATCATCATACTACCCAAGTCCTCCGGCGATGGGGGAGGGGCAACGCGACAGGTGGAGGCTACCACTGGGAGTCGTAGTCCCAATCCTGCACGCAGGTGGCCTGTGGATAGGTGGTCGTCCAGCTCTGTACTTGGGGCAGCAGAGTTGCCCGGCAGTATCCCAGGCATCTGAGCAGTCCTCTTCAGGACAGCACTGCTCACCCTAGTAAGGGAGGGGCCTAGAAAAGGTGGCCTAAAAATTGCCTACCCTACAACAACTGGCCAGCAAGCCGCGGCTGGCAGTTTAACCCAATCTGCGGCCAAAACCAAAAGAAAAAATTGAGAAAACTTACCATTGGTGTATGGAATGTTCGTATCCTCATGGATCGAGAAGCTGTTGCAAGACCTGAGAGAAGGACAGCCCTCATTGCTCGAGAACTAGTCCGCTACAACATCGATATAGCGGCATTAAGTGAAACAAGTTTGCCTGGGGAAGGTTTCTTGAGTGAACCAGGAGGTGATTACACCTTCTTCTGGAAGGGTAAGACTGAGACAGAGGACAGAATACACGGAGTGGTCTGGCAATAAAAGCCTTATTGATGCATCAACTCCCAGATCTTCCAGTGGGTATCAATGAAAGATTGCTGAAGCTACGCTTCCCACTAAATGCCAAACGTCATGTCACCATCATCAGTGCATATGCACCCACTTTAACATGCTCTGACAACTCAAAGGAACAATTCTATGACGATCTCGACAGACTGATCAAGGCCACACCTGTAACAGATAAACTACTCCTACTTGGAGATTTCAATGCCTGAGTCAGGGCTGACAGCGAGAACTGGAAAGGAGTAATAGGGCCACATGGTGTAGGCAAAATGAACAGTAATGGATTACTTCTTTTGAGTCTTTGTTCTGAAAATGACCTGACCATTACCAACACTCTGTTCCGACAAGCGGACAAATACAAAACGACATGGATGCACCCTAGGTCCAAACAGTGGCATCTGATAGATTATGCCATTGTTAGAAAGTGAGACATCCGAGAAGTACTGATTACCAGAGTAATGCGAGGCGCAGAGTGCTGGACCGATCACAGATTAGTCAGGACGTCTCTTCAACTCTATATCGTTCCTTCTCAGCACAAACGCCCTAAGCATGTGCGACCTGCTTTCAATATAGCCAAACTGAAGGATGCTCAATGTTTCAACAAATTCCAGAAGAGTCTTGATGACAAATTGACATCCCACTGACAACTGATCGGTACTGTAACCAAAAAGTAGGACCAGTTCAAGCAGATAGTGACTGACACAGCAATAACATCTCTTGGAACAAAGAAAAGAACAAATCAGGATTGGTTTGATGAGAACCAAGAAGAAATATGCTCAGCACTGGAAGTAAAGAGAAAAGCCTTTATCGAATGGCAGAATGACCCCTCCTCACTCTCTAAATGGGACCATTTCAAGTACCTTCAGAGCAAAACAGAGAAAGACCTCCGTCAGATACAAGACAACTGGTGGGAGAGGAAAGCCAAAGAAATTGAGCACTATGCTGAGACCCACAACTTAAAGATATTCTTCAGTGCTATTAAAACTGTCTATGGACCCTTTAAACCAAGGACCAACCCATTCCTCTCATAAGACAATACAACGCTGATTAAAGATAAAGAAGGCATCAACGAAAGATGGCGAGAACACTTTAGCAACCTTCTCAATAGACCATCAACCGTGAATAATAATGTCCTTAATGAAATTCCACAACAACCTGCTCTGACAGATCTTGACTTTCTACCACTATAGATGAGATTAAGAAAGCTGTTAACCAGATGAGTTCAGGGAAAGCTCCTGGAAAAGATGGGATATCAGCAGAGATATATAAAGCAGCAGGTCCAGCAGCACTAGCAGCATTCCACAGCGTGATCATGAACATCTGGGAGGATGAAAACATACAACAGGACCTTCACGATGCTACTATTGTCTCTCTTTTCAAGAACAAAGGCAGCAAAGCAGAATGTGGAAACTATAGAGGCATATCCCTCCTCTCTGTTGGAGGGAAGATCATTGCCTGCATCATCTTCAACCGCCTAATAGCCAGTATTTCCGAGGCAAATCTACCTGAAAGTCAATGTGGTTTTCGACCTGGCCGGAGCACAGTCGACATGGTGTTTGCTGTCAGACAAATACAAGAGAAGTGCATTGAACAGAACATGCACCTGTATGCTGTCTTCATAGATCTGACAAAGGCGTTTGATACCATCAACAGGGAAGCCTTTGGACCATTCTAACACGACTTGGCTGCCCAAGAAAATTTGTCCAGATTATACGCCTTTTTCATGACAGCATGACAGGTGAAGTATTGCCGGATGGAGCCATATCAGCCCCCATTTAACATCACCATCCCATGGTCGAAGAATCCAAAGCCTTCTCTCCGACACCACCTGTGTAGCCATTCGTTGACTTCCACGATTCGACGGTCTCTACCCAGGCCTTTTCCTTGCACAGGGAGGATGGACAAGAAAACCACTTGCGCCTCAAACTCCTTTATCCTTCCCAGAGCCACGTAGTCTGCAGTGATCCGCTCAAGGTCATTCTTGGCAGTATCATTGGTGCCCACGTGGAGAAGCAGGAAGGGGTAGCGATCCGAGGGATTGATGAGTCTCGGCAGTCTCTCCGTCACATCGTGTATCCTAGCTCCTGGCAAGCAGCAGACAACTCAGTTTTCCCGGTCGGGGCGGCAGATAGATGACTCAGTCCCCCTGAGGAGGGAGTCCCCGACCACCACCACCCTCCTCCTCCTCTTGGGAGTGGTGGTTGTGGAACCCTCATCCCTAGGACAGTGCATCTTTTGCCTTCCAATCAGTGGAGTCTCCTTCTGCTCCCTTCCTTCAGATGTGTCATCTAGTCCACTCTCCGCATTAGTACCTGTAGAGAGAACATGGAAACGATTGCTCACCTGTATCTCCATTGCTGGCACATGGACGCTCCTCTTTCTCCTTCTGGAGGTCACATGCTGCCAAACTTCTTCACCATCCTTCTGTCCCTGTTGCGCCTGCTCTGAATCTTCAGAACCTTGTGGCTGTAGAAGCATCTCCTGACGTCTGTCCAGGAAATCTTCATTTTCCCTTATGCAACGCAGAGTCGATACTCGTTTCTCCAGACCTCGAACCTTCTCTTCCAATATGGAGACTAGCTTGCACTTTGTACAGACAAAGTCGCTTCTGTCCTGTGGACGAAAGACAAACATGGCACAACCTGTGCAGGTTACAACAGCTGATCGCTCACCTTCCATATCACCTTCCTCTTAAGAGCTTCCTCAGCTGTTGCAGTAACTAGTCAGAGAAACCCACAGATGAAAGCCTCAGTGCGCTCTCCCCAGGCAAACTCCCTCTGTTAGCCTCTGCTGTTCGCCGCTCAGCTGGTTCGCTGCTGACTGCCCTTATATACCAGTCAGGCCCACTCAAGGCCCACCTGGAACAAAGCACTCCCAATTCACACTTTTCAAACAAACAAGCAAGCAATCAAGCACACGGTCAAACTGACAAACTGTCCCAGCAACAGACACTCAGATACTCACCGACACAGCCCCCCTAATGCAGCACTTAGCGTACCTCCTCTCGGACAGCTCCCTCTGTTTTTTTCCACCTGAGCCTCACACCTCTCAGTGGTCACCATCTATTTTGGGACCCTCATTTTCATGTATGTCCACCCTGCAGTGAAGTATGAGTCTAACATCAGTAAAGTGGTGTCAGTTTTCTACTCAGTGATAACGCTGTTGCTGAATCCGATCATATACACACTGAGGAATAAGGATGTGAAAAGGGCGCTGAGAAAAACATTCTTGAGGAACAAGGGTTAAGTTTCAGAATACCTAACCTTGCTTCTTCATCTCTTCTCTCAATGTCCTGTTTCTCTCCATTCCACCACTTATTCCTATCATCTTACACATCTTCCCCTCCAACATGACTCCTTCCACTGATGTAACGGGGAGACATAAGACATTTTCAAACGTATCCAGTGATTTTCAGTACTTCAATTTTGGGGTGCTCTTCTTGAGACACCTTAAAAGAGCCTGTATTCAGAGGGTTGATGATAAGTTGGGCACCCCAAAATCGGAGGCATCTGAAACTAGTTAGAAAATGTAGGATATAGTATCTTACAGAGGAATGACAGCTCTGCTATAGTTAAGGTTGACACTTAACTGCTTTAACATATGATTTTTCTAAGTGTTTTAATACTAAATGCTTACTGGGATTGTCCTTAAAATTGCTGAACCTCATAGAGTCCCAGTGTAGGGTTAGTGGTCAAAATGTGGGGTTGTTAGAGCAAGGGGTTCCTGAGATGAGGCGAGATTAATAAGACTGGGACTTTTCAGCTTGGAAAAGAGATGACCAAGGGAGGATATGATAGAGGTCTATAAAATCATGACGGGTGTGGAAAAAGTAAATAAGGAAGTGTTATTTACTCCTTCTCGTAACACAAGAACTTGGGGTCATCACATGAAATGAATAGGCATCAGGTATAAAACAAACAAAAGGAAGCATTTCTTCACACAATGCACAGTCAACCTGTGGAACTCTTTGCCAGAGGATGTTGTGAAGGCCAAGACTATAACAGAATTCAGAAAAGAGCTAGATAAATTCATGGAGGATAGGTCCATCAATGGCTATTAACCAGGATGTGCAGGGATGGTGTTGCTATCCTCTGTTCACCAGAAGCTGGGAATGGGCAACAGAGGATGGATCACTTGATGATTGTCTATTCTGTTCATTCCCTCTGAAATATCTGGTGTTGGCCACTGTAGGAAGACAGTATACTGGGTTAGATGGACCTTTGGTCTGACCCAGTATGGCTGTTCTTATGTTTCTTATGAGATAAAAGCCCCTGAAAAGTCATGAGATGGAATATTTTTTGTTGATTCTTCCAATATTTTTTCCTACACCTGGTGATCAAATCTTTGATATAATAACTTTGTATTTCCTGGTTTTCAAAGTTTTAAGTTTAGCGACTTTCCATATTCTAGAAGGGCAAGAGGCAACACCAAGAAACCTTAACTGTGTGTTATTGAAGTTTTTGGCATTTAATAAATAAAACTGGGGAAAAAGA
Organism: Terrapene triunguis; assembly: GCF_002925995.2. Classification (NCBI taxonomy): domain Eukaryota; kingdom Metazoa; phylum Chordata; order Testudines; family Emydidae; genus Terrapene; species Terrapene triunguis. Next base: position 459,470 of record NW_020664465.1, on the reverse strand, counting down.
GCTATGGGTAAATAAACAGAGCCACACCCTAGGCTGGTGTAAAATGGTGTCACTGTATTGAAGTCCATTGAGCTACACTGCTTTTAGGGTGACCAGATCGCAAGAGTGAAATATCAGGATACATTGGGCGAGCGGGGGGTGGGGGGGAGAAGACAACAACGACAGACACAGGGACACAGGTGCACAGAGACATGAGAGGGGGCCCTAGGAAGCTGCAAGAGGGGTTGTACGGCCCCTGCTGCAGCCGCACCACAAGCCACAGGGCAAGGACACCTATTGAATTCAATGAGAATTTTGCATGTGAATTGATGTACCTAGTTCTGAGATTATAAAGCCAGAAGGGATCCGGTGATCACCTGGTCTCACCGTCTGTATAGCACAGACATAGAACTTTCCCAAAATAATTCCTACAGGATAGCTTTTAGAAAAAGCTTTTAGAAAAACACCATGACCCTTAGTATATTGTTAATCGTTAATTACTCTCACTATTGAAAAGGTATGCCTTATATCCAGTCTGAATTTGTCTAGCTGCAACTTCCAACCGTTGGCTCATGCTCTACCTTTCTCTGCTAGACTGAAGTGCCCATTATTAACTATTTGTTCCCCATCTAGATACTTACAGTCTATAACGAAGTCACTTCTTAACCTTCTTTTTGTTAAGCTAAATAGATTGAGGTCTGTGAGTCGATCACTATAAGGCATGTTTTATAATCCTTTAATCAATCTTGTGACTCTTCTCTGAACACTCTCCAATTTATCAATATACTTCTTAAATTGTGCACACCAGAACTGGACACAGTATTCCATCAGTGGTTGCACCAGTGCCAAATACAGAGATAAAATAACCTCTCTACTCCTGCTTGAGATTCCCCTGTTTAGGCATCTGGTCACCCTATTTCTGTATGCATTTCCCCAGGTTTTTTTGTAAAAATCAAAACTGAACTGCCCCAGAAATTCTATCATGTGGAATCATCGTGAAACTCACATGGCTCCAACCCTGCCGATAAACCTTTAGATCCACTGCACAGACTTCTGCCACTTGAGCTAATGGAGTAAGTGATGGCAGAGGCAGTAGGTTGTCATCCTATATGTGATAGATCAGCTCTATAGGGGGATGAGACACTTTTTTGCCACCGGGTTTCACAGATATCGGCTGACAGAAGAGGAACTGTGAAACTCAGGAATCCTGGGTCTATTCCAGGCTCCTGAACGGAGTGGTCTCTAGTAGTCAAAGACTCTTCTTCCCCGTCCCCTCCAGTCTATGTCTATCCTATTTCTGTCTAACCCTCCCCAGCTCCTCATCTGATTTCAACTGCCCCCCACTACCGCTCTGGATTCCTTGTCCCAGTTTCCTGGTCCTGTCTCACTCTCCTCTCTCCCCGCCCCCATCCCTCAGATGGGATGTTCGTTCCAGACTGGCAAAATTATAAGGCTTCCCAACATTTCAACACTTCCCATTCTAAATTTTCGGTTGCTTAACTATAGGCTAGCTCTGCCTACAACAAAGCATATTCAGAACCTCTGATTAAAGGGATTATAAGTGTAGCAACCTCCATCATAGCTAGTCACCAAAGATTGAACCCAAGCCATCCAGACTTAAAAGCATGAGCTTCTACTACTTGAGTTCAAGATATAACTCCCTTAGCTGGTAGCTATACAGTTATCCTCTAAAAATCCACCAGAGGAGGGCACAAAACACATGTTGGACAGTGAATTACAAAAGTGTCAAATATTATTATTAGACCTGCAATACTTTTCACAATGAACATCAGCGGGGGATAAACTGGGAGTTTAAGAATATTTTGAAAACAATTTTAGAATAGCATTCAGTGCTGTGGTTTAAAAGAAAAAAAAACCTGTTAAAACTCAGAACTTAGCAGCATTCAGTGTTTGAAAAAAAAACAACTTCTAGGAGCTATGGGATACAAGTTAAGAATGTTGAAACAGGAAGATATTATGCTTAGTTACCACTTGGGCAAGGCGGCGTGCTATGTAATACTTGCAAGATTTCACTGTAATGTTTTACAATATATAGCATTGGTATTGTTGAGGATTGGTATTGTTGAGCAATTCAATTGGTGTTGTTGAGCAATTCATGCTGATTTTATTTCAGCCCACATCTTAATAGTTTTGAATACTGTAGAACACAATTTTCAGCTCAGTTGGTCTGAACATGCAGAGTTTTAAAATTGCTATGCTCTAAACTGTATATTAACTGGTTAAAGAGTAGCAGCCGTGTTAGTATGTATCCGCAAAAAGAACAGGAGTACTTGTGGCACCTTAGAGACTAACAAATATATTTGAGCATAAGCTTTCGTGGGCTACAGCCCACTTTTTCGGATGCATAGAATGGAACATATATTGAGGAGATATATATACACATACAGAGAGCATGAACAGGTGGGAGTTGTCTTACCAACTCTGAGAGGCCAATTAAGTAAGAGAAAAAAAACTTTTGAAGTGATAATCAAGATAGCCCAGTACAGACAGTTTGATAAGAAGTGTGAGAATACTTACATGGGGAGATAGATTCAATGTTTGTAATGGCTCAGCCATTCCCAGTCTCTGTTCAAGCCTAAATTGATTGTATCAAGTTTGCATATCAATTCCAGCTCAGCAGTTTCTCATTGGAGTCTGTTTCTGAAGCTTTTCTGTTGCAAAATTGCCACCCGCAGGTCTGTCATTGAATGACCAGACAGATTAAAGTGTTCTCCTACTAGTTTTTGAATGTGTGCCCAGGACAGGGGCAGGGCTGCACTCTGCAGGCTCCTGCCGGCCAGGCAGCAGGCCCCATGGGCTGGTGCCGCCACGCCGGGAGCTCAGCTGCAAGCTGCCCCAGGGCCCAGGGAGGAAAGGTGAGTGGCGCTGGCAGCGCCGGCTTGCTGCGGTCCCCCTCATATAGGGTGACCAGACGTCCTGACCAATGTAAGGTCGGGACGTGGGACAAGTCCCCTAAAATCGGGACTGTCCCAATAATATCAGGACGTCTGGTCACCCTAACTGCTTTACACAAGCTGAAGATCTGGTCCATAATGTACCTAATAAATGCACAAAATAGCAACTATCATGCAGGTTGTTAAATATCACTCTGATCCTTTGGCTTGTATGTGTGCATGTGAGGTGGCACGCTTTGTGATTAAGGATATTACAATCTAGTCCTACAATTAACAGGGTCAGGATCGGCCACAACATTCAAATCCGTACCTAGATTCCAAACGTGTGGATATTCAGATCAGATGTTTTCTTTCAGCTCCATCCTGGAGCTAGGAAACAGTCACAAAATGAGACATAATTTGGGTGAATTGTTTTGGATAACACTTTTTTTTGCCGAAATATGCTGGTTTGGGTCGATGGAAACATTTTGTGAATTCATGATGAATTTGCCCAACAGTTTCTGTAGACAAAAATATTGGGGGGGGAAATAATTTTCACGTTTAAAATGAAGTATTCTGATTTTTGAATTCGAAATAACTTTTTGTTGCAAGTTCTACTTAAATTTTATTCTTAAAAAGGTATAAAAAACTCAACAATGGAATAAAATGTTTTGTTGAACCCCAAATGATTTTTTTTTACTTTCTCATCTTGCCAAAAAATGCAAAAGCTTTTTGTTTTAGTTTGGCTCAATTTTTCCCCCTCTTTTTTTTTTCCAGTTCAGCCCATGATCCAGAAAATGGTTATTCACAGAGTGCAGATGAAATCCACACTGAGATCAGGTTCAGACTGGGAAATGCTCCACAAACCACACATCTTACACCTTCGCAGTTCCATGTTCATGGCTGCATTGTGATTTCATTTCTGTTTAGAGGAGGTAGTAAAAATCCTTCAGATAATAGATACACCTGGTCCCTCATTGAGAAATACATAGCAGTAGAACCAGAAGGAGGGACTTAAATTAATGAGATGCACCATAAGAGCTTGATTCTGCAGAATATGGAGCCAATGATAGAGCTCCTGTTGACTTCAATGGGGCAGGGTCCAGCACAGGGAGAACAAGTATTAACTTTTTATAGGAACCTTTCTAAAATTCTCTCCTTTCTGAAAATTTCTGAAGACATGATTTTTAAGACTGCTCTTGTAACACCAACAGACCCCAGTCGAACCTGGGACCTCTGGAGCTTAGTGCATAAGCCTCTACTGCATGAGCTAAAAGCCATATGACTGTTAGCTAAGGCTGTAGAGCTCGCTCACTCTCGCTCGCTCTCTCTCCCTCTCTCGTGTTCCCTCTCTCCCCCTCCACTAGATGGGACAGAACACTACACCCTGGAGCTGTGTAGGGTACACTGTCAATAAACCATGGATCTAAATTACCACTGGGTTACTGTCCTTTGACAAGCTGCCTAGGGCCATTAAATCAAATCAAATAAATAAATGGAGATATCCTATCTCTGGAAGGAATCTTGAAAGGTCATCAAGTCCAGCCCCCTGCCTTCACTAGCAGGACCAAGTATTGATTTTGCCCCAGATCCCTAAGTGGCTCCCTTAAGGATTGAATTCACAACCCTGGGTTTAACAGACCAATGCTCAAACCACTGAGCTATCCCTGCCCCCCAAGAGCCAATAACTAGGTGAAATTTTGCATGCCTGCTGAGAAACCAAATGTTTAAAGTACAGTATGGTGCACATTAATGGAGTACTAATGCACATTTATCAATTTCAAAATTTCACTGAAAATTAGCCAAAAAATCATTGTTTTCTGTCTTTTCTTATGTTTTTGGACCAAAATCTGAATTTCAACTCAACTGGCAACATTTTTACAAATTTTCTCCCGCACCCTCAGTTTTCCAACACATTCTTTTTGTTGAGGAAGCTGGAGAAGAAATTTATACTTGTGGACTGCAATGCAACTTGAATCAAGGGAGAGGGCAGGGGATGGCCATGGGAAGAAAACTCTATTGTTAAAACTCTGCAGCTCCCATTGGTTGGGAACTGTGACCAATAGGAGCTGAGGAAGTGGTGCCTTTGGGCAGAGGCAAGGTGCGGAGACACCCTGGCCCCCCACCTAGGAGCCACTGCTAGAGGATGTGCTGGTCACTTTCAGGAGCCACCCGAGGTAAGTGCCACCTGGCCGGAGCCTGAACCCCACATCCCCTCCTGCACCCCAACCCCATGCCCCAGTCCAGAGCCCACACCCCACACCCAAACTCCCTCCCAGAGTCTGCACCCTGCATCCCCTCCTGCACCCCAACCCCCTCCCAGAGCCCACACCCCATCCTGCATCCCAACCCTCTACCCCAGCCTGGTGAAAGTGAGTGAGGGTGGGGGAGAGTGAGTGACTGAGAGAGAGGGGATGTAGTGAGTGGGGGGCAGGAAGAGGTGGGGTGGGGCCTTCGGGGAAGGAGTGGATTAGAGACAGGGCCTGAGGCTGAGCAGGGGGGGACTTGGGTGTCACCAAAGAACTTTACATCAAAATGGGGGTCCTCGAGTTGCTAAAGTTTGAGAACTGCTGATTTAAACCATTTGAGGGACTGAGTGGTTTGGTGATTGGGAATGAAGTATAGAACTTTTCTTATCCTCATGGTGAATTGTGTTCTCATTTAAACTAAAGTGAACCAGAAGAAATTCCACTGATTTTTGTTCAGTTGCTCAACAGTTTAACTAAGGTCAGCGTTACCATGATAAATAACTCCGGGCAACCCATAATCTGAATGGTACACTAGATATTTACTGCTGGCATGTCAAAATTCTCACCTGATGTCTTTAAAATACTCAGACCAGCCATCTGATCTTCTGACTCAGAGCCCCACCCAGCAATCTGACCTGATGTCCCTGAGACCCCATTCAGCAACATGGCCACCTGCTGAATGAGAGAAATAGCCAATATATATAATTAGTATTTTAATGTAGTTTAAATAAAAAATAAACATGCAGCTGTGTGGCTTTTCTGATAAAGCAATTGGCTGTTCAGACAGACATCCGGGAGGATATATCAGGAGTGGCAGGCATACATTCAGAATTAATTGGAAACCTATAGCTTAATGCCTTGCTCTTTGTTCTTCACTGAGTATAAATAGACACATATCTCTGTAAATGAAATCGATTCTGACTTGAACTGGATTTCCCTCTTCAAGGTGAAGAACGCTCTGCTTTGCTATGTGCAGCTGTTGAGATAGTCTCTCATTCTTTAATCGGTACCACTAGGAATGATGGAGAAGCCTCAGCTGTCTCACACTTCCTGGATTTCCTTGGAACTATTGCATAAGTTTGATTACATTTTATTTCTACTGAATTTCTTAGCTTGCTTGTAGAAATACCAGCAGCAGATATGAGCCCGAGATATGATGAAGTAGTGGCAATTTCTGATACCCATCACCTCAGGGGATCTAGTCAATTCTGTGCATAAACATTTAGAATGAAGAAGTCAATGTCTTTAAATCGGTACATAACAAAGGAATTTTCTGGTCCTTCAGGCCAGGTGTTTTTTATAATTCTATCAATTATTTTAGTATGTTGCCTGCTCCTCCCCCCATTCAGTTTTTTTTCATCCCTCACACATCCACACAGGACCAGATTCACAAAGGGACTTTTGGGGGCTGACTTCCATGTTAGATGCCTAGGTCCAAAACCTCTGCTCATCATAGCGATTAATGGCTCCATGTCTAGTTGGCAGCCGGTATCAAGCACAGTGCCCCAAGGGTTGGCCCTGGGGACGGTTTTGTTCAATATCTTTATTAATGATCTGGAGGATGGCGTGGATTGCACCTCAGCAAGTTTGCAGATGACAAAAAACTGGGAGGAGTGGTAGATATGCTGGAGGGTAGGGATAGTATATAGAGGGACCTAGACAAATTAGAGGATTGTGCCAAAAGAAATCTGATGAGGTTCAACAAGGACAAGTGCAGAGTCCTACGCTTAGGAAGGAAGAATCCCATGCACTGCTAAAGACTAGGGACCGAGTGGCTAGTCAGCAGTTCTGCAGAAAAGGACCTAGGGGTTACAGTGGACGAGAAGCTGGATATGAGTCAATAGTGTACCCTTGTTGACAAGAAGACTAATGGCATTTTGGGCTGTATATGTAGGGGCATTGCCAGCAGATCGAGGGACGTGATCATTCCCCTCTATTTGGTATTGGTGAGGCCTCATCTGAAGTACTGTGTCCAGTTTTGGGCCCAACACTACAAGAAGAAGGTGGAAAAATTGGAAAGAGTCCAATGGAGGCCAACTTAAATGATTAGGCAACTGGAGCACATGACTTATGATGAGAAGATGAGGGTGTGACGGGTTAGATCATAGAAACCCTCTTCGGAGCTGCCACCTGATGCGCCTAGACTACTTCTGCCCCTCCTTTCCCTGCCAGCTCGGGACTCCAGCACCCTGTCTTACTGAGCCAGACACTCCTGTCTGCTCCAACAAAGACCCAGGGTCTGAATTACTTGCCCCAAAGCTGCAGGTTTACCTGAAAGCAGTTCACAACTCCCAATGGGGTCTAAACCCAAATAAATCTGTTTTACCCTGTATACAGGGTAAACTTATAAATTGTTTGCCCTTTATAACACTGATAGAGAGATATGCACAGTTGTTTGTTGCCCCAGGTATTAATACATACTCTGAGTTAATTAATAAGTAAAAAGTGATTGTATTAAATACAGAAAGTAGGATTTAAGTAGTTTCAAGTAGTAACAGACAGAACAAAGTAAGTCACCAAGCAAAATAAAATAAAATGTGCAAATCTATTTCTAATCAAACTGAATACAGATAATCTCACCCTCAGAGATGCTTCAGTAAGTTTTTTCCTCAGATTGGACACCTTCCAGGCATGGGCACAATTCTTTCCCCGGTACAGCTCTTGTTCCAGCTCAGGTGGTAGCTAGGGGATTCTTCCTAATGGCTCTCCTCTCCTTTGGTGGGAATCCTTTGTCCCTCTGGGTCTCCACCCCCCCCTCACTGGAAAAGCACCAGGTTAAAGATGGATTCCAGTTCATGTGACATGATCACATGTCACTGTAAGACCTCCAAGCCTTCATTCCCCCAGCCTGCCTCACAGGAAGGCTTGCCTGCAAACAGAGCCATCCAGTCAATTGTCCTGGTTGATGGGAGCCATTAAGATTCCAAACCACCATTAATGGTCCACACTTTGCATAATTACAATAGGCCCTCAAAGTTATATTTCATATTTCTAGTTTCAGATACAAGAGTGATACATTTATACAAATAGGATGACCACACTCAGTAGACAATAAGCTTTGTAATGATACCTTACAAGAGACCTTTTGCATGAAGCATATTCCAGTTACATTGTATTCACTCATTATCAATTTTTTATAAAATCATATAGATGAAGCATATTCCAGTTACATTATATTCACTCATTAGCATATTTTTATAAAACCATATTGACTGCAATGTCACAGAGGGACCTGGGATTATTTAGTCTGCAGAAGAGAAGACTGAGGGGGGATTTGATAGCTGCTTTCAACTACCTGAAAGGGAGTTCCAAAGAGGATGGATCTAGACTGTTCTCAGTGGTACCAGATGATAGAACAAGGAGTAGTGGTCTCAAGTTTCAGTGGGGGAGGTTTAGGGTGCACATTAGGAAAAACTTTTTCCACTAGGAAGGGGGGTTTATTATATGGAGATATACCTACCTCATAAAACTGGAAGGGACCTTGAAAGGTCCTTGAGTCCAGTCCCCTTGCTTTTACTGGAAGAACCAGATACTGTCCTTGACAGATTTTTTTTTGTCCTAGATCCCTAAATGGTCCTCTTAAGGATTGAGCTCACAACCCTAGGTTTAGCAAGCCAATGCTCAAACCACTGAGCTATCCCTCCCTCCACTTTTCCAGGCAGGACTGAATCTCCATTAAACTTTTCAAGGTACCCCTTACAGACCTCACCTGAATGCTAGTCAGCCATTGATTTCACAGAGGGAGGGAGGGGGGAGCAAATGAATACAAATGGATACAAACCAAATCTGGTCTCTTTGTTGTTTTGATCCACTCCATCTCTCTTATACATCTTAGGCTGGCAGCTGATGGTGCAGCAAGATTGCTAGCCATCGTCGTCTCCTGGCTGCTTGCCAGAAGACAGTGCAGTACGATTGCTAGCCATCGTCGTCTCCTGGCTGCTCACCAGAAGACGGTGCAGTACGACTGCAGGCAGGACTGAATCTCCAGGAGACTACACTTAAAAAGAGAATGACCTGGAGTCTCCCATTTATGTCCTGGCACCCCTGACAGACCTCACCGAGGTCTGCCAGGAGCACCCATGTCTGCCCAGGCGCCCCTGACCAACCTCACCAAGGTCAGCTAAAAGAGCACCCAGGAGATGACGACAATGGCTACCAATCGTAATGCACTGTCTGCTGCCAAAAGGCAATGAGCTGCTGCTGTGTGGCACTGCAGTACCACGTCCGCCAGCACCCAGGAGACGTACGGTGACAGTGAGCTGAGCAGGCTCCATTCTTGCCATGGTATGGCATCTGCACGGGTAACCCAGGAAAAAAAGGTGAGAAATGATTTTTTGACGTTGCTTTCACAGAGTGGGGGGGCCTGACGACATGTACCCAGAACCACCCGTGACAATGTTTTTGACTCATCAGGCATTGGGATCTCAACCCAGAATTCCAATGGGCAGCGGAGACTGCGGGAATTGTGGGTTAGATACTCACAGCGCAACGCTCCGGGAGTCGACGCTAGCCTCGGTACTGTGGACTCACTCCGCCAAGTTAATGGTCTTAATGGTCTTAAGTGGGGACACACGCAATCAACTGTATAAAATTGATTTCTAAAAAATCGTCTTCTATAAATTCAACCTAATTTCATAGTGTAGACATACCCATCATCTGTCTGGAGAAGGAGGAGTCCACCTTATAACTATTAGCACAGTGCTTAGTGCACTCACATGTGAGACCTGTGTAATTCCCTCCTCCTCTTGATACAGAGAAAGGGTTTGAACAATGGTCTCCCCTGTCTCAGAAAAGTGCTCTGTGCACAGAACTATGGGATAGTCTGATGTATGGCTCCTGCAGTCTCTCCTGTTGGACCTGCTCCACTTTGGATAACTGATTAAAGACTCATGAGAGGAAGGAGACTGGATCCAGGTCTCCAACATTCCAGGTGTGTGCCCTAACCGCCAACCTATGTAGTCATTTGCAGACTTTTGCTGGCCCAGTGATTCGTTCCCTGAACCTTTCATTCAATGACACAGCACTTTAATTGTCTTCCTGTGAATTCCCTTTTCTTTTTTGGAGCTGACCCCTCCTATGCCTATATTTACCCCTGTGCGGCACTAAATTCATTTTGTGCTTGGAAGTTCTATTTTGCTGCTTCAGTTTCCACTTCTCTGAAGCTCCATTTGTTCCCCCATTAATGGTCCTGAGATTAGTCTGGGGACCTGGAATTGCAACTCTCAGCATCCCACTTGCAGCTGTTTACTTACGCTGGGCAGCTCCTTACTTCCCAAGTCAATGAGACTGAAAGGGAGTAAGGTATCATGATCTGGCCTGGAGGATTCACAGGTGGGTGGAATCCTATGTTCAGGCTGATGGTGGCCAACCCTGAATATTGGGTATTTGGTGTGGTGGTCATTTAACCCCAAACAGGAGCCAAGTAATAATAATACCTCACTCTTAGACACCTATTGCTTCCAAAGCATCATTGCTGCCATGTCACACAGATGGGGAAATAGACACAGGAAGGGGAAGTGACTTTGCAATGTCTCCCAGCAGGTCAGTGGCAGAGCTGGGTTTACCCCCCATCCCATTATATTTCAAGGTCAATGAAGCTCTGGGATTCTATTTTCAAATCCATCCCTATGTCCGTATTTTATTCTTTTGTGTCCCTTCCCCCCTTCTCAGTGCTGGTGGGAGGGTGGATTTTTGATTGGACCAGCATGGAAAAGGCAATCCCTGGGGTCCTGAGATGGGGGGGGGAAAGGGCTGGGTCTGGCCACTCCAGCACATTCACACCTCCTCCTACCCAGAATGCACGTGGAGATTCTGATTTGTCCAAGAATATTAATAAAACTCAGGACACAACTGGCAAAAACTGTTATCTCTTTGTCTAGGTTTTTCATTAAATCACCTATCACCATTTCTTTGAGCATCAGTCATTTTTCAGAGCCATGTGTTTATTATATGGTTGCATTATTTACCTTGCAAAATAACTTTTCCTTCCTGAAACTGAAATCTTCAGATGTCACAAGAAAATGTTGGGAACAGAATTCAGCACCATGACAGGGAAAGTGTCCAGAAGATGTGAATCTCAAGAAGTGGTTCTGAATATGGAAAGAGTTTAAGGACCACTATGCTGCTGAAATCTGTGTAGCTTCAGTAGATAAAGCAGAATGCCAACACTTTAAACCACATTTATAAGGTACAATTTGATGCAGTAGCAAGTACTTTACAATTCTTGTGTCACACAGATTATGTATCTAAGTAAGTACTTAGATAATAATATCAGGGTGAAGATACAATTACTTTTTGTTGATTTTATACATTTTTCTCACTTGCAGGTCCCAGTTTTGCTGAAAAAAAAAGAAGTCAATGTATAATCAAACTACTGTGATCCATTTTATTCTCTTTGGACTTTCCAGTGATCCAAAGATCCAGATTTTCCTCTTTGTGGTATTTTTAGTTATTTATCTCATCACTCTGTTGGGGAACATGCTGATCATTCTGGTGATAAAGGCTGATCCTCAATTCCACACCCCCATGTACTTTTTCCTGAGTAACTTATTGTTCCTTGACATCTATTATTCCTCTGTCTCTGTCCCTAAGATGCTGGTGGATTTCCTGAGAGAGGAAAAAACAATTTCCGTAAATATCTGCATTGCCCAGATATGCTTTATTTTTATGTCATCCTGTACTGAAGTTTTAATTCTTGCAGCCATGGCTTATGACCGATATGCTGCCATATATGATCCATTGCATTACATGGTGACCATGAATAAACAGGTCTGCTGTCAGCTAGTGGGTGGTGCATGGACAATGGGTCTCTTATATGCACTGATAAACACTCTTCCTCTGTCAGAGATGCAATTCTGTGGGCTCAGTGAAATCAGCCATTTCATCTGTGAGTTTCCTTCCATATTAGACCTGTCCTGTACTGAGACTTTTACCAGTCAAGTGGTGTTTTTCACTTCTGCTATGGTCATAGGGCTCATCTCATTCTCCTTCACTATA
>NW_020664465.1:432133-442352 GCF_002925995.2 Terrapene triunguis | reverse complement strand
CGAGGGACGAAGAAGGGGGAGGAGTTGATCAGCAGGGCCCTCTGACCCCCTAGGGTTCTTTTGGAGACTCCCAGGGTTCCGCGGACCCCAGTTTGAGAATCGCTGACCTAGACCATTCCTGACAGGTGTTCGTCTAACGTGCTTTTAAAAATCTCCAATGATGAAGATTCTACAACCTCCCTAGGCAATTCATTTCAGTGCTTAACCACCCCAACATTTAGGAAGTTTTTCTTAAAGTCCACCTTGAACCTCCCTTGCTGCAATTTAAGCCCACTGCTTCTTGTCCTATCCTCAGAGGTTAAGAAGAACAATTCTTCTCCTTCCTCCTTGTAATAACCTTTTATGTATGTGAAAACAGTTATCTCCCCTCTCAGTCTTCTCTTTTCCAGACTAAACAAACTCATTTTTTTTCAATCTTCCCTCATAGCTCGTTTTCTAGACTTTTAATCATTTTTGTTGCTCTTCTCTGGACTCTCTCCAATTTGTCCACATCTTTCCTGAAATGTGGCACCCAGAACTGGACACAATACTCCAGTTCAGTAATGATTTGCCACAACCAATGCAAAATCTCCCTGTGTCTTTTGTTGAACTTTTTGCCCCACACTCACAAGTGTAGCCAGGGCAGGAGATATGCCTGGACCTGGTATGGTTCTTGATCATTTTCCATACACCACAGGATCAATGTGGGCTTGAATTGCAAAGGTGCTGAGGTCTCATTGACAACAATGGGAGCTGCAGGTGTCAAATGTTCCTGTATATTAGGCCCAACGGGGTGACAAATAATTTACTTGGGGAGCAGAAACTTTCCCCTCCCAGGCTGCTGTTGGGACATTTCATGCAGCGCAACAAGGATAATGCTATGGCCTATAACTGTCTCCTAATAACATTTCCGTACTAATTTGGTGCTGTAGTTTGATTCTGTGTAAAACAGGAGATAATCACTTCTACTCTTCTGGGGCTGTTTATTTCCTAGAGATTGTGTATGTTTGTCTTTAAGCTTCACATCTATTGTAGCTGTGCTTGCTTCATCCCCAAGACCAACAACCACAGATCACTGGTGTATTTAATATTGTCTAGGATTTCACCACATAGGATCACAAAGAGTTTTAGCAATGCCGCTAAAGGCACATCAAATGTAAATGCACTCGATCATAGAATCATAGAATCTTAGAAGATTAGGGTTGGAAGAGACCTCATGAGGTTATCTAGTCCAACTCCCTGCTCAAAGCAGGATCAACACCAGCTAAATCATCCCAGCCAGGGCTTTGTCAAGATGGGCCTTAAAAACCTCTAAGGATGGAGATTCTGCCACCTCCCTAGGTAACCTATTCCAGTGCTTCACCACCCTCCTAGTGAAATAGTGTTTCCTAATATCTGACCCAGAACTCCCCCACTGTGACTTGAGACCATTTCTCCTTGTTCTGTCATCTGCCACCACTGAGAACAGCCGAGCTCCATCCTCTTTGGAAACCCCCTTCAGGTAGTTGAAGGCTGCTATCAAATCCTGCCTCACTCTTCTCTTCTGCAGACTAAACAAGCCCAGTTCCCTAAGCCTCTCCTCATAAGTCATGTGCCCCAGCCCCCTGATCATTTTCTCTACCCTCTGCTGGACTTATCCTTTCTGAAGTGGGGGGCCCAAAACTGGATGTATTGCTCCAGACGTGGCCTCACCTGTGCCAAATAGAGGGGAATAATTACTTCCCTCAATCTGCTTGCAATGCTCCTACTAATGCAGCCCAATATGCTGTTAGCCTTCTTGGCAACAAGGGCACACTGCTGACTCATATCCAGCTTCTCATCCACTGTAATCCCCAAGTCCTTTTCTGCAGAACTGCTGCTTAGCCAGTCGATCCCCAGCCTGTAGCAGTGCATGGGATTCTTCCGTCCTAAGTTCAGGACTCTACACTTGTCCTTGCTGAACTCATCAGATTTCTCTTGGCCCAATCCTCCAATTTGTCTAGGCCACTCTGGACCCTAGCCCTACCCTTCAGCATATCTACCTCTCCCCCTAGCTTAGTGTCATCTGTGAACTTGCTGAGGGTACAATTCATCCCATCAGCCAGATCATTAATAAAGATGTTGAACAAAACCGGCCCCAGGGGCACACCACTTGATACCGGCTGCGAAGTAGACATTCAGCCATCGATCACTACCCGTTGAGCTCTACAATCTAGCCAGTTTTCTATCCACCTTATAGTCCAGTCATCCAATCCATACTTTTTTAACTTGATGCTCTTTTCAACTGACCATTGAAATGAGACACCACTGTAGGGCAAAGCAGCTAGGGTATAATGTCACACAATGCTATTAAACTGAATGTTATGCAAAGTGGAAACTCTATGTGTATGTGTTTCCCTGCTGCCCCCTGCAGGGGTGTGAGCCCTGTGCATGGGTGTGTTCTGCCCCCTGCTCGAAGGAGCAAGTCCTGCTAAGTGTGTGACTATGAAGGCATGGCACCCCCGACTGACCCCTCCATCCTGCTCTTTGCAGCCCAGCACCCCCTGCTGCTGCATCGGAGTATTGTGGAGAGCACTCACTCTGAGTACAGAGCATCCCCTACTGAACCTCCCATGCTGCTCCCAGTAGCTCATCATCACCTTCTGAGATGTTCAAAGGAGCCTTAGGCTACGTCTACACTACGGTGTGGGGATCAATTTCAGATATGCAAATTCAGCTACGGGAATAGCATAGTTGAATTCGACGTATCTGATCCGACTTACCCCGCTGTGAGGACGGCGGCAAATCGACCACCGCGGCTCCCCCGTCGACAGCGCTTACTCCTACCTGGGCTGGTGGAGTACGCGCGTCGATTCGGGGATCGATTATCGCGCCCCGACGAGACGCGATAAATCGATCCCCAAGAGATTGATTTCTACCCGCCGATCCGGGCGGGTAGTGAAGACAAGCCCTTAGGGATTTAGACATCCAATTCCAACCCAATGCAATGGGATTGGATCACATAACTCCCTTAGGCTTTTTTTAAAAAATCCCAGCCTTTCCTCTCTCTTCACCAGTGAAAAATCCATAGCTGGATCTCTGACCTGCACTGGGTGGCTGAGATGGGAATGTCACCTTTGGGGAGCCGGATGATCAGGGGTTGGACCCAACACCTGTCTTTGTCTAGGATAAGGTTCCACAGAGATAATCAAGGAGACTGGTTTAATATGAAGGGGCAGAACAAGGAGTAATGGTCTCAAGTTGCAGTGAGGGAGGTTTAAGTTGGATATTAGGAAAAAAACTTTTTCACTAGGGGAAGGGATAGCTCAGTGGTTTGAGCATTGACCTACTAAACCCAGGGTTGTGAGTTCAATCCTTGAGAGGCCCACTTAAGGATCTGGGGAAAAATCAGTACTTGGTCCTGCTAGTAAAGGCAGGGGGCTAAACTCAATGACCTTTCAAGGTCCCTTCCATCTCTATGAGATAGGTATATCTCCATATATTTAGGAGGGTGGTGAAGCACTGGAATGGGTTACCCAGGGAGGTGGTGGAATCTCCTTCCTTAGAGGTTTTTAAGGTCAGGCTTGACAAAGCCCTGGCTGGGATGATTTAGTTGGGGATTAGTCCTGCTTTGAGCAGGGGGTTGGGCTAGATGACCTCCTGAGGTCCCTTCCAACCCTGGTATTCTATGATTTTGATAACAGTTACGCCAGTGTGAATCCAGAGTGTCTGCATTCCTTTAGCTGGGCTCAGATTCTGATCCACTTACACCGGTTCTGTAATCCCTCAGTGGGCAAGTCGTCCCACATTCACAAAGGGAGCTGCTAATCAGTATCCACCAGGGGATCAGAATCTGTCCCACACTGAAACCAAAGGAATTTCTTACCGAGCAGATTGCTACCCAGTGGGAGTGAAGAGAGAAGAATCTGACCCGCTGCCTTTAGGCTTGGATTGTCTAAAATGCCTCATTGAATTTCAAAGAGAATGGAGAACCTCACAGAACTGGGCCCTAAATTAATCTACGGGCAGGATGCTGAGCTGGGGTAACACTGAAGTTAATAGGTGAGATCGCCAGTTGTTGTAAATCTGCTTCATTCTCTTGATTTCAGTTTACATCACTTCATTTCTTCTGCAGCGTGGGACATGGGTAACTTGCTGGTGGAGTCTCTGCACCTTGAAGTCTTTAAACCACGATTTGATGACTTCAGTAGCTCAGACATAGGTCAGGGGTTTGATACAGGAGTGGGTGGGTGAGATTCTGTGGCCTGCATTGTGCAGGAGGTCAGACTAGATGGTCATAATGGTCCCTTCTGACCTTAAAGTCTATGATTCTATGATTCTATTTACAGCGGCTGAAGAGCTGCCCCTATTATCTCAGTCTGAAGTCAATGGTGGGTTATTTTCCAATGGATAAGGAGGGCATAGTTCTGAGTTCTGACACTGAGCTGCTACGTGGCTTGAGCAAGTCACTTCCTCTCTCTATTCCTCAGCTTCTCCATCTTAAAATGGGTATAATTGCACTCACACATGTTTTTCAGGTCGAATGCTGGCATCAGGCAATAATAATAACAACCTGGCTTCCGTATCGCCATTAAAAACTGAGATTTAGTTTTAATGACTGCTCTTAAAATACAACAAGAACACGCTTTGACTGTGAAGTGTGAAGAGCTCTCAAATGTCATGCAACAAAACAAAACTTGTGTTAAATAATTCATCCTTTGGGTTCAGAGTTTTTTTCTGATCACATTTTCCCCTCCGACTTCCGTACATTTACATAGTTCTTTTGTTACTCAGGATGGAGAGCTTCCTGCTACATTTGCAAGCCCTTGTGCTTCAAAAGATTTCATAGATTCCAAGGCCAGAAAGGCTCACTGTGATCATGATGCAGACCATGCATCTTCCTCTAAATAATTCCCTTTGTGCTACAGCACATCTTAAAAAAAATTCCGATCTTGAGTTTAAAATTCCCAGGGATGGAGAATCCTTCATGATCCATAGTAAATTATTCCAATGGTTAGTGACTCTTAGCGTTAAAAAGTTACGCCACAAATCTGAAGTCTTGGTACCTAAAAACCCAAGGTAGATGTTTTTTTATCATACTTACATTTCCTTAAGGCTAACTTCAGCTGATGAATTTGAATTCTTGATGCCAGAGTAATTACACCAGTGATGAATGTAGATCTCATTTTATTCCCTTAAAAATCTGGCACTAAATCTCTGCTGGTGTGAATCAGTAGAGCTCCATTAAGTTAATGGGGTATAAGGGATATATGGGACTGCTACGCCTTGAATGATTAATAACCAATGATTCCTTCTGGACCTCAAAAATGAGAAAAGCTATCCCACCTCTGTTTATCCCACAATAGGATCCATCTATGAAGACAATAAGAAAATGCGAGACTCTTTGCCAAAGGACCCACAAATCATCCAAGATCTGACATTCCCCTCCACAGATATAGGAACAAAATGGCTAAATGAGGGTCTTGTTAATCAGCTAAGCAAGAATCTCTCATTATTTCCATATATATAAACCTCTTTCTCCCTCCCAAGCTAGCTAAACAACTCCATGTTACCAAACAAGAGTCACACCCTGTTTTCCTTTGCAAAGTGGCGCATTGAGGAGATTTATAAGGAGAGGCTGAGGGAACTGAGCTTATTTAGTCTGCAGAAGAAAAGAGTGAGGGAGGATTTGATAGCAGCATTCAACTACCTGAAGACGGGTTCCAAAGAGGATGGAGTTAGGCTGTTCTCAGTGGTGGCAGATGACAGAACAAGGAGCAATGGTCTCAAGTTGCAGTGCGGGAGGTCAGGTTGGATATTAGGAAACACTATTTCATTAGGAGAGTGGTGAAGCACTGGAATGGGTTCCCTAGGGAGGTGATGGAATCTCCATCCTTAGAGGTTTTTAAGGCCCAGCTTGACAAAGCCCTGGCTGGGATGATTTAGTTGGTGTTGGTCCTGCTTTGAGCAGGGGCTGGAACTAGATGACTTCCTGAAGTCTCTTCTAGCCCTGAACTTCTATGATTAACATTGAGTGGATCAAGGAGAGATGGGAAGGGATGCTGGAAGTTAAAAATAAATACCAACAACTAGAAATGTGACTGTAAGATTGAAGGTCAAATTGGGCAAACTGTTACCCCAAGAAACCCAAGCCACATGTTTTCATCCCAAACCTACTGTAAACTATTGTTTCCTTGTAAATCAAATATATCAGGTACAATCTGTCTTTCACCCCAAATTAGAATTTGCACATTTGTTTGGCTGGTGAATCAGCTCTACATCCTTCTATATGTGGAAAATGTCTCTTGTTCTATTGCATGCAGTGTTGTTGTAGCCATGTGATCCCAGGATATTAGAGAGACAAGGTGGGTGAGGCAATATCTTTTATTGGACCAACTTCCATTGCTGAGAGAGAAAAGCTTTCAAGCTAAGACAGAGCTCTTGTTCTATTGTAAGTCCTAAATAATGCTAAAGTCTTAGTATAATCAAAGAATGTATGGAGTATGTCCTCCAAATGTAGAAACATGCAAGGACATTCCTGGTTTTCATTGTAAATAATTGTTACACTATAGAAGTAATAGGAGTTGCCTAGCACAAGGAAGGAGAAATGTCAAAAGATATAAACCAGGGCATAATTTTGGGATAGTAAGAGAAACTGCTTAAAGGGAGAGGGGTCCCAATTGATAGTAGGTGCAAATAATGAAATACAATCCTTGATATTAATCAAATTTAAAAAGCCTCCAATAATAAAAGCATTATGGAAATGTGTTATACACCAGCACCATCTACTGGATATTAATGGAAGCAGCAAAGAAATTAAGAGAGCTGAAATCTCAGGACCCCCTTTGCATGTGTCCAATAGGAATCAGAGGGCGGGCCTCTTCAAGAAGCCCTGAAACTAGGGTATATACACTGAGGTCACCATGTGCTCAAGAGAGTTGACTGAACCCAATACAAAAAGAAGCAGAACTGTAAGTGTACGAAATGCCTGAACCAGCCATGTGAAAAGGATTCTTCCCCATCTCAGGGTTAAGGGGATAAGAAGTGGTAAGATTTCATCTGAAAGATGGTATTTCCTCTTCTCTACTTTAACATAAATAACTGTAGGTTATCTTGCTGAAACTATATTTTCTAGTGAGACCCAAGTAACCATATTTTAGATTTTAACTTCTTTATAAATCCAAGGCTTGGTCTACACTTACCCCCCAAGTCGAAGTAAGGTACGCAAATTCAGCTACGTGAATAACGTAGCTGAATTCGACATACCTTACTTCGAACTTACCGCGGTTCAGACGCGGTCCACACATGGCAGGCAGGCTCCCCGTCGACTCCGCGGTACTCCTCTCGTTGAGCTGGAGTACCGCAGTCGATGGGGATCACTTCCTGGTTCGATTTATCGCGTCCAGACCAGACGCGATAAATCGAACTCGGAACTTCGATCCCCAGCCGCCGAACTAGCGCGGCAGTGTAGACCAGCCCCAAGCAAATTGGCTTAAAAGAGATTGAAAATAATTGTTTTAAACAATTGGTTTTAATATTCTAAACTTGTCCCTTTTAGACAAATCTAGTCAAAGAGAAGTAACCACTGTCTTCAAAGTGTCTTAAAAACAAGTGCACCCTTAAAACTGTAATAAATAAAGAACTGAGAATTGTTGATCATAAGTAAATGTCATAAGAAATCTTGAAATTTGCATTATTCTTTGCTGTAACTACTGAGCTTCAACTCTAGTCTGTGATAGTAGCTTGCAGCACTGTTCTCTGTGTTAATTACACACAATTGCTTGTGATTACATTTGAATGGTGACCGTTGATTAAATATTAATGTGGTTCTGACTGAATTAATGAATTGTTGGTTTGTTGAGAATAAGCAAATGTCCTGATTTGAGAAATGCAGCTTAAGTTAAAAAGTTGACCTGAAAA
Source organism: Terrapene triunguis (assembly GCF_002925995.2). Classification (NCBI taxonomy): domain Eukaryota; kingdom Metazoa; phylum Chordata; order Testudines; family Emydidae; genus Terrapene; species Terrapene triunguis. The sequence continues at coordinate 434,495 of NW_020664465.1, read as the reverse complement.
AAAACCCCAGCATTAAACTAGTAAGCAAATTCTCCCTGGACTCAATAAGAGGGGTTATCCTATTGGATTCTAATATATTGCCAAATCTAGTTTGTGAGATTTCAGCATCAAAATCTAACTGGCACCCTGGCAAATTCATAAATCAAACTCCTTTCATGCTCACAGGGGCCAGATTCCCAGCTGGTGTGAATCATCTGCATTTAAAAGTTAATGGGAAAACACTGATTCACACCAAGTGAGAACCAGCCAATTGCCTTCAATGAGATTAATTGGGAGAATAAATGCTACTTATGTTGCTAGGACAGTAATCTAGTTGTGACCTCCATCCAAATTTTCTTTTAAAAATTATCAATATTCAATAGATGCAGTCCATGTAATCCCTTATTTGATAATGTAATGATCTTCTGTCTGTCCCCAATTTCAGCTATGCCACAAGTAATTCATTGCTGCATAGCGCGTTTTTAAATGTTATGGTTGCAGGCAATATATAAAAATGATAGATGGTTGGGTGGATGGATAGATGGATAGGTCAGAGATAGTTGATTAGATAGACAAATGAATAAGGGGAGAGAGAGGGGAGGGAATGGATCAATATAGAGAGAAAAAAGAGTTTGTGTGTCAAAGAGGGACAGATGGACAGAATATGAAAACAGATTTATAGATAGAGGGATTGATAGATATGTATGGGGTGACCAGAAAGAGAGAGAGAGAGAGAGAGAGAGACAGATGGATGAACAGATGGACAAATAAATATTCAGAGAGGGAGGGAGAAAGAGAGGTAAATAGATTGATAGACAGAGAAAGGTAAAGCAAAGCATTAGGAAACAAGGGAAAATGCCAGCTGTTAAAGACTTAGATAACTTCTCACTTAGACAGCAGGTTATCACCAAGGTGAATGCAGTTCACCCTTCTCTACTTGAGGAGCTGTGGAAAGAAATGATCTCTGTTTGGTGGAGAAAAGAGGTAGAGAACAAAGAAAGGGCATATGGGAAGTCACTGGGAGTCTAGAATTAATTCAGCAAAGGGGATGAGGTTAAAATAGCTGAGATTTTTAAAGGTACCTAAGGGAATTAGGTGTCCAAGTCCCATTGAGTCCATCGCAATTGGGCTTCTAACTCCCCCTCAGGTCCCTTGGAATATCATAGCCATTAAATACTGATAGAATTAGTATCTATCTATCTATCTATCTATCTATCTATCCATCCCCTTATACACCCATGTATCTATCTAGTCAACTGTCTCTCACCTATCCATCCATCCACCTATCTTTAGATATCTCATCTAAATCTGACAAACTCATTTGAAGTGAGTGAATATTTATGACTGCATAATTTATTAGGAAAAAATGCTCCTTGTTTTCTAATTGGGAATTGTACTCAGGTACCTTCTCAATTGCAAAGATGTAGTATTTATTTGAATGCTTGTTTAGTTTTGATTGGACTCGCACTGGTCGTATGTTCCTGTTTCTGTCTCCTTATTGGACCAGCATAATCCTTCATTTATTTATTTTTAATGTAAACAAAAGACAAAATCTGAGCTGGAAAATTGCATCATCCAAACATTCTTTCCTATATGATTAAAATTCACTTTTCTCAATTTCTTTTTATAATTCAGTAGGCTAGTCACAGAACACACATTTTTTTCTCTGTGCAGAGGACCCTCACAAGACCTGTATGCTGTTTAAAATTCTCTTAACCACAAAAAATAAGACTCAATACCTGCAAAAGGTCAGTGTCATGAATTAGCAAACACAACAACGCAGAAGAAATATTTTATTCCAGTGAACTATTTTTGAAGCATTCATATCATTCCAGACATCAGTTGTATCTTCACGAATAAGCAGAAGGTCTCTGTTCTTTCCAAGATCCAGATGAAATCTCCCCTCATCTTTCTCAGTTTCTTCATCCATTAATGATACTGTTGACCTTTATTTCTTGGTTTTCCTATCACTGCAGTCTATCACCATTCTGAACATGTTAATTGAGAATCAAACCACACTGACTGAATTTACTTTCCTGGGTCTTTCCAATGAACCATACCTCCAGATTTTCCTCTTCCTGGTGTTTTTAGCTATTTACCTAATCACTCTCTTGGGGAACATGATGATAATGCTGGTGATATGGGCTGACCGTCACCTTCACACCCCCATGTACCTCTTCTTGAGTAACTTATCCTTTCTCGACATCTGTTGCTCCTCAGTCACAGTCCCCAAAATGCTGGAGAGCTTCCTAGCAGAGAAGAAGACAATTTCTGTCCATGGGTGCATTGCCCAGCTGTTCTTTTTCTTTTTTCTAGCTACCACGGAGTGCTACCTCCTGGCTGTGATGGCTTATGACAGATACACTGCCATATGTGAGCCACT